>NC_090447.1:1259073566-1259376874 GCF_031143425.1 Pleurodeles waltl
ATATTTCTCACAACAGCAAACCGCAAATAAGTCCTTAATGTTAGCATCTTTGACAAAGTTGTCATTTCTTACCTGTTCCTGTTTATATCAACGTAAGTACAGTCACACACTTCTTGCCCTTCAGTTTCTGGAAAATAAGATAATAATGATGTAATCCCACTGTACAGCTCTTTGTGAAAACCTTATCTGCTGCTATCCCAAAAAATAAAGCTCTGACACCTTTTGGTGGGGTTACTCAGTGCAGCTGAGGCAGCCAAATGTAGGCTTATTTCAATTACAAACGTTTTCGCACGCTGTTAGTGACGCAATTAGAAATATAACAAAACAATAGACAATAATTTTAAACTCAGGTCCATATTTATGGGCTTTGTGGCGCAGGGCACCTTGCTGCCCTGCCTTGCGCCACAGGGAAAGGGCTGGAAGGTGTGGTATTTAAAAGAATACCACACATTCCTGTCCTTTCCCCCGTGCAGGTGCCCTTTAGGCAGTCTAGCGCCAATGCAGGCATCCTTGTCCCATGGTGCAAAGGTGCCTGCATTGCATGCAGGATTGTTTTTGTGCAGGAAGCCACACCTTCCTGCACAAATACAATCTTGAAAGGCTTTTTCCTCTTTCGGTGTGTGCTGCAGAAAATACAAGGAGAAATAAATATATTTCTCCTTGTTACACGTTTCCTGGGGATGAGTATCTTTTTGGTGCATTCCCAGGTTTACAAGTACAAAATCTGGAAATGCTCAAAATCCATGGATGTTTTGTGGGAACACCCTCGAAACACCCATGGAAACGCCTCCCTGGCACAGAGCAATGTAACACAGTGACTTACCCTGTGTTTATGAAGTCACGCAGGGCCATGTAAGGTTGCTTCATAATTCTCACTTAAAGTTTGTATGGCTCTTGCACCACGTTGCATGGTGCAAGAGTGACACAAACTGGATCATAAATACGGCCCTCAGTTTAAATGGTTATTTTTTGTCATTGTAAATTCCTCTATAATCAGTAATGTGAGGAACTTCATAAGTGAAACTATAACTTTGCAAGAGTTGCACATTACAACAGTTTTGAACTCATATCACAATTGACTTTGACATTTAAATATTTACTTAGTAAAGAAAGACAGGTCTGTACAATACAGAAACGTGACAGATTTCAGTTTTTTTTAATTGCCCCGTGAGTGAAGCAGTGAAGGACAAGCCCCCGCAGGTCGCTTAAACTTTAAACTTTCCTGTCCATGATTCTCTTGTCTGACAACTAGACTTAGTAAAAAGATATTGGAGCAGGTGCCTGCTTCACTGTAAGTTTACTATGGGCCTGATTTATACTTTATTAACACTAAAGTATCTCTCAGGATAGTAGTGAGTCTGAAATTTTATAAAAGACTAGAAATTATATTGTGCTACACAGGTACTCCACACCTATGGATCTGGGGAAAGGAAGAATACCTTTTTCTTATATATAATCCTCACCCAATCTAATAGTGGCATTCTTCATCACCGGGTTCACCCTGACTCATAAAGGTCAGGGGAAGGCTCAACCATATTCCAGGGAGACCTTACAAGAAAATTACATAGGTGTCCATAGGAATCCTTTTATTAGATGGACTATTGGGAAAGATTAAAACTATACTATAATTGGGGTTTTGCAGGATATAATAGTCCTATGACCCTCAATTTTCCAATTGTGCCGACATGCTTCAGCCCAACTCAAATGGCTCTGATAGGTCCTGGGCTTTCATCAGGGTGGATCTGTATTCATCTTGTACTAGCCCTGCGATGTGATTAATGCTTTCTCATGTGGCATGCAAATAAATTCAAAGCATGCATAGGCAGCAAATTACTTGCCTTTTCACCTGTAAACAAACATTCATACTGTGGCCTACTCAAATGTGGCATGCACACCTCCCCATTGTGTTCAATGCACACAAAGGCCATTTGTGTCTCATTTTTTAACCTTAACACACCTTATACATACGCGTCTGAACTATACTCAATTGTAGACACGACTGTATGGTGTAGAAAAAGTTTAGGCAATTTAATCTTACTTTATGCAAGTGTCACAAGTGAGGCAGAAAAAGAGCCAAATCAACTCTTTAAACAGCTTTTACTAGGATAAGCACACTATACATTAAAGTATCTAACTGGCCTTCACACTGGGGTTTCAATGTGCCTCATACTTTGGCATACTCCTACCACAGTCACCGATATGTGGGATCTGGATGACCACAAAGAGGTGGGAGGAGTGCTGGCCCTGTCGTCATAACCTACAAGGAGTGATTAAACATACTGTTAGGATTTAACAACATCATTAACTCATCCAGAGTGTCCCTTCACTTGTGTGGCATCGGCAATTACTCCGTCAAGGGTCCCTACGCACAGCAACACCTATTCGCCTCTGCTCTCTGGCTAGTGGCGGTGTATTGCCTGGGGGGGAGGGTTACTTAAACCCTGGGGTCTGGCCACCACAGGCCAGATTCTGAGTTTGACAACCAATCAGAGTGGCGCTTGATTAATAATGCTCAGCAGTGTTGCCGGCATTATGGGAGCGGGCGCCTGATCATTACGCCCTAGGAGTTGATATTGTGTCATCTGGGCACACCTCTATTCTGCAAGGGCAGGTTTTTTGTGGTTGGGTGTGGTGCAACTTTGCCAGGTCATCACGTCAATAAGGTGCCGCCTCCTCATGGGAGCTTGGATCTCTGGAACTTTGCATGCTCCCTCATGGGAGATGCAGTCGCTCTTATTGTCACAACCATGAGAAACAAGGGGAGGGAAGTCTGCCACCTCCTGTTCTGCTCCCTGTTGCCATTAGTTGTCAGAATAATCAGCCTCTGGGGCTTACTTCATTACATATTAATGTAGATATGTAAGACCCAATCTGTGTGTTCAATATAAATGTGGGGTGTCTTTGAAACAAGAATAAAGGGAGAGACAGACAGGAGAAAAAAAGGAAAAAGAAGGAAAAACGGGATCCGACTACTTGTAGTCTTGTAGTTCCTTTATGTCTTTGCTGATAAAGTCAAACGGGCAAGCTTGCCCATGGATTAGTGATGTCAACTTCCTTACATTCCTATACATCAAAGTATGGGACCATTTTTCTGCCATTACCCATAATTCCTTTCTTCTCTCCCAGGCACGTTCCTACGTTGCAACCAAAAGTAACACTATGCTCATCATCCTTACTTTGAGACCCTGAATAATGAGTTTCCCACACTGTAACCTCTGGAATACTGACCTATATATGGGGCTACCACCGGCTCAGTTGGTTCCAAGGGATTTTATAATTTAATCCTCTTTTTTCTGTTGCCAGTTTATAGACCCACCTTAGTTGTTTCTCTAGTAGCTTGTGGCCGATCTCAAACTGAGGGTTAAGGTTCTCGATGATTGACCACTTAATGTCATTTTCATTATGGTTTCTTTCAAGAAAATGTGTTGTCTGTTTGGTTGATATCTTTTGACACCTGATTGTGCTCTTGTGTTCACCAATGCAGATTATTTACCTTCTGTGTTGTCATTCCAATGTAGCGAAGGCCACATGGACAATTGGTGGTGTATATGACATTATTGCTATTACAAGTCAAGTGGGACCTTTGTCTAGCAAGAGCTAGGTTAATTGTTCTGATTTTTTTAGTCAATGGGCATACTGAACAATTACCACAAGGAAAATGTCCTGTGATAGGTGGAAAGTCCCACGGGGTAGTTTGCTGTTCTGAAGTATTGTGCCATGTGTTACTGTGCACCAGTCTGCCTCTCATGCGCCTGTTCTTCCTGAATGAGAACAGTGGTGTATTAAAGGTCAATTTATTGCAGGTGAGAATGCACCAATGTTTATTCACATTTTTTTTAAAGCATTAGAAGAAGAATTGTATGTACTTACAAAAATCAAGGAATCATGGACTGATTTTTGATTGATATCTAGGAGCACATCTCTAGGGATGTTACGTGCCGTCTTACATACTTTTGCAATGAGCCTCACTAGATACCCTTTCTCTTTCAACTTTTTTGTCAGAGATACTGCTTCACTTTTGAAATCTTTAATGTCTGAACAGATCCTGCTGATTCTTACGAACTGGCCTAGAGGTAGATTTTCTCTTAGGGCCCGGGGGTGGGTGCTGTTGAAGTGTAACAAACGGCTCTGGTCCGTTGGTTTTGCATACAGTGTATTGATAAGACCCCTATTGTTTTGCCACAATGTTGACATCACAAAAAGACACACATGTTCTATTCATTGTCATCATGAAGCTGAGGAATTGATTCCTTTCATTCAACCACCTCTTAAATGGTTTGATGGTAGATTCTCCCCATGCCAGATGACCAAGATGTCGTTGATATATCGCCGCCATATCTTTATGTGGGCATTGAAGGGGTAGTTGATTCAAATGTTTTCCTCTTAGAATCAGTTCATGTAAAGGCAGGCCATGCTCAGAGCGAAGGTACTCCCCATGGAAGTACCATGACACTGTAAAAGAGTTTATCTTCAAACGAAAAGAAATTCTGGGTCAATGCAAGTTCAGCTAATTTCATGATTCATTGTATTGGGGCGGCCCATGGCCATTCCTGGGCAAGAAGGAGGTTGGTAATCACCTGTAAGCTCTCACCTTGCTGGATGCTGGTGTAAAGTGATTCAACATCAAGGCACATTAGTGTTTCAATTACTTGCCCATATTCCATTTCTTTTAGTAAGTTCAGCAAATGTTTGGTATCTTTAAGGTAGGACCTCGTTTGTGTTACCAGGGGTCATAAGGACCAGTCTGTGTACTGTGACAACGACTCTAGCACAGAACCTATACCTGATACTAAAGGTCTGCTAAGGGGGGTGTTCTACATTTGTGGATCTTGGGAATGGTGCACAATTGTGGCATTCTTGGTTCTGCAGTAATGAGGAATTCTTGCTCCTTGTCAGTGATCCACTTGTTGTTGCGCCGCGTGGTGCGGCGCGAGCCGAGCATTCGGCTCGCGCCGCGCAGCGCGTTCTCAGGACGCGGCGCGCCCCGAGTCTTCTTTGTACAGCGCGAGGCCCGAGATATTATTTTGGGCCTCGCTCTGCCTTCTGTGGTGTCCCTGTTTTCCCCTGACCCCTCCTTACCTGTTTCTTTTTCTTTCTTCTTCTTCTTTTTCTTCTTTACTTTTTCGAGGCATTTTCTGTCCTTTCTTTATGTCTTTCCCCCTTCCCATGTTACCTTTTTCTTCCCAGCATTCCTTGGTCCCTATTTTCTATGGTTCCTGTTCTATTCTATCCTATGTATTTTTTCCCTATCTAAAATGGTGTCTTTTTACTTCCTGTTGGTCACTTCCTGTTTCTTGATATATAAGGGCTCTGTTTTCTCCCTTTCCTTGCGCTGCATCACTTTCTGCTCAGATTGTGTCTTCGCTCCTGATTCTTAGCCTTCGGTTCTGAATCTTTTCAATTTTGCATTTACCTGCATTTTGTTCCTGTTTGATTCCTGGTTTTGTTTTCGTTTCAGGAATCCATTTTTTGGAGGTTTTTTCCCCTTTATTGGGGTTTTTTCCCTCTGGCACTAATTCTAAAGGGCACGGTCTGTTCTTGGCGTTTCCACTGCCTGCAGCACCGTGGCTACTAGAAAGAGTCGCCCCTTTCTGGGCCAAAGCCGAACCCTCAAGACCTACGCCACTAGATCTGCAGTTTCCAGGCGCCAGCAGCACGTGAGTCGTGACAGAATGCAGCGCCAAACCATTCCGACATCTTCTGATACTATGGATGACACAGTGGCGGCGGCTGCAGATCCTGATTCATCTTTTTTGACTACTATTCAACAACAAGCTCAGGAATTGCAACAATTGCGCAACGAGAATGCGGTCTTACGACAGGCTTTGGCCCTCCGCAGTGGCGATGTTCCGACTATCTCCGCCTCAACGCTTCACTTCTCTGGTGAACCAACTAAACTGCGTGAATTCCTGGATGCATTAACGGTTTACTTCGCCTTCAGACCTAGCCAATTCTCTCATGACAGGACAAAGGTGGGATATCTTATTAGTGCATTATCCGGTCCTGCCTTGGCCTGGGCAACCCCGATGGTGTCATCCAACGATCCAGTATTGTCGTGACCCGCTTCAAACAAATGTTTAGTCGCCCAGGATTGGAAGCCTCGGCAGAGGAAGCATTATGTGATATCCAGCAAGGTTCCCAGGATGTCCTCCGATATATTACACGTTTCCGTCAATTAGCGGCAGAGACCACTTGGGTGGAGCGTACCCTGGTAACTTTGTTTCGCAGAGGACTTAAGGAAGAAATTAAGGATGAATTAGTACATTCCTCCAGAGTTGAAGATCTTCGTGGCCTCATGGATCAAGCACTTTCCATTGAGTATCGTCTTCAAGAACGACGAATGGAGAAGAGAAAGAGTAGAGGAGCGTCTCAGCCAAGCTCTTCACGGATGTATCCACCTCATCCTGAGGAATCTCGTCCTCCTGCTAAAGATATAGAAGGGGAACCCATGCAAGTGGATACTGCTCGAGGGCCACTCTCTGCTAGTGAGAAGGAAGACAGACGGAAGAAGGGATTGTGCCTCTACTGTGGTTCTGCTGGTCACCTGCTTCGTACATGTCCTGTACGTCCACCTAGACCCTTGGGAAACGCCACCTCCCGTCCTCTGTAAGAAGGGAGGGGACGGGATCATCGGCTATACCTTCTATCAGCTCATTCAACGACAATACAACTTACTTGTTCGTGTTACCAGTCATATTACAACTACCTGATGGCCGCCAAGAAAGAACTATGGCATTATTGGATTGTGGTGCTAGTGGTATATACATGGATAAGACATGGGCCACTAATCTGCAAATTCCCACTCAACCCAAAGACATTCCTGAACAAGTACACACCGTGGATGGATCTTTAATATCCTCAGGTCCAGTCGATACTACGACCTTGATGTTAAATTTACAGTTTGGCAATCATCAAGAACACCTCTCTTTTGATCTCATTTCATCTCCCAACCATACCATTATTCTCGGAATTCCATGGTTTACTAGACATAACCCATATGTGAACTGGGTAACCCGGACAATTTCTTTATCCTCTCAGTTTTGTCAAGAAAATTGCTTTGCTTCCGATAAATATTGGTCACCAAACAGATTAACACCTATGAAGAGTACTACGGAGTATTCCATCAACACTGTCCAAGGGGTTCCTGAACATTATTTAGAGTTCCAAGACGTGTTTCAAAAACCATCCAGACCTGTATTACCTCCACATCGAGAGTACGATTGTGCTATTCCTTTGGAACCTGGAACAGTCGTTCCCTTTGGGAGGATGTATTCTCTCACGGAACCTGAAAAGGAAGTTCTTAAGGAGTATCTGGAGGAAAATGTACAGGGTGGTCTCATTGTTCCATCATCTTCTCCAGCAGGGGCTCCTCTCTTTTTTGTACCTAAGAAGACCAAAGATCTTCGTCCTTGCATAGACTTTCGAGGCCTAAACAAGATAACTATAAAGGATCGTTATCCTTTGCCCCTCATTAAGGATATTTTAGAGGCAGTCAGAGGGGCTCAACGTTTTACCAAGTTGGATCTTCGGGGAGCTTACCACCTTTTATGTATAAAAGAAGGAGACGAGTGGAAAACAGCATTCAGGACACCGTTCGGTCATTTTGAATATAAAGTCATGCCCTTTGGTCTTACGAACGCTCCTGCTATATTTCAAAGGTTTATGGACTCAATATTTTCCGATCTCTTGAACCAGACACTCGTAATCTACTTGGACGACATCCTTATTTTTTCCAGACACCCCTAACTCCATTCTTCTCATGTGAAACAAGTCCTTCACAGACTCCGAGCACATCAACTATTCTGTAAACCCGAAAAGTGTGAGTTCGATAAGACGGAAGTCAAATATCTGGGTTATCATTTAAGTTCCACCGGCATAGCTATGGACCTAGAAAAGGTACAAGCAATTCTAGAGTGGCCTTCTCCCTCTTCTATCAAAGAAACACAATGTTTCCTAGGATTAGCAAATTTTTACCGACAGTTCATTCAAGACTTTGCTAAACAGACCAGCCATATAACCCATACCTTAAAGAAGGAAAATCTAAAACAGGGGTTTGTCTGGACCAAGGCGGCTGAAACAGCTTTTCAAGAATTAAAGAAGGCATTCACTCAAGCTCCCATCTTGAGACATCCAGATACCAATAAACAGTTTATCGTAGTTACCGATGCTTCCGAAAAAGCTATTGGAGCAGTCTTGCTTCAACTTCAAGAAGATGATGGTCTTGAACATCCTGTTTTCTATTTGTCCCATATTCTCTCTTCAGCTGAACAACATTACTCTGTACTAGAAAGAGAGTTGTTAGCTCTGAAGACAGCCTGCATCGAATGGAGACAGTTTCTGATGGGATCCAAGGAGCCTTTCGAGGCGAGAACAGATCACCGTAATCTGCAATGTCTACGTAATTTTGTATGCCAAAATAGTCGCCAGGCGCGTTGGGCCTTTTTTTTTAGTCAGTATGACTTTTACATCACCTATATTCCTGGATCTCAAAACATTCTGGCTGATGCTCTGTCTCGACGCTATCCAGATTGTACTCCTTCCCCATCTCAGTTTCTACTGGAGCCTAGTAAGATCATTGGAGTTGCTCAATCTTTTCTGGATGAGGTACAACTGGAGTATTCCAGCCTGTCTAATAGCGAAATAGAGAAATTAAGAACCTTTTTATGCAAGAAAGAAGGATTCTTTTTTCATCAGAAGCTGTTATTCCTCCCTACTAACAGAGTGCGAGACAAAGCATTACAGATGTGCCATGATTCACCGGTTGCTGGACATAGAGGTATTAAGGCCACACAAGAACTTCTTTCGCGATCTTTCTGGTGGCCTACCTGGAAATCAGATGTCGAAAGATATGTTCAGGCTTGTCCCATATGTGCCCAAGTCAAGATTCCCCGTAGCAGACCTGCAGGATTACTACAGCCTTTGCCAGTTCCACCAACGCCATGGCATACTATTTCCACTGACTTTATGTGTTCACTTCCGCCATCAGCTGGAAACCAGGTTATCATGGTCACTGTTGATTCTTTCACTAAGATGGCCCACTTTACTGCTCTAAAGAAATTACCAACATCCCAAGAATTGAGCCAGATATTTATCGACCATATTTTCCGTCTCCATGGACTTCCACATACCATTGTGTCTGACAGGGGTCCCCAGTATATTTCCCGGTTTTGGAAACATTTTTGCAAGACACTGAATATCAATATAGCACTATCATCCGGTTTCCATCCTCAGACCAATGGACAAACTGAGCGTTTGAATCAAGGACTAGAACAATACCTTCGTTGTTTTTGTAATTCCACCCAAAGCAACTGGAACACTTATCTTCCTATTGCTGAATATTCCTACAACAATTCTGTCCATAGTGCCTCCAAGGTCACTCCCTTTTTCTGTTCCTATGGCTATCATCCGACCTCTTTTCCTACTGCTCCTCAATCTACCTCTCCTCTGCCTGCCATTACATCTTTTTCCAAACGTCTCCTGCAACTCCATAAGCTCATTAGATCTAATTTATTGCACACTAAGAGGTATATGAAGAAGATCGCTGATAAGAAACGTGGACCCACTCCTGATTATCACCCTCAGGATAAAGTCTGGCTTTCTTCCAAATTCTTGCCCTCTCGTCTTTCTCTGAATAAGTTCACGCCTCGCTATTATGGGCCTTTTCGTATTCTTCAGTTGCTCAATCCTGTCACTGTTCGTCTTCGCTTGCCTCATACTTGGAAAATTCATCCGGTCTTTCATGTATCCCAACTCAAACCTTATGTCCCTGATCCTTTCTCTCGTCAGTTTCCTTGTCCTCCTCCTGTGTTGGTGAATGATGTCCCTGAATATGAGGTTCAAGAAATTTGTGACTCTCGCCTTTTTCACCGGCGTCTTCAGTATTTGATTCACTGGAAGGGTTATCCTCTTAGTGAATGCTCTTGGGAAGATGCTTCTTCTGTTCACGCCCCTCTTTTGATTTCTCGTTTTCATCGTTTGTTTCCCTTCAAACCTGGACCTTCGGGGGGGGGACCTACTGTTGCGCCGCGTGGCGCGCGCCGCGCAGCGCGTTCTCAGGACGCGGCGCGCCCCGAGTCTTCTTTGTACAGCGCGAGGCCCCAGATATTATTTTGGGCCTCGCTCTGCCTTCTGTGGTGTCCCTCTTTTCCCCTGACCCCTCCTTACCTGTTTCTTTTTCTTTCTTCTTCTTCTTTTTCTTCTTTACTTTTTCGAGGCATTTTCTGTCCTTTCTTTATGTCTTTCCCCCTTCCCATGTTACCTTTTTCTTCCCAGCATTCCTTGGTCCCTATTTTCTATGGTTCCTGTTCTATTCTATCCTATGTATTTTTTCCCTATCTAAAATGGTGTCTTTTTACTTCCTGTTGGTCACTTCCTGTTTCTTGATATATAAGGGCTCTGTTTTCTCCCTTTCCTTGCGCTGCATCACTTTCTGCTCAGATTGTGTCTTCGCTCCTGATTCTTAGCCTTCGGTTCTGAATCTTTTCAATTTTGCATTTAACTGCATTTTGTTCCTGTTTGATTCCTGGTTTTGTTTTCGTTTCAGGAATCCATTTTTTGGAGGTTTTTTCCCCTTTATTGGGGTTTTTTCCCTCTGGCACTAATTCTAAAGGGCACGGTCTGTTCTTGGCGTTTCCACTGCCTGCAGCACCGTGGCTACTAGAAAGAGTCGCCCCTTTCTGGGCCAAAGCCGAACCCTCAAGACCTACGCCACTAGATCTGCAGTTTCCAGGCGCCAGCAGCACGTGAGTCGTGACACTTGTTGTCAGCTGCTTCATCTGTTAACTCTTTAATTGTACTCTGTAGGCAGCCGGTGGGAACTGTCTGTAGGACCACATAATTTCTTTCATCTAGTAAGAGAACTAGTCATGCCTTTCTGTAGTCTTCTTTTTCTTGTATAACTATAGCACCCCCTTTATCAGCAGGTTTGATGATCAGATGGTTCTTTTTACTGAGGGTATCTAAAGCCAATCTTTCTCATTTTGTCAGGTTTTGGAAGATGTCTCTTCTAGGCTTTAGTTCTTCTACCTCTTTTATCACTGCCTTTCCAAAGGCCCAAAACTCGGGGGGTACTGTGAATGGTGGAGGGTTAAATGTTGATTTTTTTCCTCAGGGTGGTATGCCTATCATCTGTTTCCATTCTGGGGCTCTTCTGAAAGAACATTTTTACTCGTATTTTCCTGAAGAATTCAACCAATTTGCATCTCACCAGAAATTTGTCAATGTGCGTCGTAGGGACAAAGCCAAGTCCCTTCTTCAGCACTGACATCTCATCTGCCGAGAGATTCTCTTCAGTTAGGTTGACCACTGTGTCTACAGGCTGCTTGGGCCTCGTTGTTGGTCCCATGTCCTGCTCCTGGTGTTCATACCTTCTGGCTCCTCATTGATCCACTGTGTTCTACTTCCCCCTTGTCTTTCTCTTCTCCGTCTTCTGCCCCCCTCCCTAAAAACGCTGGTTCTGTTAGAAGAATGACATCTGCTGGGGTTGGGATACATTTGAGGTCCATTTTAGCCTGGCCAAAATACCGTTTAAGGAGGTGGATATGAAGGGTTGAAAAACCCCTCTTCTTTGTTGTCTTCTCTTTCCCCTTCCACTTTGGCCAGAGCTACTTTGGCTCGAATAACCATCTGCATCAGAAAAAGAGGAGGTGGAGTCACTCCTTCCTGTGGACTCTGCATCTAAATCATGTTTCTTTTTGTAGTCATCTCTAGTGTATTGATAAATTTTCTGGTGGGAAAATTTCTTAAGATCCTTCTGTAGTTTGCTTATCATGCTCTCCATCAGAAAGTATTTATGTTCTTATATCTCCTTGTTCACCTCCTCTAATTTCTTTTTATAGATGGTGAATTTGATCTGAGTATTAAGGGCATCTTCACTCATCTTAATCTTTATCAACATGGCGTCTGACAGGCATTTTGCTGTATTTATAATCAAAATGAGCCAGTCCCTTGAGGATCACCAAGCGATGAGGGACCACTCCTTGCAGAAAAGAAGGTCTTCTAGAAAGATTCTTGGTTATTTGTTACTACTGTAGTAGACCTGTAGGGGCTGCATTGCCTTGCAAATATTCAGTCATTGTAGACCCGTGAAGTAAGGTCTTCATTTGGTCTCTTTTAAATTATTTTAGTTCATCCCAATTTTGTGACTGGGCTGTGTGATATTGGTGTCTGGCAAGAGGGAGTGGGCTGATAGAATTAGTGATGCCATCTCATTGGTATATACAATGCCAAGTTATTCTGTCATGATTTTACACAGGTCACAAGCTATACTTGTGGAGATCAAGACAAATTATGTCTCATGAAATACCCTGCAGCTGCACGCTGCTCTAACTACTCGACCTAAGTTGCGGAGGGTCACGGCAACCTTCCTACCTTGGAGGGAGAGAAGACATTTATCACAAGAGTAGGGGTATACATCCTCCCTGTACTAAACTATTCTTAACACTAGAGTATCCCTCAGGATAGTAGTGTGTCTGAAATGTAATAAAACACAGGGGAATATATTGTGCTACACCTATCCTCCACTCCTATGGATGTGGGGAAAGGAAGAATTTTCTTATATATAACCCTCACCCACTCTAATAGTGGCATGGTTCATCATCGGGTTCCCCCTGACTACTAAAGGTTCGGGTGGGCTCAACCATGTTCCAGGGAGCTCTTACAAGAGAATGACCTAGGGAGCGTAACCTAAAGATAAGAATTCCTCTTCCGGTCCAAAGGTGTCCCTTTATTAGATGGACCGGTGGGAAGGATTAAAACTATACTAGGTTTGGGGTTTTGCAGGATATAATGGTCCTATGACCCTCACTTTTCCAATTGCACCAACATGTTTTGTATGTCAAAGTAACATTATTGAAATAAAAGTGCACCAGTTGGTGTAATGGCAGGGGACAAATCCAGTAGAGCTTTGTAATCTAGGTATGTGGGTCTCAGATGTACTAATATAATGAATAGGGATTTCCTAATTGCGAATCACAATTCGGAAATCTCTATTGCTGATATATGAAAGTTTTAAATTAACATTAGTAATTCCTAATGGGTCGCAAATCAGCCTACTTAATGAATATTTATCAGGTAGGTCGCAGTTTGCCACCCATTAGGAATGACAGCCACCACAGAGATGGTGGCCTGCTGACTTCAGAAGACCAACATGTCTGTGATTGCTTTTAAATAAAGCAATATTTTTGTCTTTGAAATACAGTCAGTTTTCCCTAATAAAAACGGGATTAGTTTTAAAAAATATCGGAAACGTTTAAAAAAAATTCTTTAAGAGTTGCCAGTGGTCTGAGGGACCAATGCCTGCTCTTAAAAAATATTTATTTTTACATTCTCAAAAGGAGAAGGGGACCCCTGATCTACTCCCATTTGTGAATGATTAGCACTACCTTATAGTAGATGTTAAAAAACAAATGTTTTGCAATTGTAATTCAATCGCAAAACTTTAGTACATACTATTCTGAATCGGTAATTGGAAGGGACGCCTTTAACATCCCTCTTCAAAATACTGATTTTCAAACCCAAACCGCACTTCTCTAGAATCCCAGTTTGGTGTTTGTACATAAGAAATCATATTTGCTGTCACAAAAGGCCTATTCTGTGAATCAGGCAGTTTGCAAACTTAAAAAAACCTTCATGCATGTGGCTCAGGGATTGGCAGGGAAACCAATCGAATAGAGCCTTGCAATCTTGACACCATGCTCCCAATTATTTTTTTAACTGGAAGCCATTGAGGTTTCAACTGCACAACTGAGATGTGGCCCGTGCATTTCACACCAAGATTGAGGTATGCCTTGGCATTCGGAATCCTTTGTAGCCTAATTACTGTCTTGTCAGGAAAGCCCTCATAGATGGAGTTGAAATTATCAGTTTTGAAGATTATCAATGTGAGGACTAGGCTGAGCTCTTTAGGTAGCTAAGAAAGGATTCCACACAGGACTCATTCTTTAAAAAAACAAACCATAATTTTAGTGATGTCATTGACCTGTTGTATAAGATGTAAGCCAGCATTGAGCTTGACTCCCATATTGCTGTCCTTTTGAGTGGGCATTAAATAGGCCAATGAAACATGACTAATAAATAGATGCGGGTTGATGTCTCCTGTTCCCGGTGGCAACATGACAGTGCAGGAGAATTTGAGACAAAGCTGGTAGCCTCTATTTTCAGACATGTTAGAAGAAGTTCCTGGCCTACTAATTATTATGTTACTACTTGGACACTTTCCTGAGTATCTGCATGTTGTTTGCTAGTTCTTGTTTTCTATAGACATAGACCAATGTGACATCTGACGTATGGCCTAGAACCCCTAACATTTCATATTTATCCTGTGGTTGGCATGATACCACATTTGTTACTATGTTTGTGTTTTATTATCAACATATGTTTATGATAAGATGTCAATGGTCTATAAATACCTATATAAATCTAGCAAACGTATAGTGTAATTATTAATGCACAATGCAAGCATCTTATATAAACCAATGTAAGAAATCAAAGAGCCCAGTATGTGACTGTACTACCAGCACAGTTCCTCACGTCATCGTTCACAAAGTATGTCAGGATCATGAGAACAGTTTTAAATGCAGCCCTCTGGCTACTGCTCTATAAGGAATGCCATGCTCTGTCCTGGGCACATGGTAACGTCCTTACAGGGCTGAACGACCATAACCAAGGAAGTCTGGAATCTTCCCCAGATACTGTTCAGTAATGGGTTATTGGATGAGTTCAGCCTTGGTTTTCAGGTATGTGATTGTTTTATCTCATCTCTGTTCATGGCAGATTTTCTAACTACAACTAATCAGGGCTGGACTGGCTGTAGCAGGCATTTTCCCGGTGGGCTGGAAGGGTGGGGGCCAGTTTTTCAGCAGTGAGGGTGGAGTTTGTCATTGGGGCCAGCTTTGCAGCAGTGCTGCAATATCGACCCCCAGTAACAAAAGAACAAAAGCAGCAGTGCTTCCTCTTCCCCTCTAGACCCCCTCCACCCTCCACCCACATCCCACCCGGGACTGCTCTGACAAAATTGCCAGGGCTACTTTGGGTTCCCAGCCGGGCCTGCAACTAATGAATGCTAGAGCATGTAGGGAATAGACGTAAACCAAAATAATGTTTAGTTTCTTCTATCTGTCCACTTTTTTCTGTTCACAATGGAATAGTGTAGCATGGGCTGGCGTGCAGAGTAGTGACATACAGAGGAGTGGCATAGACTGAAGTGTTGTACAGTGTAGCAGCTTACAGTAGAATAGCATATAGTGGAATGGTGGTCAGTTCAGTGGCGTGCAAAGGAGTGTGGAAGAGTGGAGTGTCGTATAGTGAAATAGTGTAGAATGTAGTAGTGTAGAGTGAAGTAGCATAGAGTGGAGTGGCATAGCGTGGAGTGGCATAGAGTAGAGCGGCTACAGTGGAGTGGCATAGAGTGGATTTGCGTATAGTGGAGTGAGGTACAGTGCAGTGGCACAAACCTGAATAGCGAAGGGTGGACTGGCGTACAGTGAAGTGGCATACTGTGGAATAGCATACATTGGAGTGGTGTAGAGTAAAGTTGCATGGAGTGGAATTGCATAGAGTGCAGTGGCGTACAGTGGAGTAGCATAGAGTGGAGTAGCATAGAGTGGAGTAGAGTACAATGGTGTAATGTTGACTGGAATAAATTTGAGTTTAGTGGCGTCCAGTCTCATGACGTACAGTGGAGTGGCATACAGTGGAATAATGTAGAGTACAGTGTCATACAGTTGAATAGTGTAGACTGTAAAAGCGTAGAGTGTAGTAACATACAGTGGAGAGACATTTAGTGGAGTAGAATGGAATGTAGATCTGTGCAGTGTAATACCATGCAGTGGATTGCGGCATAGTGGAGTGGTGTGTACTGCAGTTGAGTACAGAGAAATTGCGTAGAGTGGAGTGGCATACAGTGGAATAGTGTTGAGTGCAGTGGTGTAAACTGAAGTGGTGCAGAGTGGAATGGTATAGAGTAAAATAGCGTACAATGTGTTGTCATAGGGTGGAGTTGTATATAGTAGAACACTGTACAGTGGAGTAAAGTACATTAGAGGGGTGCACAATGAAGTGACATAAACTGCAGTGCTATAGAAAAGAGTGGATTACAGTATAAGAGTATAGAGTAGAGTGGTGTAGAGTGGAGTGGCATAGAGGACATTCAAGTGTCGGACGGGGGATAAGCATACAGTGTAGTGGCATATCGTGACATAAAGTGGAGTGGTGTAGAGAGGAACAGCTTAGAGAGCAGTGGCATAAAGTACAGAGGTGATAGACTGGAGTGGCATAGCGTGTACTGTGTAAATTGAAACAGACGTTAACATGAAAGTGAACGGATGCAAGTGTTATGTGACAAGAATATACATAATAATGTTTAAATTATAATTTTTGATAGTTTGTGTACATAATGTAAGTAGTACAAAACGTAGCATATATTATGCTGTGGTACATCGTGGTAAGTTCATGATAGACTGCAGTACAGAGATAAAAGGTAGCCAGGTAGTTTTTAGGTTGAGCATATAGCAGCGTGCAAGCACTGCTTTTTTTTGTTTACCTCTTGTGAACTATTTTCTGGGCTTTAGCCACTCCCATCTCATGCTCATCACTTTCATTTGTTTGTAGGCTTTCCTTTCAAAATTCCCTTGATTTAATTTGTTCAGGGCATGCATACGTCTTGACTTTTCTGGTGTTTAGCCCTCCTCGAGGGCACCAGCCAACTGCTTTTAACATACGCAGCGTCCATGTTTTAAGGACGTTTTGTGGACAATTTTTTTACTTTTAGCTTAACCTTCTCTCGATCTGCAGTATTGGAGAGGTTTGCATACTTACCAGTTACTTGCTATTGTTACTTTCTTTGGGCACGCTCGTGCATGGAGCTTACAATTTTTATACAGCGGGAACTCACTAGGCAGTATTGGAGCACTTTATACAAATTGCTCAAATACTGCTGAATGAGCTCCTGCTGTATAAAAATTAAAAGCACCATGAACGCGACTGAAAAACAAAAAATACAATGACAAGTAACTGGTAGTTTTGCAAATCATTCCAGTTCTGCTGATCAGGTTACCACACAACTCGATCAGCAGTATTAGAGGCATTGGCATAACTACAAGTTACTTGCCAATGTTTGTTTTGTTTTTTAGTTGCGATCATGGCGCGTTTATTTTTTTCTGCAGCAGAAACTCGATCAACATTATTGGAGCACTTTATGCAAATCGCTCCAATACTGTTGATCGAGTTTCCGCTGTATAAAAATTGAAAGCACCATGAGCGTGACTAAAAAACAAAAGGTACAATGACAAGTAACTGGTAGTTATGCAAATCGTTCCAGTGCGGCCGATCAAGTTCGCATGGAACTCGATCAGCAGCATTGGAGCAATTTACTTGTCATTGTTCCTTTTGTTTTTTAGTCAAGCTCATGGAACTAGGTCGGCAGTATTGGAGCGCTTTGTGCAAATCGCTCCGATACTGCTGATCGAGTTCCGGTTGTATAAAAATTGAAAGTTCCATGAGCGCGACTAAAAAAACAAAAGAAACAATAACAAGTAAGTGGTAATTATGCCCATCGCTCCAAAACTGCTGATTGAATTCCCGCCAGGCAGTACGGTCTACGGGCTCACCATATCCTCCCAAATTTCAGGTAAATGCATTCAGCCGTTTTCTCACTACATGGAATACAAAAGTCTATGTAAAATGCCTTTGAGTGCAAGTGTGTTTTGGGACCCCCCTTTTTTCTTTGCATCCCTTTAACCAAACTCTGCCAACCATTGAATCCTTCACCAATGTAACAGGTGCGATACGTCTGGAAAGTTTTGTGAAAATTTGTCCAGTGGGTGCAAAGTAATTAAAAAACACAAATTTGAGGATTTCCTATCTCTGATAACCCTAACTATAACTACAAAGTGGCTACCGCATAGGCAGATTGAGGGCAATCTGATTTTTTTCTATTTGTGTTTGAGGTAAATGACCCCCACCTAACCCTGACTGTGCCATCATATTGTTTTGCAGCTCATATCCAGGTTACTCCATAGACAGCTTCATTGTCAACATCGAGGTCACAGCTCTTCACCTTGGCAGTAACCAAGATTACAGGTACTGCTGTTTTGATATTTTCATAACTTCAATTTCAGACTCAATACAGTCAAATATGAGAGTTAGACTTGGAGATTACTCTTTTATTTTGAACATTTACATTGCGATGCAAGGACGAATTCTGAAGGATGCTGGTGTAAACCTATATCAGTAGGCAGGTAATACATAGCTTACATACATGACATTATCATCTTAAGAAATTGCCTTTCCCATCTCCAAACATTTGAAGAAAGACATTTTTCTACTTCTTAACATTTTGCTCAATCTTGAAAGCACCCTCACAGCATCATCTGCCATATTCCTGGGCTTCATGATTGATCCAAACCTGACTGTAATTCCACACATGAATAAAACTGCCAGATTTAAAAAGTACCATCTGAATCCCATAAAAGCAATCCCTCATCTCATCCAGGTTGATTGTGTCAAAACAACAGTGCATTGAGCTTGTTAGCATAAGACTTGACTTTGAAAATGCCATTCTGGTAAGGTCCTGCTCTCTAACCTAATAATTTGCAAACCTGTCCTTATTTATTTTTCCATAATCTTTATTACTATTTTGCAATGTACAATGGTGAAACAAAGAATACATCCAATATGACATGTAGTGGTTCATTGCGGTACAATAGTATACAGGCCTGCAGTATTGAGCAAGGGATGGGTGGCTGATTTACAACCTAATATGTCCATTTCAAAGTTGTTCTTATATATGACCATATCACACCTATTGTCCATGACCTCCACTGGCTCCCCATCCCAATTAGGATGATAATCACATTTTGCATCCTTACTCATAATGTTATATATGACAACTCTCCATCCCACATGAACAAACATTTGACCATATCAGGAGGCTCTTACAGTCTCAGAAGCAGGGATTCTCTATTATGTCTATTTACCACGTTCAAGTCATCCATCTCCAGCAATCCGTCCTTCCAGGGGGCTGCAGTACCGCTAGTAACTCACTATCCGTTGGCCTCAGAACATTAAGTCCAACCTTGGACTTCAGAAAAAACCTCAAAGTTTTTTTTCAAACAATTCTTGAATCAATTACTTGCAGTTTCCCCCCAATATTCTTAGGTGGAAATTATTACAATCCTGTTATTCACTATGTATTGTAGATTGTCCTTATCCCATCTATTTTAGGTGTTGTTTAGTTGTTTCACTATTAGTTCTAGTTGAGAACCTCTGCAGTTTTTTTTTCTCATCCCCATATTAATGTAACAATTGCCACCTTCTTCCAAAGTTATACTTAAAGTACTGTTATACCTTTCTGAAGAAAACAAAAAAGTAATGGATGGAATGTTTGGACGATTCTCAGCCACTGATAGTTACTCTGGGCTGCATTTGAGTCCATTGCTTTTGTCAATTGTGTCACGGCAGACAAGTACCACCATTATGCAAATCAGAATTGGTTCTGCTCAGATAGGAACAATCCAGCTTTTGGCCTGCCTGTGCCTCATCTGTGAGGTGCAATTTGATTCCTATAGGACATTGATCACACTAGCCAAGACTGTTGCATCTAGGATGTTCAAGTGAGGGAAAACATGTGATACGTGGAATGCTTTGAGATACCTAGCAGTTTGGGTTGCACTTTTCCTAATGAAACCATATCAAGACTGATTTGAATATGGCAGGTGTTTTCCTGAAGAGCCATAGTTGACAAAAAAGATGAACTGTAATGTAGTGATGGTCTTGGCCCTCTCTGCAGGGTCATGCTCCAATAGTTTGCCTTCTCACCTTCTGTTTCCTGAGTTCCGTTTTTGTTGGTATTAGGTCTCTGCGCACTTTACCACTGCTAACCAGTGCTAAAGTGCTTGTGCTCCCTCCTTTAAACATGGTAAAGTTTGCGTGCATGCAACTGCCACATTTAATTGACTTATAAGTCCCTAGTTTAGTTGTACTACATGTACCCAGGGCCTGTAAATTAAATGCTACTCGTGGGCCTGCAGGACCTGTTGTACTTAAGTAGCCCTGTAAAACATGTTTCAGGTCTGATATTGCAGCCTCTGGGCTGTTCTAAAGTGCCAATTCGACCAGACAAAATAAACCTTGTGCCAGGGCCTTTTAATTCATATAAACCAAGTCTATGGTAGGCCCTAAGCAGACCAGAAGGCAGGGTGCATTCTACTCATAAGTGGGACATCATCAATCAGCTCACACCCACGAACACAAATCCTGAACACCATTTCACCCACTGTGAACTCCTCACCATGCAAAACACTATCTCCATCAATAGTGCAATCAGACCCTTGCACCACCACGTCTTCAACTTCAGAAGCAAGACAATCAGTGACGAGCTCTCAAGGGTCCTGAATACTTCCATCACCGCGGCCTCCTTCCCGGAGGACTGGAAACATGCTAAAGTGGGACCCCCTCCTGAAAAAACATCCACCAATACAGCTGAATTGAAGAACTATGGGTTCATCTCTCTGCTCCCCTATTCAGCAACTGTTCACCTCAGAGCCCAAGAAGGTAATCTGTGGAGTACCCCAAGAATCGTCTTTCAGCCCAACCCTCTTCAACACATACAGGACCTCCCTGGTAGTCACCATCAGATCACACAGACTCAACATCATCTCCTACGCCAATGACACACAGATCATCCTCTCACTGTCCGGAGATCCCTCCACCACAAAAGCTATCTTCCACAGATGCATGATAAATGTAGCGGACTGGATGAAGGACAACTGTCTCAAACTCAACACAGAAAAAACATGAGTCCTCATCGTTGGGACCAACACCTCACCATGGACCGACACATGGTGGCCCCCTCCCAATCAGACCACACCCACAACCTCTGCATCATCCTGAATAGCAAGCTATCCATAAAAAAATAAGTTGATGGAGTCTCATAGACCTGCTTCCACACCCTTTGCATGCTTCGCAAGATATTCAGGTGGTTCCCAGAAAACACCAGAAGGACCGTCACACAGGCCCTCATCACCAGCAGACTGGAAT
Organism: Pleurodeles waltl; assembly: GCF_031143425.1. Taxonomy (NCBI): domain Eukaryota; kingdom Metazoa; phylum Chordata; class Amphibia; order Caudata; family Salamandridae; genus Pleurodeles; species Pleurodeles waltl. The sequence continues at coordinate 1,259,094,603 of NC_090447.1, forward strand.
ATGGAAGCACACTCTACGTAGGAATCACTGCTTGCCTCCTGAAGAGACTTCAGCCAAAACAGAACTCAGCGGCAAGACTCATACTCAACATCCCCAGAAGGACCCACATCACCCCCCCATCTCAAGAAACTACACTGGCTCCTGATTCAGAAGAGATGCCAGTTCAAAATGCTGCCCACGCCTACAAAGCCCTGCACAATGAATGACAAACATGTATCAGCAAATGCCTGGCCTTCCATCAACTGAGCAGATACTTCTGATGAGCTTCCCTCTCCCTTGCAGACACTTCACGAATCCATCAAGCCAACAGTGCAGCATGCTCCTTTTTGCACCTGGCAGCCAAGACTTGGAACAACCTCCCCCTGCATCTCAGTAATGCACTGTCATCCAGCGATTCAGAAGAGAACTAAAGACCTGGATGTTTGAATGATCATACCTCCATGGAGCAGCGTACAGCTCCAGCACCTCAAGATCCCCACTGGTGATTTGCTGGGCTCTATAAATGTTTAATTCATTGACATGTGTTTTTACCTTTTACATATGTAGGTAGTGAAAAACTCAAATTTAGTTTTCACTAGTGTGAGGCATACCGCTCCCATAGGATAACACTGGGTTACCTTATTGCATTTAATAAGTGGTAGCATGTAATTGGAAACAGGTAGAAATATCTTGTTTGGTCTCAAAAGAGTCATAATTTAAAATGGTCTTTAATAGTAGTTGGCCTTTAAGCCACAATTCTAAAAATGCCACTGTTAGATTAGAAAGCTGGTATTTTCTTGGCCTAACCATTTGGTGCCTGCAGCCTGTGTCCGGGGGTCACATAATTGATTAGTTGGAAGTTAGCCTTTGTGCATTCTTCCCAGACAGTGAGGGTGACAGTGTTGGCAAGATAGACCATCCTTCCAGGATGAGAGGACAGAGCTGTTCTATGCCCCAATTACATTTCTAAGGGGCTGCCTCCAACACACCCACAAAGAACTTGACACCAGTCCTTTGTCACTCTATCCCTCTTGAAGCCTGGCAGTGGAATAGGGGAATTTTCCTTAAACCATATTGTTATATCTGTTCTCATGTTTCTTAGCACTGCCTTTAGTGCATCTTCTATGTACAGGCTTTGTTATGTTATGTATGGTGTTCTACATTCAATGGAGTAGGTTACCAGTTGAATGCAGGAGACCAGTCAGTTTAAGTTACGTATGGTTGAAGACAGTTACTGTACTGTGCTGCCGCAAATAAAATATATTCACCAATTACTTAGGAAACTGAATTTTTTACAATGGCAACAAGCTGAAGAGGAGATTCTTGTCACATTCTGCAGCACAGGAACAGATTCACCTCTTAAGGATTGTTTGCTATTCTTCTAAAGTTACTGGAGACTTTATTGAGCCATGGATGCTTGTAATTACCACTGAATTACCATCTGTGGTACAGCAAGTTTGCTCCTAACATTTACAGAGTCGTTATTGGGCCGTGGGTGTAAGTGATTACCACTGAATTATCAGCTGTTGTACTGCAAGTTTACTCCTGCTATTACCACTTTGGGTGCATCAGGTGAGAACTTCCACTTAATCTGTATGTACTATTTATTTGCTTGTACCTGAAAAAAACACTTTGTTTGTTCCTGCTGACTCCGGTTATGAACAGTACTTCAGGTTATCTAAAATACTTGTCGGGATATCTGTGTGAGGAAGTTATACATGTTCCCGGCGCTGTCAGATTCAAAAGTATACACCGCTTGTGACTTACCTCGTGCCTGCTGCCCAGTTCGCCTATGCAACATCTTCCTTTCTACCGGAGTGTTCTTATTTCTCCACGCACATCTATGCATCCACGTGCAGTATTTATGTCATAGCGTTGCCACGTTATCACGTAGTACATAGCAACCATCTTGGATCAGGTTATTCTGGTCAGCCTGAGTACTAAATTGGTCTAGGTGATGATCCTCCATGTTTACATCAAGTCTGCTCCACAAAACTATCTGCAATTACTAATTTCATTCCAGTCTGGAGTTCCTTTACCAGTGTTGGCAGTAGGTAATCTTAGATAACGTTTTCATCTGATATAACTTTTTTCTAAAAGTATAGTACATTATATTAGTATTCAGTTTTGAAATAATATAGCTGGAAGTTAACAATGCAGTTTGACCCACCCAAGTTTCTACAAAGAAAAGGGGAACCACCCATTCCATGGGTAAGATGAAAAGAGGAGTTTGTTACACATATGAAGGCAATCGATGGTGAGTGTAAGGGAGTACATTGTCTGGGGTCAGAAGGACAAGTGATATTCAGAACACTGCCCCAAGTGATGATTATGGAAGGTCAAGGTGACATTGATATGCATAAGGAGGCAGTTTTACAAAAGGAACTGAGATTTAAACCCACCACTAACATTTCACTAAAGAGATTTAAGTTCTACACCAGGGAACAAAAAGAAGGAGAAACTTTTGACAAATTTTTAACAGTGTTAAGAGCATTATCGATTAATTGCAATTTTGGCGACATTACAGATGAAATGATAAAAGATAAAATTATAGTGCATGTAAGGAATGAGAAAACCCAAGAGCAGTTATGGGTGACCCAAAGCTGCAGGATGCTATTGCTACTAGTATTGCTACTGCTACTAGAACAATCCAGAAAGTGAATGGCGACTATGAAAAACACCACTATGCATGCAGAATCAACTGAGGAAGTATGTGTCGTAAAACGCATTGTTGACCATCATAATGATGTGTCAAAACCTTAAAATGTTCAGGGTGGTAGGAGGTCTGAAAAAAGTGAGAAGAGTGGTACATGCTATAGATGTGAAAGTACTACACATATTTCCTCATATGCGTGGTGTCCGGCTATTCATAAAGTGTGGTCGGTTGAGGCATTTTTCCAGAGTGTGCAGAGAGGTCAAAAGGATTTTTAATATGGCACGGGAGAAAGTCTTGTGTGCCGCGGAAGTGAATGAACCTAGGTTTGGGTGGCAGTGTATCAACAGCAAAAGTGATGACACTAGGAAAGGATTTGTTGTATCTATTCTAGAAGGAAGACAGGAAGGAGTTGAACAGTTGCAAAGTAAATATTGTGGGGAATGAGTCAGGCGGAATGGCATATTTAGGCTCTCCCTGGACTAATATTACCAGGAAGTATTTCCATGAAAAAGTTAAGGGTGTTTTGGAGGTTGACACATTACAACCTTCAGATATCATTGCAGAGAGTTTTGACAGGTCAATCATTGACATGGACGGGTACGTGGATGTGAAAATGTAATTTAAAGGGAGAAGTGCAATGATAAAATTATTTGAGGCTGTAAAAGGATTGAATGCTGTGGGCTGGAGGGAACAGTGGAAATTGGGCACAATATTGATTCCCAGAGGGCAGGAACAAGTGTTGTTGTGTGATGGAGTAAACACAGAACAGGTGATGTGTGTTGACGAAAGTCAGGGTGAAGATTGGATTAAAAAACATTTTCCTACGGTGTTCACTTATTGTCTGGGGAAATTGAGAGATTTTGTGCATCAGATTGTTAGAAATGGGGTCTTTGGTTGGCAGTCAGGTTACCCCCTGTCCAAGCAAGGACCCTCACTCTAGTCAGAGTAAAGGAGAATCACCCTCAGTTAACCTCCACTCACCCCTTGGTAGCTTGGCACAAGGAGGCAGGCTTAACTTCAGAGTCTAGGTGTAAAGGATTTGTACCAACACACACAGTAACTCAGTGAAAACACTACAAAATGACACAACACAGGTTTATAAAAATAGGAAATATTTGTCTAAACGATACGAGACCAAACAAAAAATATCTAACACACACCAGTCAAGTTATGAATTTTAAAAGCAAAAGAGTCTTAAATCCTTGAGAAAACAGTAGAAACACTGCTAGCGTTGAAAAGTACCTGGGTAGCATCAAAATAACATGCACAGGGTGAGTGTGTGTCGAAAAAGGTAAGTGGTGCATCGATTTTTCACCCGCAAGCGAGACGTGCGTCGTTTCTCCTTCTCCGGTCGGGTCGACAAGTGTCGTTTTTCCTCCCCAAAGGGGAGTGATGCGTTGATCTGGGCAGCACTCGAGTCTGGGTGGGCGTTGAATAATTTTTCCACGCCCAGCAAGGTTTCGTTGAAAATCTGGCCGCATGGTATCAGCAAAACCACGCAATGTGGGTTGCGACGTTATCAGCCTCCGTCAGGGGGTGTTGCGTGTCGTTCTTCCAGCTCCGTGCATCGATTTTCCAGCCCTGATGCCGGTGGAGCGTCGATTTCTGCTACAAAGCTGGCGGCGCATCATTTTTCAGCCGCGTCTCGGAAAGTGCATCAATATTTTCCCTGCACGGCTGTCTGTGTGTGGAATTTCAGTCTTGGGCTCCAAGCTTCACCTTCCAAGGCCCCAGGAACTGGATAGGGCACCACTTGGCAGGGCAGGGGTCTCAGCAGAGAATCCAGGTGCTGGCAGAGAGAAGTCTTTGATGGCCCTGAGACTTCAACAACAGGACGCAAGCTCAGGACAAGCCCTTGGAGATTTCTTCACAAGCAGGAAGGCGCACAAAGTCCAGTCTTTGTCCCCTTGCACAGGCAGAAGCAGCAACTGCAGGATAGTTCCACAAACACAGTCTCAGGCAGGGCAGCACTTCTCCTAAGCTCTTCAGCTCTTCTCCAGGCAGAGGTTCCTCTTGATGTCCAGAAGTGATCTAAAGTCTGTGGTTTTGGGTGTCCTTCTGATACCCATGTTTGCCTTTGAAGTAGGCTTACTTCAAAGGAAATCCTCTCTTGTTTGTGAAATCCTGCGTTTCCCAGGCCAAGGCCCGGACACGCACCAGGAGGTTGGAGACTGCATTGTGTGAGGGCAGGCACAGCCCTTTCAGGTGAAAGTGACCACTCCTCCCCTCCCTCCTAGCACAGATGGCTCATCAGGATATGCAGGCTACACCCAGCTCCCTTTGTGTCACTGTCTAGAGAGAGGTGCAAACAGCCCAACTGTCAAACTGACCCAGACAGGGAATCCACAAACAGGCAGAGTCACAGAATGGTTTAAGCAAGAAAATGCCCACTTTCTAAAAGTGGCATTTTCAAACACACAATCTTAAAACCAGCTTTACTAAAAGTATTTTTAAATTGTGAGCTCAGAGACCTCAAACTCCACATGTCTATCTGCTCCCAAAGGGAATCTACACTTTAATCATTTTTAAAGGTAGCCCCATATTAACCTATGAGAAAGATAGGCCTTGCAACAGTAAAAAAACGAATTTGGCAGTATCTCAATGTCAGGACATATAAAACACATTAGTATATGTCCTACCTTAAACAAACACTGCACCCTGCCCATGGGTCTACCTAGGGCCCAACTTAGGGTTATCTTACATGTAAGAAAAGGGAAGGTTTAGGCCTGGCAAGTGGGCACACTTGCCAAGTCGAATTGGCAGTTAAAATCTGCACACACAGACACTGTAGTGGCAGGTCTGAGCCATGTTTATAGGGCTACTAATGTGGGTGGACCAACCAGTGCTACAGGCCCACTAGTAGAATTTGGTTTACAGGCCCTGGGCACCTCTAGTGCACTGTACTAGGGACTTACCAGTAAATCAAATATGCCAATCATGGATAAGCCAATTACTTACACATTTTGTAAAGAAACACTTGCACTTTAGCACTGGTTAGCAGTGGTAAAGTACACAGAGTAACAAAAACAGTAAAATCAGAGTCCAGCGCACATCAGCAACCTGGGGAACAGAGGCAAAAAGTTAAGGGAGACCACGCCAAGGATGAAAAGTCTAACACGTGTCCCCTCCAGCTGAAAGTGGGGAGCAACTATCCAACCTCATGGGAGTTCTCATCACTAAGGCGGAAGAACCTGGACAGACCATCAGCATTGGCATGCTCTGTACCAGGACGGTGTTCCACTATAAAGTCCATACCCTGTAGGGAAATGGACCTCCTTAACAGTTTTGGATTTTCACCCCTCATCTGCATTAACCATCTGAGGGGCCTGTGGTCGGTCTGAACTCGGAAGTGAGTCTCAAACAAGTAGGGTCTTAGCTTCTTCAGTGCCCAGACCACAGCAAACGCTTCACGTTCTATGGCACTCCACCTACGTTCCCTGGGTAGTAACCTCCTGCTAATGAAGGCTATTAAGCTGTGAGAGTACTGCTCCAATACCATGCCCTGAGGTGTCGGTTTGCACAACAAACTCCTTGGAGTAGTCAGGTGCCTTCAGCACAGGTGCTGTGCACATAGCAGCCTTCAGGGCATCAAAAGCGTTCTGGCAAGCCTCTGTCCAGATCACTTTCCTGGGTTGCTTCTTAGAAGTCAACTCAGTTAAGGGGGTAACAATGGTACCATATCCCTTAACAAACCTCCTGTAGTATCCTGTGAGACCTAAAAAGGCTCTCACTTCAGTCTGGGTCTTGGGAGTCTCCCAAGCCAGAATCGTGTCAATCTTAGGCTGTAGGGGTGCCACCTGGCCACTCCCCACCTGGTGTCCTAAGTACACCACAGAACCCTGCCCTATTTGGCACTTGCTCGCCTTAATAGTGAGGCCTGCCTTCTGCAGGGCCTCTAACACTCTCCAGAGGTGTTGCAGGTGTTCCTCCCATGTGGAACTAAACACAGTAATGTCATCCAGGTAGGTGGCACTGAACTCATCCAACCCAGCCAACACCTGGTTCACCAACCTCTGAAAGGTGGCAGGGGCATTCTTCATCCCAAATGGCATCACTTTAAATTGAAAGTGGCCATCTGGTGTAGAGAATGCTGACCTCTCCTTGGCCCCCTCAGTTCAGGTAATCTGCCAGTACCCAGATGTTACATCAAACATACTGAGGCACTTGGCAGCTCCCAACCGGTCAATGAGCTCATAAGCTCGGGGGATGGGGTGTGCGTCAGTCTTGCTGACTGCATTGTGTCCCCGGTAGTCCACCCAGAACCTGGGTTCTGGAGTGGCACCAGGTGCAGTAGCCTTTGGGACCAATATCACTGGGCTGGCCCAAGGACTGCTGGAGTGCTCAATAACACCTAGGGTAAGCATTTTGGATACCTCATCCTTATTGCATACCCTGACCCTGTCATCACCCTGTAACCCTTCTGTTTAATGGGTGTACGGTCCCCAGTGTCCACATCATCTGTGCACAAGTGTGTGACTCCTGGGATCAGGGAAAACAGAGGAAAACTGTCCCAACACGTGGCAACAGTCACCTTGCTGCTCCTCAGTCAGGGAGGGGGAGAGGATCACTCCCTTCACCGACCCATCTTTTTCTCCTGCAGATAGGAGGTCAGGAAGAGGCTCATTCTCCTCTTCTACCCAATCATCTGTCGCAAGGAGCATGGACAGTTCAGTCCGCTCAAAGTGAGTTTTGAGGCAGTTGACATGCAGGACCCTTAAAGGGTTCCTTGGAGACCGCAAGTCCACCGGGTAGGTGACTTCCCTCTTGTGCTCCACCACCTCAAATGGCCCAGTCCACTTATCCTGGAGCGCCCTAGGCTCCACTGGTGCCATCACCCACACTTTCTGTCCAGGTTGAAACTCGATCAGAGTGGCATTCTGGTCATACCAGCGTTTCATGTCCTCCTGCCTTGCTTCCAGGTTCTCCTGAGCAAGACTCCTGAAGCAGGCAGTCTGGTTTCTCAAAGCCAGCATGTAACTGAATACATCCTGGGGGGGTTTACTAGGAGCTTTCTCCAAAGCTTCCTTAACCAGACTCAAAGGTCCCCTTACAGGGTGGCCATAAATCTGCTCAAAGGGGCTAAACCCAAGTCCCTTTTGGGGCACCTCCATGTAGGCGAACAAAAGGCATGGCAAGAGGATGCCCCACTTCCGCCTCAAGGGCTGTGGCAGGCCCATGATCATGCCTTTCAAGGTACGGTTCAATCTCTCAACCAGACCATTACTTTGGGGGTGGTTAGGTGCGGTGAACTTGTAGGTTACCCCACACACTTTCCACAAAGACTTCATATATATTGATACAACTTCCTTGGGGAACCCCATGTGGGTAAAAACCCCCATCAGTGCACGACCCACCATGGGGGAAGTGACTGACCTCAGAGGAATGGCTTCTGGGGACCGTGTTGCATGGTCCACCAAGCCCAGGATGAACCTGTTGCCCAAGGCTGTCTTGGGGTCCAGAGGCCCCACAATGTCAATGCCTAACCTCTCAAAGGGAGTACTGACAACAGCCAAAGGCTGGAGGGGAGCTTTACATTTCCTCCCACTCTTGCCACTGGCCTGACAAGTCTGACAAGACCTGCAATGTGCATCTGAGTGCCTGCGCATTAGGGGCCAGTAAAAGTGGGTGACAAGCCTCTCAAAGGTCTTGTCCTGCCCCAAATGTCCAGCTAAAGGCACATCATGAGCCAACCCCAGTAGGAAGGCCCTGAAGCACTGGGGTACCACCAGCACACAGGCTGACCCAGGCTCAGGAACCTTAGGTTCGCTATACAGTAGGTCATCCTCCCAATAAATCAGGTGTGATCCTGGCTCCTTGCCAGCCGCCTGGTCTGCAGCCTGCTGCCGCAAACCTTCCAAAGTAGGGCATGTCTTCTGTGCTGCACAGAATGCTTCCCTGGTGGGCCCCCCTTCCTTCTGCCAATGCGACAGCTCAGGGACCTCCCCCAGTTCAGCCACCTGTTCCCCTGTAGGCTCTGGGGCATTACCCTCAGGATCCGCCTCCTCCCGGCCCGTGGGAACTTCTGGGGCTGGTTCCCCACGCCCCCTGCCCTTCCTCTTCTTAGCGGTCCCCTGGGCCACTGTTTCAGGTTCCAGGAGCTCTTGATTACCCTGACGGGCTGCCATTGACTGGGTGGATACGCACACCCATCCAGGCAGACCCAACATCTCCAAGTGAGACCTGTGTTCCACCTCCTTCCAAGGGGAGTCCTCCAGGTCATTGACTAGCAAACAATCTAAAGGCATGGTTGGACTCACAGCTACCTTCAAGGAACCTGAGACCACCCCCCATTCAAAGGGAACCTGCGCCACTCTGCACAGGCGCTCTGAGTTGTCCACTGCAACTACTTGGTGGAGTACCTGGGGATCTATCTGCTCTTCAGACACCAGCTGACTCCTCACTGTAGTCACACTGGCTCCTGTGTCTCTCAGAGCCTCCACCCTCTGTCCATTAATGGTCACCCACTGCCTGTACTTCTTAGTGATTTCAGGCACTAGGGTTCTCTGGACCATCTCACTGTCCCCTAGTGAGACAAGGGTCATCTCAGCTGGTTCCCACCCACCTGAAACCAACTCCTCCCCAAGCGCTACACTGGCCAAACCCTGGGACGGCGCACCAGTGGATGCCAGTGTACTTTTGGGACATTTGGGGTCCCCCCTCACATGACCCACCTGGTCACATGCATAGCACTTACATGGGGGACCACCTGCCACTGGCTTCCATTTGGAGAACCATGGCTTCTTTTCACTGGGGGGTTGGGAATCCTTACCCTGGGAATCAGTTTGGGGCCCTTTAGAGAACTCCCCCGGTTTACCCTTACCCCCCCTTTCTTCTGAGAGGGACCCTGCCCACCCTGGGCGTGGTCTCCCCCATAGTTCTTCTGGACCCTGGTGTTCTCCCAGCAGTCTGCTTCCTGCGCAAGCTTCCTGGGGTCAGTCAGCTTGCTATCAATCAGGTGCTGGCACAGCTCCGGAAAACATAAACTGTACAAGTGCTCCCAAGCAATCAGATTGTAAAGCCCCTCATATGTAGTTACCTTACTAACCTTCACCCAACCATCCAGTGACCTGCAATAAGAATCAACACATTCCAACCAAGTTTGGGATTCCTTCTTCATGTAGGACCTAAACTTATCCTTGTACTGCTCAGGGGTAAGACCATACCTTGTAAGCAAGGCCTCCTTCATGCTAGAGTAGGTGAGATTCTGAGCATTCCCTAAGGCTGTCAGTGTATCCCTCCCATCTACCTCAAAGTGCTTCCACAGACCCGCCCCCAATTAGCTTCAGGGACCAGATTCATGTGGAGAGCAGACGCATACCCCTTGAACCACAAGTATATGTCATCCTCCCTCTTGTAATCTTTCACAAGGTCTTTAGGAATGTGCACCCTCCTCTCAGGCTGCACTGTAGGGTTGCTGCCACCATCTCTACTGGATTGGCTTCTATGATCCATCTCTCTCCAGCGAAGCTCATGAGCCATTGCTAACTTCCTCTCCTAAAAGGCTAGCCTTCTCTCCTCCAATTGGTACTCCCTTTCTGCCTGTCTGTCCTGTAGCTCTTCGGGTGTCAGACCCTTAGATGAGACACTGCTCCCTGCCCTGGAGACCTTCTCCCTGGACATAACAGGCCCACCCACAATACCATTGTGTACTAAACACTTTTTCTCCTCCTCCTCATCTCCCTCCTCCTCTGTATGCCCTTCAGTGCTCTTGGCTGTCACCCAGGCCTTCAGCGCCTTTTGCAGCTCCTCCTTCCTGGATGAGCTCTTAATGGGACAGTCAAAACTTTTACAGAACTGCTTCAACTGAGCCTTGGTATAACTCTCCAATTTCTCAAGGTCAAAGTCAGCTCAAACTGATGCATCTCCAGCTTGGGACATGATAACGATTCAAAATCAAGTGCAAAGTTCCAAAGGCAGAAAAACAAGTTCCCAAATGAAGTTCCAAAGAAAGTCAATCAAGGAATCAGCGAAAAAAATGGAAGTAGAACAAAAACAGTCTCAAAGAAAAAAAATCAAAAGATCACCAAACAAGTAGTATGTGGTCACGTAGTAGTCTGAACTTAAACAGTAGTGTACACTTAATCACTGTATGTCAAGTACAATACAAGCCCAAATCCCAACCGCTGATCACCAATGTTAGAAATGGGGTCTTTGGTTGACAGTCAGGTTACCCCCTGTTCGAGCAAGGACCCTCTCTCTAGTCAGGGTAAAAGAGAATCACCCTCAGCTAACCCCTGCTTACCCCCTCGGTGGCTTGGCAGAGCAGTAGGCTTAACTTCAGAGTCTTAGGTGTAAAGTATTTGTACCAACACACACAGTAACTTAATGAAAACACTACAAAATGACACAACACTAGTTCAGTAAAATAGGAAATATTTATCTAAACAAAGCAAGACCAAAATGACAAAAATCCGACATACACAAGTCAAGTTATGAATTTTTAAAGATAAAATTCAAAAATAGCGCTTAGAAACACAGAATGCTTCGATGAAGTGTTAACACGGTGTTGTGACGGAGTCATTCCCAACAAGCCGACACCAGCGGCGCTGGACACGGAGTCGTGTAGACCCCCAAGTATAGTACCTTCGGTGAAGAGTGAAAACAAGTCGATGCGCGAAGTCGGGGATTGCGGCGTCTGTGCGAAACATTGAATCTGTGCACTTCGAGCGGCATTGGTCACGACGTGGTGCGGCGACTTCCACGGAGTCACAGACTTCAGTGGGGCTGCAGCAGCATCGGGCCTGCGAAGTTCGTCGCGTTCCAGCGAAGATCACAGAGTCGGTTGCAGGCAGCGTCACCGGATTCAGCAGCGGTGTCGGTCCGAAGTCATCCAAAGTCGATTTCCTTGGATTTTCATCAGCTTTCTTTTCAAGGGCCCAGGGACAGGATAGGGCACCACTTGTCAGAGCAGGAGTCTCTCCAGAGACTCCAGGTTCTGGCAGAGAGAAGTCTTTGCCTGCCCTGAGGCTTCAAACAACAGGAGTCAAGCTCTACATCAAGCCCTTGGCGATTTCTTCACAAGATGGAAGGCACACAAAGTCCAGTCTTTGCCCTCTTACTCTGGCAGAAGTAGCAACTGCAGGATAGCTCCACAAAGCACAGTCACACGCAGGGCAGCATTTTTCCTCAGCTCTTCTCCAGGCAGAGGTTCCTCTTGATGGCCAGAAGTGATCTAAAGTCTGTGGTTTTGGGTGCCCTTCTTATACCCAATTTCTCCTTAGATGTACGCCTACTTCAAAGTAAAGTCTCTTTTGAGTGTAAAATCCTGCCTTTCCCATGCTAGGCCCCAGACACTCACCAGGGGGTCAGAGACGGCATTGTGTGAGGACAGGCATAGCCCCTTCAGGTGTGACTGACCACTCCTCCCCTCCCTCCTAGCACGATAGCTCATCAGGAAATGCGGACTACACCCCAGCTCCCTTTGTGTCACTGTCTAGTGTGAGGTGCAACCAGCCCAACTGTCAAACTGACCCGGACAGGGAATCCACATACAAGCAGAGTCACAGAAATGGTATAAGGAAGAAAATGCTCACTTTCTAAAAGTGGCATTTTCAAACACACAATCTTAAAATCAACTTTACTAAAAGATGTATTTTTAAATTGTGAGCTCAGAGACCCCAAACTCCACATGTCCATCCACTCCCAAAGGGAATCTACCCTTTAATCAGATTTAGTGCACTGTACTAGGGACTTCCTATTAAAACAAATATGCCAATCATGGATAAGCCAATTACATACACATTTTGTAAAGGAGCACTTGCACTTTAGCACTGGTTAGCAGTGGCAAAGTGCCCAGAGTAACAAAAACAGTAAAATCAGAGTCCAGCACACATCAACAACCTGGGGAACAGAGGCAAAAAGTTAAGGGAGACCAAACCAAGGATGAAGTCTAACAACAATGTTATGGTAAGGTTGGGAAACCAGAAGCATTCCGTGAGCCACAGTGGAAGGTATAATGTGGAGACAGAGTACAATGAAAGTGCAAACATGTTGCGTCAAGGGTCAAAAGAAAAAAACAACGGTTTATGGAAAATGTTGAGTAATTTTATGTTTATTTTTTATTTAAGATTCTTGTATATAGATGGTTTATGTTTTATGTTTGTTGCTCTGTAACCAGTGCTCAATTTCCTATTAAGGGAGATGTGTTATATATATTCTCATGTTTCTTAGCACTGCCTTTAGTGCATCTTCTGTGCATAGGCTTTGTTATGTTATCCATTGTGTTCTACATTCCATGGAGTAGGTTACCAGTGAAATGCAGGAAACCAGTCAGTTTAAGTTGTGTATGGTTGAAGACAGTTGCTGTGCTGCTGCAAATAAATTATTTTCACCAATTACTTTGTATACTGAGTTTCCTGAACAAATGTAGAATAGCCTAAACTATTCTCCCATTTCACAGGCTGGCCCCAGGTATAAATATTGGACCCTCAGACCAACTCTTGACTCCACTCCTAGACTATGAAGGACCCCTAGAAGGACCACTTTGTAATTTAGAGGACTGCCCTGCTGCTTCAGGGCTGCTTAGTACCTCAGAGCACCACCCTGCTGCTTGAAGCCTGCCTTGCGCTTCCAGGGGAATACTGTGCTGCTTGAGGCCTGCCAACCTTAAACCCACACAATGATCCTGGCTGAAGTGTGTCCTGTCCTCCAAGTGGTGCCCCACCAACCCTGAACCCTTGAAAGTAGTGCTAAAGATGTCCAAACAGCATAACATTCACAACTTGGGACTTAGTCAATTATCTTCTAAAAGTGAAACTGGCAGGAGACCAGGATCTTCCTACTGGGCGATTCACCCAAAGTGCATCGCCTGTCGGTCTGACTTCACAATAGCTCCTACACAGCAAATCTTGTTTCGGCTGCTCATTTTTGGAAGGGTATCCGGCCTTGTAGAGCCCTCATGAGCTGCAGCCTGAAGCTCCATCCCACTGGAAACTTTTAACTTCTAAAAAATTGACAAAGTCCGAACGTAGAAATCTTCAACGTGACTTAATCCAGTGGCTCCCCGAAGCTGATGCCTCTTCTTTAGACATTGCTGGCTACCTTGCTCTGGTGAACTTTACCTTCTCAGACATTGTTTTAAAAAAATGCTTCTAAGTTCAAAGCTAAGCTGAGACTGGGCCCAATTCACTCTGTATACATGAATCACGTTCCATTGCGGTTCACTATAATTTTCCACTTTGCCCTGGTCTTGAGCAAGGGCATGCTTGTGGTTATCGCTTCAATCATTTAGACACTATTTTTCACTGAAAACTTAATTGTGGTTGTTGCTTGAGAAGGGTTTACACCCCCCTCAACCATTAACCCAGTTTCCTATAAGTAGCTACAAGTAATTACCAGGGGCTAAGCTCATTCAAGCACTCTTCCCATCACTTTTCTGTTTCTTAATAAATGTATAGTAATAATATTAAAAATAATAGTAATAACCCAGCACTCATCCATCAAATCACAACTAAACATCCATACATCCATCTGTTCACATCTGCTTCCTCCCACCTTTACAACCACACCTGTACATCTTCCCATGCACCATCCACTGAACGTATCCATTCAACCATTTAATCACTCAGGTATAAAACCGAACACCTATTAATAAATCCATGCATCCGTTCAACATTCACCTGTGTTCGCATGTGTCCTTCTATGTGTTGTTTGACTTCATGTATATCAACGTGTGTTGTCTTTGCGCGTGTGTGAATTTTTCCACCTGGGAACTGTGTGCATATGGGTGCCTGAATGTTTTTCTGTTTCTGTATCTAAGAATCTCACCAAATATGGACATTACCACAAAGAATACAAGATGTTTTTTAAAACAATCTGCGACCGAGCAGGTCATGCAGCCTTAACACTCCGCAATAATATTCAGAACCAATGGAATGATAACCCGCCTCATCGTTTATATCTCAAAAGTGTTTATTTTATCAGTTTGTATAGGAAGGCTCCATGGAATAGAAGCCTTGGAGCTAACTAATCAGGACTTCTAACACATGGAATTTGTGTTGACTAGAATCTGTTTTAACACTTCCCCGACAAGCTTATGGTGTTCCCAAGTAGGTCTCCGTCCAACACAGTCACAGTATGTGATGGTCAATATGTGTCAAAGTAAGGTCACAAGAGATGCTCGTCCTATTTGAACAGTCTCCTATGGCACCAAAGAAAAGGCATTCATCATTTTAGTCTTAACAAACCTCGGCACGTATGTAAGTTAATTTGAGGGTGTCCTCATTTACTTAATATGGTTGTTTTTTTCACATGTTGTTCAGGTGTCCCTGTCTGGCGATGTGACTCTTTTTGCATTGTGTCTATGTTGTGCCTTCACGTGCCAGTAGCACGTGCAGACTCTTCTAAAATTAATTTTATGGTATTAGCAGTGCTTACATTTTTTTAAATTAATGAGTGCTGGTTCCCAAAGCTCTGCTCAAGCGCACCGACTCCCAATGCTGCATACTCCTGAATCCACCACAGGCCACGTTAATTCGCTGCCAGACACTCCCCGCCCTTTTATCTCTCTCTTATGGGCACCTGCTTTCTTCCTTTGTGAAAGTTTTTCGTCTTCCTCTTCCTTTCCCTGTGGTGTATTTTGTTTTCTCTTCCTCTAGGGGAGTGTCTGACGAGCTAAAATAAGTGCAGAAGCCCAGAAATTAGTTCTGCTGGCCCCCACTAGTCACCCCAGCTCAAATTAAGCACTAAAGAACAAACGTGCAAAAAGTGAAACTCTACCAATTGTGGAAATGCGCACAATAAGCTAAGCCGTGGCTATGTATACTTTGATACAGATAATACCATATTGGACATAAACTTTAACACGCTAAGTGAAAACTTGATTTCATTAGGTGTGTTTTAGTTTTGCGTTGAACATAAGAGTTCCAGTTGAAGTGTTCATTCATTTTCAGTTACATAACATAACCTGTTAGGAGTATTTTTTTTGATCTTGCTTCAAGCTGGTCAGTAAAACACAGTTTTAAATGACACGAGTTAACTTCAAATGTATTCCTTCTACGTAACAGTATCTAAACCACCGACTCTGGTATGACAACTGTGCTGATTCTGCCAAACTGGCAGTGTACTTGCGCGTCTGCAGTTCTTGTACGTACCAGTTTTTAAAGTGTGCAAACAATGTCCATTGTTATAATTCCATATTTTTAAACATCCGTCTCTTCCTCCACTCACCAACCTGAAGAAAGATTATCAATAAATACATTAAATTGAAATAAATGTGTATGAGTTGCGTAAATGCGTTAAACAGAGATACCGATTTAGTAACAAGTAAAGAGACTTTTTTGCATTACTGCACAGGGGCAAATGTACTTATTTTTCATGCAGCACGGTGCAGCAATTAGATGTGTTGCGCTAGGGGGAAGCCGCAGAGGAGAGTTCTATCTACATAGATTGCCTGACTGCTGCTACCATCACTGCACGGTGCACATCCTCGCACCATTGTGCAGATGTGTGCGTGGCTGTCTGGCTGAGGGCTTGTGATGGAAGCATATCCTTCATGTACACATTTCTAGGCCTAGATGAATTCAGAAGTATCCACTGAATTGGATGTGTGCTGTGCTCTTCAGCACACATGGAATGCACGGGTTATTTTGAGAAATTAACACATTTCCCCTTGTTAATGAATGCTTTAAGGAGGTGTTAGCTTTTGATGCAAGCCCAGTATGAGTATCTCAGTAGATCAAGCTTTGCATCAAAAGCTGTAGGTGTTTGCGCTAGTCGACTCTAGCAGTGATTTTTAAGCTGCTGAAATGAATACTTCTCATGTAACAAACCAAGGCTGTGGATCTGACAGCCAGCCTCTAGATGGCGCCTTCAGCTAACACTTTTGAGGCAAGAAGACGTACCTGACATCGCGCTTCTGCAATGCGTACACGTAAGAACAACATGCAAACGTTGGTAAAATAACGAAGAAACGGTCAAATTGCGACAGTTCAATGAAATAAGGCCGCATCTGGACGATTACCTAGATTTAGCCGTTGTAAACCCTCCATTACTTGCACCATGATTAGTATCAGCTGGTGACAAATACAATGCACACTTAGCGTGCCGTTGGGTAGCCCTATAGCCTACAACAGTTAGATATATCCTAACACTTATTTGTACATGACCTTGATAAAATCTACCCAGGGTTATTTAATTAGTTTTAAGCTTACTCTTTAAATGTCAACTGATGCATTTCTAGCTGTCTGCCCACAAAGACGCCCTACGTAAAGAGCAAACTACTATCTATGTTCTGCATGTTCCTAAATGTTTCAAATTAATTTCTGGTACTATGAGGCGAAGAATCGTTTTTATTCAATTAATAATAATACATTTTATGTAATTAATGGCCATTACTTCTTGAACGATTACTTGCACACATTCGTGATGGCCTATGCCCCAGAAGCCCCATTCAATTCATTTTAAGGCTGTCTCTATAAATGTTTCTGGTATTGCCGGCTCCCAGAGGTTTGGAATTGATTTTTTGCACAGGAAGCTGATGAGCTGTTCTTATTAGTTCAATATTTTTAACTGTTAATTGCCATTATAATTGTGAGATTGTTTTGTTGTATGGCTTACATGTGCATAGCTGAAACAATAACGCATAAAGGGACTACAACTGCGCTGCGTCCAGAAAAATACATTGCTAATGCATTTATCACCAAAACAGCAAATACATACCTTCTTCCACTGAGGTCAAAGGTCATACAGGTTATTCCAGCGCCCCCGTGGGCGTCGCAGAACTCAAACACCTGCTTTCCACTTTCAAAATCCCAGACTCTGAGCACCTTTAGTTTCAGGGAAGAAAAATCAGTGTGGGCATATAATGCGGGTACGAGTAGACTATAGAGAGTTACAGTAGAGAGTAGACAGGTTACTCATTCATTTACTATGGACAATAATCAATACTGAGTAATCACGTCAGTTGTTGCCACTTAACAACTTGTACTCATTGACTGGAGTTCTTTGACTTCATGTGACAACCTACAGCATTATGGTAGCTGTATTCTTGGTTTGCTCTAATTGAACAGATTAGAATAATGCACCTGATAACAAATATTTAAAAATTAAAAGTCCAGGACTAAAACCAGTGCCAGTGATGATATGCGGTAGGCGGATACCCCTCAAGCTCAGCTATTGTCATGAAATAGACACCAGATTCATAACTGCTGCCTGCGGCGGTAGCTATCCCGAGTTTCTTTTTAAGTTCATTGTTTCATATGAAGTTCAGTAACTAAATCCATAGGAAAATAGGTAGCAAACTAAAATAAATACTAAATATATTAAAAAAGAACTATTATACAATAAAAAGTCAGTTCGATGGATGACAAAAAAACAATCGAAGGATAGGAAATCCTATATATTATCATGCTTCAGAAGTCCTACATCATCCAGTTGTTCTAATTTGTATGTAGAATATATGATACAAACCATATAGCATATTTCACATGAACCTCAGGACAAGAAGCCTTCCTAGAACTGCTAAAAAGTACCTCAGGTTCGGTAATCTCGATCCAGGCGGAGGTAGGAGTTTGCACCCAAACTGAGATTACAACGCATGAGTAAAATA
Organism: Pleurodeles waltl; assembly: GCF_031143425.1. Lineage (NCBI taxonomy): Eukaryota > Metazoa > Chordata > Amphibia > Caudata > Salamandridae > Pleurodeles > Pleurodeles waltl. Next base: position 1,259,112,785 of record NC_090447.1, read on the forward strand.
CCAAACTTTTTCCCCGCCCACATTTTGTCAAGGAAAATCCAGCAGTATTTGTGTGGGGAAAATAGACACATTTCAAAAGTGGGGCTGGAGGCACAGTATAAATACCACACGACAGGATGGGTAGGATGGTGAAAAAAGAGGTATCACTTTGTATCAAGACTAGTAGCATTGTTGTTGCAACTATGGCATGTGGTAGGAAGGGCAAAGTGCTCCCAAGGAAGCCCTATAAAAACATACTTAGTTTTTTTTTAACAAATTAGGAACTGAGCAAGGAATCGACTGAGCTGCTTCTCAATCAATCAATTAATCAATAAAATCTTCATTCGGCCTGATGTGGCCATGGAAGACATAAATCAGAACAAAACATCAGATATTCAAATGATGGTTGCTTCTGAAATGTCACCAGTCCAACAATCGGATTCTTAATTCTCGTAAAAAAAATTCAAGCGATGGTATTTGCATGATAAATTGTCTTCATATTCTAAACCAAGATATGTATAATTTTAGCTCTAAATGACACCTTACAATGACCCATTATAGTTACATTTCTTCCTCACATAGTGAGTTGTGATTAACCATAATTTAAATTTGATTTATTTACTTTTATCCAGACTTCATTGCCCAAATAAAAGATCAACTAAAAGAACAATACACAACTTCAGTTAAAATAATTTGAATTATGCTTTAACCCCTTCGCTGCTAGGCGTTTTTCCCCCTCAGTTGGCAAGCCTTTTTTGTGCTATTTGGGGCAGTCCACGGTTAGGCCCTTATAACCTTTTCTCCACATAAGCTACCCATGCCAAATTTGCATCCTTTTTTTCCAACATCCTAGGGATTCTAGAGGTACCCAGACTTTGTGGGTTCCCCTGAAGGAGACAAAGAAATTAGCCAAAATACAGCGATTTTTTTGTTTTAAATGGGAAAAAAGGGCTGCAGAAGGAGTATTGTGTTTTTTTCCCTGAAAATGGAACCAACAAAGGGTTTGTGGTGCTGAAAACACCAGCTTCCCAGCTTTCAGGAACAGGCAGACTTGAATTAGAAAACCCAATTTTTCAACACAATTTGTTGCATTGTACAGGGACATACCCCATTTTTACTATTGTTTGTGCTTTCAGCCTCTCTCCAGTTAATGACAGAAATGGGCGTGAAACTAATGCTGGATTCCAGACAGCTAAACATTTCTTTAAAGTAGACAAAATTCTGAATTCAGCAATAGGTAATTTGTGTAGATCCTACAAGGTTTTCCCACAGAAAATAACAGCTGAAATAAACAAACATTGAAATTGAGGTAAAAAAATGCAATTTTTCTCAATGTTTTACTCTGTAACTTTTTCCTGCAATGTCAAATTCTTTAAAGCAATATACCGTTACATCTGCTGGACTCTTCTGGTTGTGGGGATATATAGGACTTGTAGATTCATCAAGAACCCTAGGTACCCATAGCCAATAAATGATCTGCACCTTGCAATGGGTTTTCCTTCTATACCGGATATACAGCAATTCATTTGCTGAAATATAATGAGTGAAAAATAGGTATCAAGAAAACCTTTGTATTTCCAAAATGGGCACAAGATAGGGTGTTGGAAGCAGTGGTTATTTGCACATCTATGAATTCCGGGGTGCCCATACTAGCATAAGAATTACAGGGTATTTCTCAAATAGACGTCTTTTTTAGAGAAAAACAACGGGCAATAACACTTGTTTTGCTATTCTGTGTTCCCCAAGTCTCTGGATGTAAATGGTACCTTACTTGCATGGGTAGGCCTAATGCTCGCGACAGGAAACGCAACATGGACACATCACATTTTTACATTGAAATCTGACATGTTTTTTGCAAAGTGCCTAGCTGTAGATTTTTGCTTCGAGCTCAGCCGGCACCTAGGGAAACCTACCAAACCTGTGCATTTTTGAAAAATAGACACCTAGGGGAATCCAGGTTGGGGTGACTTGTGGAGCTCTCACCAGGTTCTGTTACCCAGAATCCTTTGCAAACCTAAACATTTGGCCCAAAAAACACCTTTTCCTCACAGAGAGGAGCCACAAATTTCCTTCCACCCAGCGTTCCCCCAAGTCTCCCAATAAAAATGGTACCTCACTTGTGTGTGTAGGCCTAGTGCTCGCGAAAGGAAATGCCCCAAAACACTATGTGGACACATCAAAATGATCAAATACTAAATTACTTGTTATTGCGGGGTGGAGGGGACCTGCGTTTTTGGTCCTGGGCTCAGCAGCCATATTGGGAAACCTACCAAGCCCAAACATTTCTGAAAACTAGACACCCGAGGGAATCCAAAGAGGTGTGACTTGCATGGATCCCCCAATGTTTTCTTACGCAGAATCCGAAGTAAACCTCAAATTTAGCTCAAATATCACATTTTCCAATATTTCTGTGGGGGATCACCGCACCAGGACAAATTTCCTACCACCCAACGTTCCCCTCAGTCTCCTGGTAAAAATGATACCTCACTTGTGTAGGTGGGCCAAGTGCCTGTGACAGGGAAGAGCCAAAAACATGTCGAAATTGAGAGGGAACCAAAGCGGGTCCAAAAGGGCAGTTTGAAAAAAATAATTTTTAGGCTGACATGTGGGGCAGAATTTCTATCGGTATAGATGAGGCAATGCTGGGTGGTAGGAATGTTGTGGATTCCTGCAGATTCGGGAAGGTTCCATCACAAAAATGTGGAAAAAAATAGACATTTCCAGCAAAGTTCGAGTTTTGCAGGGCATTGTGGGTAAGAAAATGGTGCGGGGTGCATGTGAAGCACATCACACTGGACTCACCCAGATGTTTAGTTTTCAGATGTGTCTAGGTCTTGTGGATTTTTCTACATGGCAGCATCCCAAAGTCCAAAAAGTGCAGCCCTCACCATTCCAAGTGGGACAATTTTGAGAGTTAGCCAAGCTCTCATGGCCCAAATGTAAAACCAAAACCCAAAATAATCAAATGTCCTCTTGCTTGCCGTGGAATAAGATGTGTTAGTGTGCAGGGGAGAGCTGAAAGACTGCTACTACCTTCATTTGGGGTGGGAGCATAACCATGCCCATACTGGTTTGTAGCCACCACCACACATTTTATTTTAATTCCCTGGCATCTAGTAGACTTTCTGCCACCCAGGGTGTGGATTGGGGTAACTGCCCCATCTGCTCACTGGTGGGCAGAACAACTTTGGCCTCAGTTATTTGGGGTGGGGGTATGGCCATACAAGCCTCTTATTGTGGAAAAACAAATCTTTCCTGGTCTCTGGTGGGCTTTCTGCCCCCATTGGGGGCAGATGAGCCTTCCAAAAATAAGTTGATCAAACAGTAATGTGGCCCCATGGGGAACGACCCTTGCCCAAGGGGCTGCCCTCCCAAACAAAACACACACATACACACACACCAATCCCTGGTGCCTAAGTGGTTTCTGCCCCCCCAGGGGCAGATCGGCTTAATAGAAATAGGCCGATCTGCCCCCTAGGGGGGCACAAATGGCCTAAAAACAATTTGCCCCCCCCCCCCTATCGAGCTCCCCTTATCAGCAGAAAAGGCCTAATAAAAAAAGTACCCCCCCTGGGGAGCGACCCTTGCCTAAGGTGTCACTCCCCTTATCAATATAAATAAGAATAAAAAACTACCTGGTGCCTAGTGGCTTCAGCCGCCCCGGGTGCAGATCAGCCTAATTAATATAGGCCGCCCTGCCCGCAGGGGGGCAGAAAAGGCCTAATAAAAAATTGCCCCACCGGGGAGAGACCCTTGCCTAAGGGCTCACTCCCCTTATCAATATAAATACAAATGAAAAAAATCCCTGGTGTCTAGTGGCTTCTGTCCCCGGGGGCAGAAAAGGCCTAATAAAATAATTACCCCCCTTCGAGTGACCCTTGCCTCAGGGGTCACTCCTCTTATCAATATATAAACAAATAAAAAACATCCCTGGTGCCTAATGGCTTCTGCCCCCCCGAGGGCAGACCTGCCTTATTAATATAGGCCGATCTGCCCCCAGGGGGGCAGAAATGCCCTTAAATAAAATGCCCACCTTGGTTAGCGGCCCTTGCCCAAGGGGCCACTCCTCTTATGACAATTTCAAAACAAACAAAAATATTCCCTGGCGTCTAGTGGCTTCCTGCAGAACGATCGCTATGTGATCGTGCTGCAGGAATGCACAGAGAGACAAGAAAAGGGAAGGAAAGGCCTTTCCTTCCCTTTTCATGCCTCTCTGCCTCCCCTGACCCCTGTACTGAGGAGAAACAAATCAGTTTCTCCTCAGTTGCGCTGGAAGCGTTGCTTCCAGCGCAATGGGAGTTGACCTCTGATGAGGTCAGCGTGCATTGGCGTTCAGACGTCATCAGATGTCACTGGAGGGGGTGGGGGGTCGTGGTGGAAGGGGAGTGATTCCCCTTCCAGCCCTGCCCTGGGGCGGAGGCCCTCGGGGGGAGCACCAGTGCTTCTCCTGAGGGCCTCTAGCAGGACGTAATGGTTAAGTCTGTGGCGTCTCAGCGCCGTGCCACCGGATATAACCATTACGTCCGTGGCGGGGAAGGGGTTAAACCTTTTAAATGTATCCAGCATCTTGGCATTGAATCAATTTTTATCTCTCCTTTACAAATTTCCTTTATAGACAGTCCAATCGTAATGGCAACAATCCTTGATCCTAGGTTCAAACATACTGTAAAGCAGCATTAACCCTAAGCAATCCTGTTGTTTTAAAAAATGGTTTTAAAAGATTGCTCACCTGTGCTAGAATGCCTAGACACATAAGGAAAGAAAACGTGTGCCAACTCATTTGGAGCATTTATAAGTCACTCCTAAGGCAGGCATACTGAGCCCTAAAGACAGGGTCATCATAGTAAGTAGATAGACATATCTTTAAATATCTTATCATGTCTGGCTAGCGAAAACCCTGCATTGTCATTTTTACTAAGGTAAGGCTAGAAACAAAATTGGCGAGTAAAGAGTTAATGTTTACAACTCAGCATTCTAACTTCTATGATGGAAGTACTAAAGTCGATACTTCAAAGGAATCCAGCAATGAATCTGACTTGTTGCTCCGGACAAATGTACTTTTTGTACAAATGGCAACTTTAGAAAGTTGCCACTTTGTTGCTCAAAATTTCTAGTAGCCATTTATGGTTGCACATAAGCTGCTACCCTCAAGGTACCCTTCTGCTATCCTCCCGGGAAGAGAAACAGAGGGCCTACCAAGGGAAGAAGTGTGACGTCTTCCTGGCAGGATGGCCAGAATGGATGTAAACCCAAAAGGTGAGCTTCAAAGGGAAAGCCACATTTGAAGGGCAAATGTTAGTAAGGGAACAGTCCAACCCGAACTGCCAGGTCAAATCTACCCTGAACCAGAATTTAAGCACCCCATGCCGACTTCGCCCTTGTTATGGGCTCTTCAGGTGAATATAGCTTGGTTCTGTGGCACAGTGACCCCGGGACCCATGTCTAGGCATACCCGGCACACTTAGGGCATCAAGGACCCAATGTATGACTTTTTATTTTGCAACTCGCAATTTGCGATCTATTTGCAATTTACAAATTGCGAGTCGCAAAACAAATTATACAACAGTGTTAACCACACTGTTTGCGATTCCCAAATGGGTCACAAGGGATCTGCCTCATGAATATCCATGAGGCAGGTCGCAATTTGTGACCCATTTGGGAATGGATGCAATCACAGGGATGGTGGCCAGCTGGGGTCAGCAGACCTCCATGTCTATGACTGCTTTTCAATAAAGTTTTTTTTTTTTTAAATGCAGCCCATTTTCTTACAAAAGGGAAGGGGTCTTATCGGAACCCCTTCCCGTTTAAGAATGGGTTAGCACCAAATTAAAATTGGTGTTAACTGTGATTGTTTTGCAACCGCATTCACGGTCCCAAAACAATCATACATCCCCCTTCGAGTCGCAGTTAGGAAGGGACACCCTTGGGACGCCCCTTCCTAATTGCGAGTCGCAATCCCTATTCTGCAAGTCAGTAACTGGATATGGACTTGCAAAATAGGGATGGTACATTGTACAAGGCCATTTTGCGTTTGCAAACGGTGACCTGTACTTTGCTAATAAGCCCATAACTAAAGTGAAACCCATCCTGGGTTGCTGGTGATCCAGTTCAGGGAGGACCTGGTATGGCAGTTCGGGCTGGACTGTTCCAGAGGAGCTGGGTCAAGACTGACTTGCATATAGCTGGGTCCAAACTGAGGTGACATAGAATGCAAAATACAATGGATTGGTATATGGCCCTAGTAATTACCTGTGACTGTGATTAATTCAAGCATTCCATCCATCATTTTTTGTATACACTGACGGCAGATAAGAGTCATGCTGTGGCTCAGCTATGCTTAAATTGTTAGAGCGTTGAATAAACATTCTCTGCCAAACAATCTGGTACCATCTAAGGGTATGGCCATCAAGGATGCTTGGACATCTGAACACACATTTGATCTCATCCGGGTGTGCTGTTAAAGAACAACCCTCTGGGCAATAGCTCTGTGGTGTCCAAACCAGCACTCAAGATATACTTCACTTTGTCCTGTTCAACATGTATAATTTGCACCAGTGAGGCTCTGGAGACTTCTGAGATGGCTGATAAGATTTCGTAGACCATGCCCATCAAGCATTGTTGTACCTGCCCAGAAGACACATTATGCTCATAGTTCTTATAGATAAACTAGCCATAGACAACATTCTCTTTTTGAAGGCACATTTTGACTCACTATCAGGATGGTTGGTCGTAGAGGCAGTAGGAGGAACTTTAGTTAGTGCTTGGGTTCTGCTCTCCACTTAAGTTCCTAGCTCTCCAGCTGAGACAATGTTAAAGCTGAACACTGAGTTCATCTCCCCGGACATTTCTGCTTGAGGGGCACCTTGGCAGATTCTCTGCTGCATTAATTTAAAGAATTTCCTTACATTCCAGGAATACTTCAAAGAATTTTCTTGTATTCTTGAAACTCTTCAACCTCTTCAACCTCTTCCAGCAGTGTCTTCGGAGGCCTCAGGTTAGAGATTAGATAGGTAGAGTTACATTTATTTGTTTGGCTTGTGAAACTACTGTTGGATTTTTAAACTGTCCCTTATGCCTATGTTCTGAGGCTTTGCCTCAACTTCTAAATTGTGTTGCAACAACTGGTTCTTGGGCCCTCAAATGATTTACAAATTGTGAACAAACGTTTGCTTATTTCTTTTCAGTATCTCAAGTTGTGGAACTTTGACAACTTTGGATATGTCATCAAACAGGACCAATCTCACCACAGTTCCTTTGGCTCTAGCAAGATAAAGTAGAAAAAAGCTGTCACATGTGAGAGGCTGTAGAACTCCCAAGACAGCCTCCATTTGATGAAAGTTGTGTGACTATGTCAAACCTGACAGCCTTGGGGTGGCCATTCCCAAACTTTTTGCCTGTCACCCTCTACTTTTTTTACACTGTTTCTGTTGGTTTTAGGACTCTGTGTACTTTACCACTGCTAACCACTGCTAAAATGCATGTGCTCTCTCCACCAATAACCTGGTAACATTGGCTCCTACCCAATTGGCATATTTAATTTGCTTGTAAGTCCCTGGCCTGTAAATTAAATGCTACTAGTGGGCCTGCAGCACTGATTGTGCCACTCACATAAGTAGTTCCTTAACCATGTCTCAGGCCTGCCATTGCAAGGCCTGTGTGTGCAGTTTCACTGCCACTTCAATTTGACATTTAAAACTACTTGCCAATCCTTAAATTCCTCTTTTCTACATATAAGTCACCCCAAAGGTAGGCCCTAGGTAACCCAAAGGGCAGAGCGCTATGTAAGTAAAAGGCAGGACATGTACCTAATGTGTTTTACATGTCCTGGTAGTGGAAAAATCACAAAGTCGTTTTCCACTACTGTGAGGCCTCTCATAGACTAGCATTAGAACTGCCCTCATATACTTTTGAGTGGTAGTTCTGATCTGGAAGGAGAAGCCAGGTCATATTTAGTATGGCCAGAGTGGTGTCAGAAAATTTTGCAAATGACACTATTAGAAAGTGGGCATTTCTCTGCACTTACTACCATCTGTGCCTTACAGCCTGTCTCCAATCCGTGCCTGGTCTGTGCTGGCTCCCTGTGTGCATTCCACCCAGACAACCACACACACAGGACACTCAGTCACATCTGCATTCATCTGCATACTGAATAGGTCTTCCTGGGCAGGAAGAGTGGAGAGGCTCACACTTACATTTCAAAGGACAGTGGTCTGCCCTCACACAAAGGTCGGATAACCCCCCCACAGGGACCCTGTCAGACAGGACTGGGCTGAAACTTGTGCACTTCAAAACCGCTCTTTGAAATTTCCCCCATTTCAAAGGCATTTTTTGGTATATAAACTGGGTCTCTGACCCCCCAAATCAGACACTTCTGGATCTACACCTGAACTCTGTCAGAAGACCTGCCTGGCTGCCCAAAGGACTCATCTGGACTGCTTTGCTGAGAAGGACTGCTGCCCTGCTCCCTGCTGACCTCTAACTGTGCTGCGCGGAGTTTGCCTTCCCCAAAAGTGCTCTCCAAGGGCTTGGATTGAGCTTGCCTCCTGTTTGGAAGTCTCAGGGACAGCAAAGACTTTGACTACTCTCTTTTAGCTAGTTTTCCGACTTCAGTGACACCTGGAACGATGTCAGCGACCCCAGCACCAACGCAGCAGCCTGTTCCTGCTCTGTGGACATCACTGCACGCAACAACCGTGGCCTGCAATGCAAGTCCGACGTTGCCACAACACCACTGATGTCACACAGGGTCATTGCAACACTACGAAGTAGACACATCACGTCTTGACTGGCTGGAACCAACGACCAGGCTGGGTCACAGCGAACTGGTGCATTACCACAATCCCTGCACCAGCTCCCCCTGCAACGGGACAGAACCGACGCCTCACCTCCCCTTGCCTTGCAGTGCGGAACCAATGCCTCATCTCCCTGGATGCTGTAAGGGACTGACGCTGCACCGGCCCTAGCGACGTCGCATCTCCCCGACTCCCTGCGTCGTCTTTGTTTTTTTGTGTTCAAAAGGTACTGTACCTGGGGGTTCGTGTGACTCTGTGACCGGCACCTGTGTTGTCAGATTATCGGGAAGACTCCGTCAACTACGCCGTGATAGCCCCAGTTGGAGATATTGTGTTTCTAAGCACTTTAGTGGGATTTCATCTTTAAAAATTGTACAGTGGGTTTTAATTTTTTCAACAATATTTTATTCAGATAAAAACCCTGTGTGGTGGTATTTTTGTGGTGTTTTCACTGTGTTACTGTATAACTTCTGCAGAAATACTTTACACATTGCCTTCTAAGTTAAGCCTGACTGCTCAGTGCCAAGCTAGCGGAGAGTGGGCATGGGATGATTTGGATTGTGTTGTGACTTACCCTGACTAGGATTGTGGTCCCTATTTGGACAACTAGAAACCCCATTTCTAACAGACTACAACTAGACAACATCTTTTGTGTGCCTTCTTTCACAGTCCTATCCTCCTTCTTCCCTCTCTGTGGTCAGTATTGAGTACTGTCTTGGATATGTTCAACAGGAAACCAGTGGGTTCAGTGTAAATCCTGCAGCATTATTTGGATCTACAAGTTAGTGGTAACTTGAGTCTGACAGCACATGTGCAAAGCAAGGTGTAACTCATGAGAATGTGGTTCTGGTGCTCCTGCTGTGGCATAGTTAAAGTACTTTTAGGCTGCCAGATAGTTTTTCTTAAACCTAGCTAGCATTTTAGGTTCGTATCATTGTCCTATGGGATTCTGCAAGGTTTATAGCTGTCCCCTAGCCTGTTTGTAAACCATATTCAGCAACTGGTTTACTGTGTGTGATCCGGTAGATCCCATTTTTATATTAATGGTGAAGATAGCACCTAGAAAATCACTGAGCAACTGTGTCTCTATATTGTCCAGTCACTTCTAGCCATGCATAATTAATTTTGGCTCTAACTTGAAGTGAGATAAAACTACAACATTGGTCTTATGTAGCCTGGACTAGTCCTGGTATTCTATTGTAGTCCTGTGAAAAGAATAACACATCTTGGCTTTCAAGCTTGAGTTCAAGCATTTGTATGTATCCCAGAATGCCTCTATGTTGTCTTGTTGCCTTTATTAACTTGAATATGTATGCAGTATGTTCTCATATCTCACTTCCCAAAATACATATTGTCACAGTATTTCTGACATCTCACCTACTTGAATGCATGATACCTTTATTTGCAAATCAATGTACACATATTGGCATGGCTGTTGTTGTGTGCATCTCTGTCCACTGTGGGTGAGGTAAGCAGTTTTCTATGGGGGTTCTGCCTTTATATTCTGCACCCTTGCATTATAATTGCCGTCTGGAAAAATTATTTGCTAAAGAACAAAGAGGCGGGTCACCATCAACAATACTCAGAAGGGGCTGCTACCCATCCATTGGCATAAATCAAGGTAACATGATTTTGCACCCTGTGCAAGACTGTATAGCCCAGCAGACAGTCTGTAAACGTTTTAATTGTGTGGATTTTTCACAGATAGTGCCAGCAGGATGAAATTACAACTTCCTTGTGCAGCTATGGTTGCTCATTTAAGAAAATCCCTAGGGTAGCACATGAACCTTTTAGGCTAACATTAGTCATCAAGGCAAGAGGGTCCTGAAAATTAAGATCCAATCCTCCACACATGTTCCTCTGCTTACCTAGATGGTAATTGTTGGACTTTTTTGCTTATGCAGGGTCATCCCCAATCTTTTTGCCTCCTGCCTCCTATTTGTTCTGACCTTTTGCTGTTGGCTTTTGAACTCTGATCACTTTACCACTGCCAACCAGTGCTAAAGTGCATATGCTCTCTGTGTAAATTGTATGGTTGATTGGTTTATCCATGATTGCCACATTTGATTTACTAGTAAGTCCCTAGTAGAGTGCACTAGAGGTGCCAGGGCCTGTAAATCAAATGCCACTAGTGAGCCTGCAGCACTGGTTGTGCCACCCACATAAGTAGCTCTGTAATCATGTCTCAGACCTGCCACTGCAGTGTCTGTGTGTGCAGTTGTAACTGTAAAATCGACTTGGCAGGTGTACCCACTTGCCAGGCCTAAACCTTCCCTTTTCTTACATGTCAGACACCTTTAAGGTAGGCCCTAGGTAGCCCCAAGGGCAGGGTGCAGTATATGGTTAAGGTAGGACATATGGTAATGTGTTTTATATGTCCTGACAGTGAAATATTGCTAAATTTGTTTTTCACTGTTGCAAGGCCTGTCCCTCTCATAGGTTAACATGGGGGCACCCTTTAAAACTGATTAAAGTGTAGATTCCCTTTGGGAGCGGATGGACATGTGGAGTTTGGGGTCTCTGAGCTCACAATTTAAAAATACATCTTTTAGTAAAGCTGATTTTAAGATTGTGTGTTTGAAAATGCCACTTTTAGAAAGTGGGTATTGTCTTGCTTATACCATTTCTGTGGCTCTTCCTGTTTGTGGATTCCCTGTCTGGGTCAGTTTGACAGTTGGGCTGGTTGCACCTCACACTAAACAGTGACACAAAGGGAGCTGGTATGTAGTCTGTATTTCCCGATGAGCCATCTGTGCTTAGAGGGAGGGGAGGAGTGGTCACTCACACCTGAAAGGGCTGTGCCTGCCCTCACACAATGCAGTCTCCGACCCCCTGGTGAGTGTCTGGGGCCTGGCCTGGGCAAGTTAGAATTTCACATTCAAAAGAGACTTTACTTTGAAGTAGGCCTACTTCAAAGGAGAGATTGGGTATAAGAAGGGCACCCAAAACCACAGACTTTAGAAACACTTCTGGAAACAAGAGGAACCTCTGCCTGGAGAAGAGCTGCCCTGCCTGTGACTGTGCTTTGTGGAGCTATCCTGCAGTTGCTGCTTCTGCTAGAGTAAAAGGGCAAAGACTGGACTTTGTGTGCCTTCCAACTTGAGAAGAAATCTCCAAGGGCTTGGTTTAGAGCTTGCCTCCTGTTGTTTGAAGTACAAATACTTTACACCTAGTACTCTGAAGTTAAGCCTCTGCTCAGCCAAGCTACCAAAGGAGTAAGCAGGGGTTAGCTGAGGGTGGTTCTCTTTCACCATGACTAGATTGAGGGTCCTTGCTTGAACAGGGGGTAACCTGACTGTCGACCAAAGACCCCATTTCTAACAGTAATAATAATAACAATATTATGAATTTGTTTTCTATATAGAAATTCCTCCAACACTGCCATTTCTAAGCATTGTTTTACCAAGTGTCACTATTTTTCAGTTTAATGGTACTCCATTTATCAACCGTGGAAGGATGAATATGGTACATAGGAGAGTGGCATAACCATCAGTGTTGAATTCTACTGAGAGACTGGTGACAAATTCTACTGAGAGACTGATGACAAAGAGGAAAGGGTTTCCAAAATGGTTATGGTATTGTTGTGATGGTTTTGGCAGTGGTGGTATTGGCGGAGGCAGTGGTATATCAAAGAAAATTAAATGTTTCAAATACTGTGATAGTTGAATGTATGTTTGGATGTAAAATTAGCCCCCTCATGCATTGTCATGCTCTAAGGGAGGTGAAATGAAACACCAAACAACCAATACCATGAGGTAAAAGAAAAATACTCCAATATAGGGATTTTAAGCTGACTGAATGTAGTTTAAAGACTTACAGCCTGTAAGGATGGAAGAACCAAAGGAAGGTCTTAAGAAGGAAATGGGGAATACATAACCAGTCTCCAATGGAAGAATCTTAGTATGAGAAGCGAAGGTAGGAATGAACTTTCAATCCTAACTCTACAAAGGCCTGTAGTACATCCCACTGACTATGATGAGAGGACACTGCTGGTCCCAATAGGAATCCTGTTGAGAAATCAAAAGTCCTAGGTTTATATGCTCAGCATAAATATCCTTAGTATATAATGAATATTTTGGAGCTCTTGTTTCCTCCTGTGATTGACATAAGATCTGACTTCCTGGTTGCTGATTCAGAGCTAAACCACCTGATGTTTCAGGAAGGGAGAAAATGCGATAACGCTAGATGGACTCCTTTCAGTTCCTTCCTCTTGGAGAAGCTCAGTCTCTCCCCTAAAGACCCTAGGTAGACAAGTCCTTTAGAGTTACACCCACCTCATCCTGCTAGCATCTGTTGTCAACATCACTGGTAACTGAAAATTAAAAGTAGGTTTTCATCCTGATTGTCCAGAATGAGTACCACTGTAATGACTGCTATATCTGAACCGTCATCGGAATCGTGGTCTTGTAATCCTGAGGTACTGGATCCTGGCTCCGAAGATGTTACACTAGTGGCTGAAAACCTAAATGAATCCAAGCAAGGATTTTTAATTTTGATGCAATCTCTCTTTCAAACCTTAATTATCTTGTGATGTTGCAAAGGGACTCGGTAAGAGAGTTCACTAAGTGTGGGACCATGTTTTATTTTCTTGGATATGGTAGAAAAATTAGCCCCAAGTATGTTTGAAAAATGTCTCTGAGCATCTGAAAAGTCTATACTGGTAACAAATGTGATTTTTTCTGATTGAGAAGGAGGTCATGACCCCAAAGCATGTGCTAGATGTTCCAAACATCCTTGCACCCATTCAGGACAGAAGAGGAGGAGGTTCACTAGTTCTCTAGATACAAAATATTTATATACCGTCATAATGAATCATACCCAGGGGAGACAGTAAAGGCTTTGTTAAAACACTTGAAGCCAATATAAAGCCAAAAGGCAGAAGATGCAATTGAAAATGCTACCTTAAATGCTGAATTGAAGATTCTTTTAAGAACCTGGATGCATAAGAAAATGTAAGTAGTTGCCCAGAAGGTCCAATGATATCAGAAAATCCCCTAACTTTATAAATGGAAGAATGTCCCACAAGGACACTCTTCAAGTCTGCCAGTGGTCTGACGTCTCCTGATAACTTCTGCACAAGGAAGAAGACGCAGCACCCACTTCCTTCATTGAAAATTGGAATGATTGTTTTTTTTTTCTCTCAAAAGCTTCCAAATGAGTTTTAGTAATGGCAAAAAACCTCTCTGTGTGAGTTGAGAAATGAATATGATACCCTAAACTTATGACTTCTAAGATCTACTTGTCCAAAACTCAAGAATTTGATGTTTTGAGACAAAGTTAGAGACTTTTACTAGCTGGAATAAAACATTTTCTAGCTTATGCATCAAGAATGTTCAATTCTATTAAGGACACAACGGCAGCTTTGACTCACCATAAAGCAGCACAGAGGGTTAACAGAACTATGTGTTATGTGGCTGGCTGAGTGGAGTTGTAGTAGTTTTCTGAAGTCATTGTTTTAGTCAGAGCCAGTTCATGCGCCTCGATTTTTATGGGCGAGCACAAAGTGCTCCATCCATTCTGTAATCTCTCTTTGGGCTTGAAACCACGCCCATTCCACATCAGTCACTTACATTGGTTCGTGGGCTTGCCTTTTAAAATCCGCTTGCTTTCATTTGTGAAAGGCATGCATACGTCATGCCTTTTCCGGTGTTTAGCCCACCTACACAGCACCGGTAAAGTACCAAAAACATACAAGGCTCGATGTTTTCAGGTTGGAGTCCGGACTACTTTATCTGTTGCATTTTATATAGCGTGATCGTGCTGCGTTTTGTTTGCTTCACAACGCTAATAGCTCTAACTTGAACAAATGCGAGACCCGTTGCATTGAAAATGCTTGTTAAGGTTGCTATCTTGTTTTCATTGTTGTTACTTCAGCTTATATCCGTCTTGCGAGGTATTCTGCAGTGGGTATCTACAAGCATCTTCATACAGTGCGCTGCATGTGGTGGGTGTGTCACGTCAAGCATCATGAAAACCTCCTTTGGAGTTGTAGCAATAGCCTGAATTTTTTTTTTTTGCTCAAGTCATTCTTTTATTCAGAGCCAGCTAGCACTCCTTGTTTTAAGGTTTCTCTGATGGTGAAACCTAAAAGATAATTTACTGTATATCTAATTCCTAAGAATTATGAGGACCTGTGCACAGAGAGAGGACTTTTACTGGAATTCCAATCAACTTGTTCACAAGCAGGGCCAAACTCCCTCAGGTAAATAAAGCCACTCACTAAGGGGCCATGAGATACTGGTCATCTGACTTTTTGCTAAGTCCTAACCTTGCAGACCAAAATGTTTCATCCTGTAAAGAGTATGTGCATGAGCATAGACTTTTGGGATGCACCTGCCTTCATGAACATATCCGCAAATAGCTTCTGGCCGCAACAGAAAACATTGGGATGCAGCTATTGCATACAATTTGTCAAATTAGACATGTGAAAAGAAGTATACTTGTTGCTCCACAATTAAGAAAGCTGATGTAAAATCTACTCTCTGCAGAATTTGTTCTGCTGGTCCGCAAGGAGAGAGTGGATAGTACAAGTAGTGTAGGTGCTAGCTCAAACCGCAACATTTAATAAGATCAATTTACGCAACTTACACCTTTTTGTCAATTGCTTTGGCAAGAGAAGCTTCTTTTGAAATTATAATCCATGGAGGTATCATCCCTGGCCCCAAGAAATCTATCCTGATGATAGTGGGAAATTATTCTGCTAAGTATTGTTCTGCTAGAGATAGCTTTATTAGGAACCTAGAGAAAGAATGTCACCCTATTTCTTCCCTTTATGCTTGTGAACTGCTCCATGCAGACGGCGAGTCTCTGCTATTGGACAAGAAATCCCGTCTCATGGAAGGATCCCTGGAGTGGCTCAGAATTTGAGAATCTTTGGATTCTTATGAAGGGGCCCCTCACTTCGTGCTTTTGAGGTGTCTCATAGTCATCATCTTGTGCAGGTACCACTTGAGGTGCTCTAGGTGCTGATATTCCCCTTCAAGAAAGTCTGCTTGCTCTATCTCTTGCTGAATAGCATCATGAGATGGCATTGTATCTGGGAAAGTACGAAGGTCTAGCTCTGCTACCGCAGACAAAAGGGATGGCTGCTACTCAGTATAAGGCTTTCTTAGGTTGCTACATACTTCATGCAGAGCAAACAAACCTTTAAACACTAGGGGCCAGATGAAGGAAAATCCAATTTTGCGACTTGCAAATTGCGAGTCTGACCGACTCGCAATTTGCAAGTCGCAAAATTGGATGCAGAATGGTGTCTCAGGCACCTTCTGCGACTCGCTATGGGGTCGCAAAGACCCACCTCATCAATATTCATGAGGTGGGTCGCATTTTGCGACCCCATAGCGAGTCCCTGCACTCACAGGGATGGTGGCCTGCTGTAGTCAGCAGACCTCCATGTCTGTGACTGCCTTATAAATAAAGCAGTTTTTTTTTTCATTTTGCAGGCCGTTTTCATTAAAGGAAAACGAGTTGCAAAATGAAAAGTAAACCGAAACCATTTGGTTTCGTTTTTTTCGACATTCACAAAGGGGAAGGGGTCCCATGGGGACCCCTTCCCTTTTGCGAATGAGTTACCACCAGTGTGACACTGGTGGTAACTGCGAGTTGGTTTGCGACCGCATTCGCGGTCACAAAGCAACTCTGAATTGCGATGCTGTCGCAAATAGGAAGGGAACACCCCTTCTTATTTTCGAGTCGCATTCCCAAATTGCGAGTCGGTACCGACTCGCAATTTGGGAATGAGCATCACGTTCGGCTGTTTGCATGCCGCAAACTGCGATTTTTGCAGTTTGCGACATGCAAATGGCTTACTACATCTGGCCCTAATTTCACTAGCCTGGTCAAACACTTAAAGATTTGGCCTGTTGCTTGGGAGGCACAATATCATGTCCATGCATAACCTCATGATACCACCATCATATTAGAAGCAGGCAAAGTTGGTGGTTGTCTGCACTCAAGAATTTGCTATAACAGATGCTCCATTGAAGGTCTCAGGATCTCAGGACAAGATTATCCTACCCTGTTTGCAAATGAGTTCTCTGGAGTAGGTGTCCTGCTGCTGCCTTTGCATCATGCTCAATCATGCCCACTCAAAGGGACCAGAGAACTGGCTTAGCATAGTTCCAAAACCAGTAATATGCTGGAAAAGAAAAATGACTTATAAGGACTGCTAGAGCAAATTATACGCAACATTATAAGTAGTTATAAAGTAGTTATAAGAAAACAAAATTAGAGTTATATAGTAAGCATCTATATTAACAAAGAATGCTGCATGGGTAGGCAAACATGTATGTCCATGATATGAGAAAACAAAGACTAAAGTATGTGGGTTCACTTCCACCTTTTCTAGGAAGGGGGGGTACAAGGTTTATAGGAGGAAACTATAATAAAGTGACTGACATTCTTGCTTATTTAGGTAAGCAATGTCTGTAGATGACAAACTCATAATGCAACAACTGAGTCCAGGAGGATGACCATAAATACCTTGTACTAGGTATGTTCTTAAACGATCTTTTAAGCTATTGAGTGAAGAAATACAGTTTGTTGATGTGTCTGCCTGTTTTGGCTTACGTCTAATTCATAAAAGAACATGAGGTACACAAGTTTAAAAAAATGCCCAGATTTTTTCCAAACCTTTACATGTATATGGGGCAATGGGGCAGTAATTGTGGCATGGCTCCATCTATATATCTTGATGTCTCAAAGGGCCCTTTTATAAGCAGTCCTTAGAAGATTTCTTTCGATGTGAAGGTGCACTAGGGCTTCAATGGGTGAAACAGTGTACGTTGGTCTCAGCAAGCTGTAGACTGTGCAGCCCTGTTATCCCAGGATTATATTTTGTTGATTAAGAAAAAACATTTGGGAGAGTCAATTGAAGAAGTCACTGTCATGTGCAAATCCTCTATGTCTAAATGTCAACCTCCATATAAAATTTAGTTTAGGTTGTTTCCTTCTGGAAACCTTTACTTAATTGGTCTCCAACAAATCATAATGTTTGGTTGAGTGAGTAAGATCAGAGTAAAAGTGAGATGCCCTTCTTTGTCTATTATACACAAAGTGGAGATATTTGGCAAAAGCCCATTTTAAAATTACTGACCGATGTTTTTGTATATTCAGTTCTTTGCTGCACATTGCATTTAAAGAGTTTGGAAGATTCCTGTGCCTGATATGAGGCTTTTATGAACATGTCTGTGTGAAATCAAAGATGGTGCTCTTTGTGAGATATGTTTTATCTATATTTCTGTGTTCCCCCTCTATTATCAAGTGCAGTTTGGATAATATGAACCAAGAAAGAATTGAGACGAGAATGTTTTTATAATTTTTAGTCTAGATATGATTTTATGGTTTATGGATCTTTGAAATTCTAAAATACCCATGACATATGCTATTGATGTGGTAAAAATGAATCAATGCCTAGCCCTCTAACTGACTGAACCTGGAAGGGCAATCACAGTTCCATCTTTTACCCTGGAGGAATGCAAAATGAATTTCCTGTTGGAGAGTGACAACAGCATAGTAATCCAAGGGATGAGGATTATTTTCAATATACGTGCTTGTCTCTGGGGATGGGACAAACTCATAGAGAACGATTTGACGAGAACAAGGGACGAAATGGCAATGAAATATGATGCAGATCAATGCCTCCATAGTGCAAACCAAACCAGCAGAAATGGCTGTTGTTAAAGGCACAAGAACAAAAACATGTTTTGAACTATCGACTATCTATATTTTATTCCATGAAAAGATGACACTAGGGGGAGAATAGAACAATAAACAATATTTGGGTTTCCATATAATTTACTTACCGATCCCTCTGAGCAGCTGACCACTTGCCTGAGCTCTCTGTTGTACTTGCAGCAAAGAACTGGCTCCTTGTGAGAAAGAACCAAGTGGGGCTGAGGAACAGGCCTGTAAAATAGTAACAAAGGAAAGTAGTACATTTCATCTTATAAACCTTTCTATTGCCTCAAAACCCAGAACTGTTCAGACGTTTGTCTGCAGGAGACTAAATCAGCCTGAATGTGTGTAAACAAGGATTGAATTTAGGGAAAACATGTTAACAATATAATGGATTGCAATAGTAGCAGTCTTTATGTCATTTTGGTTCATCTAAAGGGAAAAGTTTGAGTCCACCACCACAATCACCCGTGGTACTTCTCTGAGATCACGGGAGCGCATGGCTGGTCTCGTCCTATCACTGCAAAGGCACAGGCAGGCATGAAGAGGGAGGGCGTTACCAATGGCTGGCTACTGCAAGGGCTACCGAAAACCCTCCACTAGCTCCTGAAATCACAATGCAGGGTTTGAGCCACTTCTTCACTAAGAAAACTGTTTCCGTTACCATCAATCAAGATGCATAATTACCACCACTGTTTCTTTGTTTGAAAAAAACCCAAAAACTTTATGTTTGGGTCATATACCCCCTTCACACCACTAATAACGGTGTGCACATTATCATCCTTAGCTAGTGATTGTTAGCTTTACTCCACTAATTTAATTAATTGTCAGCTTCAACAAGTTATCAAAGGAAAATTAACTCCTACTTAAAGTGGCAAACATTTCATATTTCCTGACAAACATCATTTTAAGCTGGTAGACCTAGCCCGGAGTGTAGACAATTTATATGATGGGAAATTTGTTAGAATTAGCTCTGCACATGAGCAGCAAGGGGGGAACACATCTGGCCCCAACACAAATGAAATAATGCAAGGGAAAAGCGTTTGTGGTAGGAGACAAACATCTTGGGTGGCACTTATCAACAACACTACATTTTGTAGTATGTAAAGTAGTAACACAGTAGTACCACTTACTTCCAAATGCAATTCACAAACCTAAGAGTGTAAATCTCCATCGCCACCTCTCCTATCTTTTCTATTGGGAGCTCCTCACACATATACGTTTACTAGTTAGTAGCAAATGTGGGATGAATTAGGGGAGCGGCTAGAAAAATGGCATACGTACTACTAAATGGGAGTGGGATAGGGTGACGTAAGGAGGGGTTTAGGGTGTGCTAAGTAGTGAACTGCGGGAGGGGCTGATGTCCACCACAAGAGAGTCACTAAAAGCACTTCTATAGTTACTACAGCCGGAAAAGACTCAAAACAGTCTTAAATGTTGGAAAGGTACTCTAGCTCAGAACTGAAATTAAGTCCAGCACCACACATGACCAACCACTGGTGTTGCAACAGCCTCCTATAGAAACAATGGAGATAGGGACTTAAATTAAAACCTCATAGGAAATAATGTTAAATTAAATGAAATTAACAAAACAAAGATAAAAGTATATATACATTCAATTTATCATTTATTTAAAAATAAAACATACTTTTGACTTTATTTTAATATATTTAAAACATTTTGGGAATTATATACATCACCTTGAATCATTATTAATACATTCATAATAAAATATATTATTTTACTTTAAATGTTATTATAATTTAAAATATGAGAAATGTTTTTGTTTTTATTTAAAGCAGTCAAAATGCAATATATTCATAAAATTACATTTTAAATTTAAATTATGTTATTAATCTGTAACTTTTTTTACTGTGTTCTACATTTAAAATATATAAAGTTCACGTACATTAACGTTTAAACTAAAAATATGTTTACATTTGTTTTCAAGTTTAATACATATTTTATCTTTTCCTATACATTACCATAGGGAGATCTCCAAAGGAAGATCAGATAACTCCCTATAGACTGATGGTGTCCAGCTATGCTCTGACTGGACAATTCAAAGGAGATTGGTCAGTCCTGACTGGGTGGCCATAACATGAAAAATATGTTGTGGCATCCATCACAGAACTCAGGGACACGTCCCCTGGGTTGAGAAAATGAATATGAATTGAGCACACCCTGGCCCCAGGGGCACGCGGGAAAGAGGGCATACCAAAGAGACGCCCCTTGACTGCCTGACCACAACATGTTTAGACAGCCACTACCGAACTCTGGCACATGGTCCCCAATGAAATGTATTTTACTGAAAGCCTGCTTATGTGGGTCACAAAAAGAGATTGATTGGTAAGAGATTGGGTGATAAGAGATTTTAGCCACATTACAACCAACTGTTGTTAGTACCATACTAAGTTTTGAAACTGAGCTGGGTTCTAATGTGCTTTTACCTTGTAAAAACTGCTGATCCTCTGCTGAGATTTGATGAACCATGATTGAGAGAAAAATCTCTCTCATGGTTTTCTCATAGACATTATGGAAGGTTCTCTAGATACTAAAATGAGAACACATTTTCTATATATTCACACTATCTTCCTAAGCCATGTTGTTATGTTGGGCATATTTTTTCATGTCATCACCTTCCACTGTGTCACCAAGTTCTTGGAATGTTATGACATGAAGATGGCATTGGGCAGAGGAGAGAGAGGAACAGATGTTTGATTTGACAGAGCGTTGCTGGAGTTTATTGTCAAGAATAAAGTACAGCTTATCAGGATATCTTGTGATCACTCTTGTTCTGCTGAACCTACACTATAGAATTGATGACAAATAGGTGAAGAACCAAGTGTGGAATACTTTAAAGATTTCATGGGGCCTGAAGTATGGAAAGAACTGCACTTTGTACACTCTGTTGGTTTTGAATGAGGAAGGTGATTTTTGTGAGTACTGCCTATTACACGCTGTATGCTGGGGGTTATGAGAATTTCGTCCTAACCGCAGCTTGCTTGCCACATCCTGGTTGTTGTGCATATATTGAATTGCAACAGTGCCTGATTTGCTTATGCTCTCCTACCTTACTCGATCACTTCTCCGCATGTTGCTCCTTTCTACAAGCTAGAACCTGTGATGCAGGGTTGAGCCCCATAAAACAGAGTGAAATAACAATACAACAAGAGACTACTACAGAGTTGTAGATATTGGCAGTTCATTGCAACCGGTACATATGGCCACATTCCTTGCCATTGCTTGGAATACGGTTCCAGGGACAGCATGGTGAGTACTCGCAGTGCCATTATTCTGTGACTTCAATTTTATGGCATTACTCATTATCACAAATTGAATGGAGTAATGAAAAGGAACTAAGGCTTATTACAATCTTCATCTTCAGTACTGTCTTCAACCATGTGTGCACAAATGTTCACCCTAATGGCACCACAGACATTTCTACCAGCCTCAGGAAAACCAGTCATGAAATGGCATCAATGGAAAGCAAAGCATATTTTTAAACTATATTTCTACAATTGAAGAAAATATAGCAGAAGCTCTTACTTCATCCAGGAAGAACGATCTTTTACATACTTTGGATCCAGAGGGGTTAAAAATGTATGAACAAATGGAGAAAGTATCCAGGGTTGATTCTGAAAATGATGTGTTTGTGTGTTCCATAGAGGATCTAGACAATTATTTCACACCTTCAATTTGTATTTCTATTGACCTTTTCAGTTTATTCCAATGCAAGCAAGGTGCTCATGAAACCATTGAGGATAATATAGCTAATCTTAACAAACTAGTGATTACTTGCAAATTTGGTAGTCTTCATGATGATTTCATTAGGGATCATACTGTTATGCACACCAACGATGCAAATGTTCAGGACAGACTTTGGTCAAAATACAAAAATACTTTGAAGGATTCTATAGCCATAGTCTAAGCATTGTGCCAAAGCAGCGTTGACAAATGTGGAGAAGAAAGAACATGTGCAAAGTTTCAGTGGCTCAGGTCTCTAGACCAAAAAGTACCGTGAGCATAATGCAAATTTATTAAAGGGCCACAAATCTATGGAAGCTGTTTATAATTCTAAGAAAGGTTGCTTTAGATGTGGCAATAAGGACAACTTTGCTAACAAAAAACAATATCCAGTAGTGAAACAAAAATGTTCATTCTGTTGCATCAAGTGGTATTTTGGCAACATATGCCACAATTAGAAACCTAATCCCCCAGTGAAATTCATTACTAATTGTTTTGAGTCGTTCTCAGAAGATGAGGATGAATGTGAGAAGCATGTGTTTTGAGTTTGGAGTCTAATATCTCAGTTACGAGTACTCGCAAATGATCTGGACCTTAATATTTAATTACTTTAGGTGGAGTCTTAATTGATATTACAGTTGATTCTGGATCCCCCTTCACCATCATTAATAAGTCTGTGTGGGAAGATACATTTGTTGACACTTTAGGTGAGGAGTTAATGTCTACTGATGTACACCTAGAAAGTCTACATCCATGGTAGCATATAGAGTAGTAAAGTAGTAAAGTTTGGAGTTAGTGAGCATGAAACAGAGAGAAAACGTTATGTTGCTGAGAAGGGGCCATCTGTTTTGGGGTGGCTAGATAAGAAGAAACTAGGCATTACAATGACCCCAGTAGCCCGGAACAAGTGTTGTTGTTTAATGAAGAAGAATACTTTTTTCCATAGATGAGTGAGGAATTTCCCAAAGTCTTTTCTGGTAAGGTGTGTGAGCTACAAGGTTTCCAACATAAAATCATTTAAAAAGAGAATCATACACCAGTTACCAACAATGTCAGAAATAATCCTTTTTACATTAGGAATGAAGTTAAAGATGACTGGGACAGATTAGCTAAGGAAGGTGTTGCTGAAGGTGTTGAGGCTAGTGAATGGGGAGCTCCTTTGCTTGTGGCATGACGTGCTAATGGCACAGGTAGACTTTCAATTGATTCTTGTGATCTCAAGCATAGTATTATGGTTGATACATTTCCAATACCTAAAATCAGTGAGATGCTGGCATTAACTAAGGGTGTTAAATCACTTCACCTGGTCCCAGCATATCACCAGGTAGTGCTGCGTCCCAAAAGTGGATATTTGATGGCCTCATCACACCTTATGGTATTTGTCCAGTTCAGGTGCATGCCATATGGATTGGCCTCTGCCGCTGCAGTATTCCAGTGCTAAGTGTATCTATTGTTTAAGGATGTCAAATGGGTACATTTTTTTTCAAGATGACATACTTACTATAGAGAAAGGCTGCTTTGAACATGACCAAGGGGTAAAGAAAGTGTTTCAGTGTTGAGTGAAAAGGGTATTACTGCTGAAGTAAAAAGAATTGTAAATTTGTATTGAATTCTATCTCCTATCTGGGTCATGAAATTTCTGAAGGGGAGTTCTACCAAAAACAGAGTTGGTGGAAATCATCAGGAATACACGAGCCCCAACCTCCAAGGATGATGTCAGATCATTCCTGGGTCTGGCAGAATTTTATGTAAAATTTGTTAGGGATTTTGCTATGAAAATGTTTGAATTGAGACGGTTGTCAAAGAATTCAAATAATTTTGAATGGAATGGAACGTTTTAAAAATTGTTTTGAATGGATCAAAGAAGACATTTCAAATGATATTCCTTTACATGGGTTTGATTCACAGCCCAAAACAATTGTCACTACCAATGCCAGTGGTAAAGGTTTCTGAGTGATACTTTTATAGATAGGGAAGGATGGTAAAGGGATCACAATTTTGTGAGCCTCGTGTTCACTTTCTTCTGCTGAAGAGACATTTTCTACTATCAAAAGAGAAATGTTAGCATGTGTGCGGAGCACTGAAAAGTTTATACAACATGTGTGGGGTCAGTTTTTTTTTAAATAGAGCAGATCACAAACCTTTAACAAAAATACTAATTACTTCTGGTTTGGAAATAGATACACCTCACCTTGCTAGACCAGGGTTCTTCAAACTTTTTTGTAGCAAAAGCTACTTATGTTGATGAAAATCCTCCAGAGCTACGGATATTATTAGTCTTTTAATATTGATCACATCAGACAAGTTTACAAGTTCCAGTTTTTGTAGGCTCGGCTACACATAGGAGAGCTAAGTATGGGTAGCTTGAGAGCTACTAGTAGCTTTGTTGGTGACCCGTGTGCTCGACTATCCTTAAAGTTATTAGATTACAGTTACAAAGTACAGTATTTGCCAGGTGAGAGGAATGCAGTAGCAGATTACCTGAGTAGAGTGACTTTATGATTTGCAGGAAGGGAAGATGAAAAATGGTGTGATTTGTGTGCTGCCGTTTTTGATGGGATGACTGCTGAAGGAATTCCAGTGGAGGAATAGGTGGAAGTTTATGGTAATTATAATGTTTTGTGTGAAGTTACAAAACACATGAGTAAAGGATGGCTTGAGAAGAGAATGCATCAATGAAACCATTCTGGGAAGTCAAATATGAGTTGTTAATGGGAGAGGTTGGTTTCTTCTTGAAGGAGCTTAGAGTAGTTCCACCTTCAGCACTCAAGGATAAACGTTTGAAAATTCATCATGAAGGGCATTTGGAGATAATCAAGTGGAAGAGAACGGTGAAATTTCAATATTGATGGCTAGGGATTGATATTGGGATGGAAAGATGTGTAAGAGAGTGCACTGAATGCATTAATGCAGACAGCGCCTTTACACTTTTAGACCACTTTTGAATCCCATGGCTTGTCTAGATGGGCCATGGGAATTCTTAGGAATTGACATATTGGGTCCTATTCAGGATCAGCACTATATTAGCCACTACGTCATTGTATTGTTTGACTTTTTCTCGAAGTGGTCTGAAGTAAGCGTGGTGGAGAAGGCTGATGCGGATGATCTGGTCAAGTTTCTTGATGTTCTTGATGTTCCAGGGAGTAGGTATTCCCAAATCATTCAAGTGATAATAGGCCTCATATTTTGCAATAATTGAAGGTATTGCAAAAATGGCAAGCTTCTTTTAGCATGGAATAAGATTTTGTAGAATCATACCTCAGTATATCATCCCTCCGGCAATGGATAATCTTCAACTATCTGTCAAATATTGTAAAAACTGGAAATTAAAAAACTGGTTCTGGATTATCCTACAGCCCCCCATTGTCATTTGGTTCTCACCTTTCAAAGTTCTAAAAGGGAGAGTTCCTTTCACCGAAGACAGCATTGCGTGGATGAACAGGAAGTGGAAATACAGTGTGTCAATGGAAGATGTCAAAAGGAACATAGTCAATTCTATGCTGCATTACAAAGAGTATTATGATAAAAACATGGGGGGTCATTACAACATTGGCGGTAAAAGCCGCTTACCGCCGTGCAGAAGACCGCCAATAGACCGCCGCGGCGGCGGGAGACCGCCACAGCTATTATGACACACATCACGGAATCCGCCGAAATTCAGACACCCACACAAGTCCGCCACACCAAAGGTCAGCGATAAATATGCGGAAACAAATCCTCCACCTCCACGCCAACAGAAACACGCCCATGCTAGTATGACCCACGAATCCATGCGGCGGTCTTTCAACCGCGGTATTCCATTGGCGGTACACACCCCGCGCTCAAAATACACACACAGCTCCAAAACACCGGCACATAGGACAATTCAAAATACACACACCTGATACGCATACAAACACCACTCCCACACATCCAATACAATATAAAACACACACTCACATCACCCACAAACCCCTACGACCACAAATTAGAGACGAAGGCCAGAGAGAGACAGCACAGAATAGATAACACCATCACACAGAGGCACACTACACCATCACCCACACAACATCCACGCACAAAACACCACATACCACTACACTCACCACACTCATCAACACATACACCACCCCACACATCACACACACCACCCCATGTCACGCCAAAGACACCCCCGGTTCTCTGAGGAGGAGCTCAGGGTCATGGTCGAGGAAATCATCAGGGTAGAGCCACAGCTATTTGGCGCACAGGTACAGTACACATCCACAGCCAGGAAGATGGAGCTATGGCAAAGAATAGTCGACAGGGTCAACGCTGTGGGACAGCACCCAAGAAATAGGGATGACATCAGGAAGAGGTGGAACGACCTACGGTGGAAGGTGCGTTCAACGGTATCCAGGCACCACATCGTGGTACAGCGGACTGGCAGCGGACCCCCACCTCCTCCCCCACAACTAACAACATGGGAGGAGCAAGTCTTGTCCATCTTGCATCCTGAGGGCCTCGGAGGAGTCGTCGGAGGAACGGACATTGGTAAGTCTAATTTTAACCATCATAACCCCCACCCTACCTGCATGCTATCACACACCCCCACCATCACACCCTCCCCTATCACCCCAAATCCTCACCAATCTACCCATGACACCAACCACCCATCCCAACCCCAAGACCTGCATGACACAACTAAGCATGGACACCCATCACTAAAGCATGCCCACTGCACAGACCCACAACACCCCCCAACCATCACCACACAAGCCCCCACACAGGAATGCCTGCACTGGGGTTCACGCACACCCATCCATTGCACACCATGAAACACACACATGCAATAATCATGTTCCCATACCCCTGCAGGAACCCGAAGGACCGTCACCACACCAGATGGTCCAGACAACACCACTCCACCCCCAGAAGAGGCCCACAGTGACGACAGCAGTTCTGCCCTACTGGATCTTGATGACCAGCCCGGACCATTGTGGGCCTCAGGACAGTCGGTTCCCCTTGCCCAGCCATAGCCCAACACCGAACTGCCACCCTCTGGGATCACCAGCACAGCACCAACCCAGCGGACCCATACCTCCCTACCCAGGACAGGTCAATCAGCGGTGTGTCCACCACTACAGGGCACCCAGGCTAACCCACCACCCCAACAACAACAGGGACCTGGGGGCAGTCGTAGTGGGCACACGGTCCAGGGGACTGAGGCACAGGAACACAGGGGAACTGGGAGGGCTGATGTGCGACAGAGGGAGGACAGGCCAAGGGAACCCACTCTCCACGAGGCCCTATCCTCCATCATGGGAGCATACCACCACTCCCAGGAGACGATGGCAACGGTCCTGGACAAGTTGCAGGAGACCCTGTGCCTGCAGGAGGAGCAGTATTTGGGATTCAGGGAGGAGCTCAGGACCATCGGCTCCGCCCTGGGCACCATCATAGGGGTGCTGACGGACATTCAAAAGACCTTGAGGGACACCGTGGCACTCCAAGGGGCCCCTGACACTAGCCAGGACGACGAACTGCCCACCACCTCCGCCGGCGCTAGTGGACAGGACGCCCCGCCACAGGACCACCACACCAGCACCCCACCCCCTGCAGACGGACAACCACCACGCAAACGGGCCCTGAGATCCAGGAACAGGACAGAGCAAGATGGCAAGACCCCGCCAGGAAATAAGACTACCTTGATTGTCCCCCCACTGTCCCACTTTGTTACCCTGTCCAGATTGGAACTGCCCCAGCTCCACTTCCAATGCCCAGATGTGCAATGTACCTGTGAGACTAATAGACTGGACTCTGCCATGGACATTATTCCACCATGACCTCTCCCCATTTCACAACCCCCCTACATTTTTATGCACTTCAATAAACACCCTTGAAAACTCAATAATATTGGAGTCAGTCAATGATTGTGAACTTTGTATTGTCAATTACAGTGTTAAAAAATGTTAGCCATTGGAAGGTCAACATACCAATGTCACACATCACAAGCCTTTCAAGGGTGCAAGCTGTTGACACGTAGGTCAACACATTAGTGAAACTGAAATGGAAGTGGACAACTCAGTTAACAAATAGGGAGTGAAATGTAGGTACAGGATAGAGGTAGACGTGTGAAATGTAATATAATGTGAAACATGAAATTGTACTCACCTGTGTCTCATTGAAAATATTGCTGTATGACTGACTCCCTGTTGTCGTTTTCATCTTCATCAGCTTCCTCCTCATCACTGTCCACAGGCTCCACAGGCTCAACAGCTGCAACAACACCGTCATCTGGATCATCCTCCTGCAGAAAAGGCACCTGGCGTCGCAATGCCAAGTTATGGAGCATGGAGAAGGCGATGATGATGTTGCACACCTTCTTCGGTGAGTAGAATAGGGACCCACCTGTCATATGGAGGCACCTGAACCTGGCCTTCAGGAGGCCGAAGGTTCCCTCGATTACCCTCCTAGTCCGCCCATGGGCCTCATTGTAGCGTTCCTCTGCCCTGGTCCTGGGATTCCTCACTGGGGTCATTAGCCAGGACAGGTTGGGGTAACCAGAGTCCCCCAATAGCCATACACGGTGCCTCTGGAGTTCACCCATTATATCAGGGATGCTGCTATTCCGCAGGATGTAGGCGTCATGCACTGAGCCAGGGAACATCGCATTTACCTGCGAAATGTACTGGTCTGCCAAACAGACCAGCTGGACATTCATCGAATGATAACTCTTCCGGTTCCTGTACACCTGTTCATTCCTGCGGGGGGGGGGACCAGAGCTACATGGGTCCCATCAATGGCACCTATGACGTTGGGGATATGTCCCAGGGCATAGAAGTCACCTTTCACTGTAGGCAAATCTGCCACCTCAGGGAAAATGATGTATCTCCTTACGTGTTTCAGCAGGGCAGCAAACACTCTGGACAAGACGTTGGAAAACATAGGCTGGGACATCCCTGATGCCATGGGTACTGTTGTCTGAAAAGACCCACTTGCAAGGAAATGGAGCACTGACAGCACCTGCACGTCAGGGGGTATTCCAGTCGGATGGCGGATTGGTGACATCAGGTCAGGCTCCAACTGGGTACATAGTTCCCGGATTGTGGCACGGTCAAACCGGTAGGTCACGATGACATGTCGCTCTTCCATTGTCAACAGGTCCACCAGCGGTCGGTACACCGGCGGATTCCGCCATCTTCCAATATATCCCAAATGACGGTGCCTAAGAAGGACAACAGCGAAAAAACTGTCAGCATTCCTCCAGGTATGTACCCACAGTCATACACAAGACTACACCAGACAATTAACCCATCCGGGAAAAGTTTTGAGTGTAGGCCTCGGTATGTGTGACGCAGTAGTAAATGAAGCCATGTGGGCCCCTGAAATGGCGGCTACCTGACCTCCAAAATGGGACAATGGAATTGTGGGGTAACTGCGCTGGCGTTGCACACCGTCGCAGTAGGCGGTCGTAGAGCGCGGCGCAATGCTGCATTGGTTAGCATTGGACCCTATGGGTCCCAGGAGCCAATGAACAGGTGCGCTGGCGGTGATGATGCGCACCGCCGCGGACGTCACCGCCGCGGACGTCACCACCATTTTCTATCTGTTCAATCACTAGATACCTGACCTTTGACAGGAGAGGACCTACACTGCTAGTGCTGCTGTGACCTCGGTCTGGAAGCGACAATGGCTGCTGCGTCTGGGGAAAGGGCCCCTGCCTTCACTGCACAGGAGTTGGAGAAACTTGTGGATGGGGTCCTCCCCCAGTATACGCTACTCTACGGTCCTCCAGACCAACAGGTTAGTACACAGGGAGCACGTTGTATGGGCTAGGCCTGGGTGGAGAGGGCTGGGTGGATGAGGGAAGGGGACAGAGTACATAGAACAGTCATGCATGGGGATGAATGGGCCACAGGGATAGAGTTGGGAGGGGGCCAATTACAACGACGGTGCAGTAGGTAATGACTGTTCCTCTTTCCTTGTGCATGTCATGTAGGTCAGCGCCCACCAGAAGAGGGACATTTGGCGTGCCATCGCCAAGGAGGTCCGGACCCTGGGGGCCCACCATAGACGGGGCACCCACTGCCGGAAGAGATGGGAGGACATTCGCCGCTGCAGCAAGAAGATGGCGGAGGCTCAGCTGGGGATGGCCTCCCAACGTGGGAGGGGTGCCCGTCGCACCATGACCCCCCTGATGTTCCGGATCCTGGCGGTGGCCTACCCGGAGTTGGATGGGCGCTTAAGGACATCACAGCAGACACAAGGGGGTGAGTTCAACCTCATGCAATGGACTTTGCGTGCTGTGGAGCTGTCTGGGTGGGGGTGGTGGGCTGTGGGTGTCCCTAGGCCAGGGCGAGTTAGGTAGGCAAGGCCCCTACGTTATGTAGGCCATGTGGCACTCTACCCCAGCTCCAAAAAAAGGCAAATTGATGTATAGTTGCCCCTTTGCCATCCATGTGGGCAGATGTCTACCATTGCCATGTAGGCCATTTCCCAGGAATTGCATGTGCAGAGGGCAGGAGCACGGCGTAATTCAGGGGGCTGCTGCGTTTGTCTTGTCCGCCAACGGTAGCGGTATGCCATGCACTAAAACTCTCTTTCTTCTGTCTCCACCCTTTTTCTGCTCTCCCTGTCCTTCTGTACATCAGCATCATCAGGCGGATGTACAGTGGCACCGGAGCACGAGGGAGCTGCATCCCACATGGCCATGGAGGGCCACACCACAGACTCTGATTTCACCAGTGGGACGGAGGGCGAGGGGAGCCTCATGTCGGCCACAGGATTACCAAATAGCGACACGGACTCGTCCGCCGATGGGAGCTCCCCTGTGGTGGCGGCACCATCTGTGCGCCCCACTTCTACAGATACAGCCGCCACCTCCCCTACCAGCACCGCCCTCCCAGCAGCCCCTCAGCGTTCGCCCCGTGCTCACTCACCCAGGAGGGTGGGCATCACCTTCGCCCCAGGCACCTCAGCCCCTGCCCCTGTCACCCCTGCTGCCCTCAGTGAGGAGGCCATTGACCTCCTCAGGTCACTCACTGTTTGGCAGTCTACCATTGTGAATGCCATCCAGGGTGTAGAACGAGAGTTGAAACACGGTAATGCATTCCTGGAAGGCATTCATTCTGGTCAGGCTGTCCTTCAGCGAACCCTGCAATCTCTGGCCTCAGCACTGATGGCAGCCATTGTCCTTGTGTCAAGCCTCCCCCCTCCAACTTCCTCCACCCAGACCCAATACCCTGTACCCCAGCCCATCCCAAGCACACCTACAGACCAGCATGCACACAAGTCAACACCCAAAAGTAGCTCAAGCAAACATAGGCACCACGCACACCACAAGCACTCACACAAGCATCAGACCCATACAGACACAGCAACATCCACTGTCTCCACTGTGTCCCCCTCCTCCTCTTCTCCCTCCTCCCTCCCAGTGTCGTCTACACACACACCTGCATGCACCACACCTACAGGCACTAGGACTCGCACCAGGACACCCAGCACCACAAGCCGCTCACCTGCACTCACCACCTCCACAGCCATATACACGTCCCCTGTGTCCTCTCCCAGTGTGTCTGTGACGCCCCCTCCCAAAGTACCCAAACGCCGGCAATCACTCACCCAACATCCATCCACCTCACGACAGCCTCCAGTACCTGCACCTGCAACCAAAACACCTAAAGTGACACCTCCTACAACCACCTTCTCTTCCTCCCCTCCCAGAGCCCCTCCAACTACCCATCCCAGTGTACGTCAGAAACTGTCCCTATGTCAAATTGACCTTTTTGCCCCCCCCCCTCCAATTCATCAGTCCCGACGTAGCAGCTCAGCCAAAATGCCTCCAGCACCAGTGGTGCGTGTTCCAGGTTTTTGGAGTGCCCCGTCCACCAGGGCAGGCAGTAGGACCCGGAGCCAAGGCACTGTCAGCCCACCCCCTGTGAAGGCTCCGAAATTGGAGATTGGCCGACGGGACCGTGTCAAGACTCCTGGTGGTACAAACAGTGAAATGGGATCCAAGGCGATTGGTGAGTCATCTGTAACTCAAAAGAAGGTGGGGAAAGTCCCGAGGAAGTCTCCCCAACCTGTTGTGAGTGTCACGGCGGAGAAGTGCGCCATCATTTCCGGCGGTCCAGACACAACCGCCAGCACCCTCGTTACTGGTCAGGAAACCACTGCCAGAGTCATAGCCCTAGGAGGGCTCAAGTATCGTCACTGGTCCAGAGACCACCGCCGGAGTCATAGCCCAGGAGGGCTCAAGTCTCGTTACTGATCAGGAGACCACAGCCAGAGTCATAGCCCAGGAGGGCTCAAGTATCGTCACTGGTCCAGAGACCACCGCCGGAGTCATAGCCCAGGAGGGCTCAATTCTCGTTACTGGTCAGGAGACCACCGCCAGAGTCATAGTCCAGGAGGGCTCAAGTATCGTCACTGGTCCAGAGACCACCGCCGGAGTCATAGCCCAGGAGGGCTCAAGTCTCGTTACTGGTCAGGAGACCACCGCCAGAGTCATAGCCAAGGAGGGCTCAAGTATTGTCACTGGTCCAGAGACCACCGCCGGAGTCATAGCCCAGGAGGGCTCAAGTCTCGTTACTGGTCAGGAGACCACCGCACCCGCCGGAGTCACAGCCCAGGAGGGTCCAGAATCTCACAGCCCCGCTGGGCAATGATGGAACGTCATGCCACACACCAATGTCCAGTGTGGAGATCGTCATGCCACACACCAATGTCCAGTGTGGAGATCGTCATGCCACACACCAATGTCAGTATCTGAACCGCCATCTTAGGCTACCGCTGAACAGTCCATAGGCAGCCATGGCAAAGCACCGCTGAACAAGGCCAAGACCGCCATGGTGAAGACCGCTGAACAGGGCAAAGACCGCCATGGCAAAGCACTGCTGAACAGTCCATAGGCAGCCATGGCAAAGCACCGCTGAACAAGGCCAAGACCGCCATGGTGAAGACCGCTGAACAGGGCAAAGACCGCCATGGCAAAGCACCGCTTAACAGTCCATAGGCAGCCATGGCAAAGCACCGCTGAACAAGGCCAAGACCGCCATGGTGAAGACCGCTGAACAGGGCAAAGACCGCCATGGCAAAGCACCGCTGAACAGTCCATAGGCAGCCATGGCAAAGCACCGCTGAACAGTCCATAGGCAGCCATGGCAATGCACCCCTGAACAAGGCCAAGACCGCCCTGGTGAAGACCGCTGAACAGGGCAAAGACCGCCATGGCAAAGCACCGCTGAACAGTCCATAGGCAGCCATTGCAAAGCACCGCTGAACAAGGCCAAGACCGCCATGGTGAAGACCGCTGAACAGGGCAAAGACCGCCATGGCAAAGCACCGCTGAACAGTCCATAGGCAGCCATGGCAAAGCACTGCTGAACAAGGCCAAGACCGCCATGGCGAAGACCGCTGAACAGGGCAAAGACCGCCATGGCAAAGCACTGCTGAACAGTCCATAGGCAGCCATGGCAAAGCACCGCTGAACAAGGCCAAGACCGCCATGGTGAAGACCGCTGAACAGGGCAAAGACCGTGTGGGTATGAATAGTCCGGCACATGAGGCATCGTTCTCCCATGTGCAGCTGGGACAGTGACAGGACAGGTACTTTCATGGGGAGACTCATCCAGTCTGGGCACCAGTCCCCCTCCAGAACCAGTGGAGACCTGCATCTACCTGAGAGACTGTATAGACTTGAGAGACTGTGGCTTTGCACTCCCCAGGATGGCACAGTGGGCAAACCACCCACTGTAGTGACTTGAGAGACTGTGGCTTTGCACTCCCCAGGATACATCAATGGGCATGGAGCCCCGTCGTGGATCTGGCTTCGCATTCATGTGGCTGAGGTGCCCCCTCTTCCCTTCCCCCTGAGGTGCCTGTAGTGTTTCTATCTGATGCCCCGGCAGTGTTCTCTCGGATTTTGGTCAGGTATCTATTGTGGGCGTCGCCCATGCATTTTTGGACTGTTGGTGCACGGACATTGTTGTGTACATATCTGCACTACTTCTTGTTTTGTACATTTATTTTTGACAGATTTTGTGATATATATCCGTATATTTTTTAATGAGTAGTATATTGGCACAATACAAAGTTTGGCCGCTATACGCTTTGTCAATGCATTCTTCCGGGGGGATTGTGGGTTGTTCATGTGATATTTTTGACTGCATTGGTGTGTATGTTGTGATATGCGAGGGTGGGGGTGTTTGGTGGGTGTCCCCCTAACTTTTGCCTCCCCCTCCCCGTGTCGTAGGTGCAGTACTCACCAGTATGTTCTGCGCCTACATCGCTGGTGGTCGTAGATGAGCAGGAATGCAAGGGCAGGTAAGATTTGTAGATCCGGGTCCATGGAGTCCTCGTTCCTCGTGGGATGTGTTGAGGTGAGCGTTTTCCCATAGCAAAAGCTGTTTCCGCCGTGTTTTTATCCACGGTGAATCCGCCCCGGAAAAGGTGGCGGATTGGTGTGTTGTGATAGTGTCGGCGGTACATTGTCTTCCGCCTGTCTGTTGGCGGTGACCGCCGCGCTGTTTGTCTGTACCGCCGTGGCGGGCGATGTGTTAAAGTGGCTGTCTTTGTTGGCGGTTTCCGCCAGGGTCGTAATTCCAATTTTTTTGTCCGCCGGCCTGTTTGCGGTATTACCGCAGCTTTAACACCATCCGCCAGGGTTGTAATGAGGGCCATAATCTACAATGGCAGTGGGCATGTGTTAGGTGAGGGGTCCCTTAGGATAGCACAATATATGCTGCAGCCCTTAGGGACCTTCCCTGGTCACAGGGCCTTGGTACCACTGGTACCTTTTACAAGGGACTTATCTGTGTGCCAGGGGTGTGCCAATTGTGGAACAATGGTACATTTTTTGTGAAAAAACACTGGAGCTGGGGCCTGGTTAGCAGGGTCCCAGCACAATTCTCAGCCAAGTCAGCATCAGTATCAGGCAAAAAGTGGGGGGTAACTGCAACAGGGAGCCATTTTCCTACAAAGCTGTATTTCTTAACGTTTAATAAATGGCTGCGTTAGAGAGTTAAACTGTGATTTTCCATTGTATTGTTTACATGTGCTCATAGCTGAGAAGTTTTCTCATGAGAACCGATTGATATAGGATGCTGTTCTTGCTAATGTAACATTTTATGTGTAATGTGTGTGAGAATGACTTTCTCAGGAGAAGAACAATGAAGACACTGACTGGAGTAGACGCTGTAACAATATTGTTACCCGATGAGCTGGATGATGAGGACATTACAGGACAACCAATCAACGACATGTGAATGGGGTAATAGTGGAATTCATAGATTTGGCGTTTTAGTTTTATTGGACAAAGTGTGAACATGCAATCCCTTCACCAATAGGGATTTCAGAAACAGTTTTACTGGTTTTGATTTAACGTGACTGCACTGAGAAGGAACCAGCATTTGCCATAGGTTCATTGCCCATTTTCTTGCTGGCCGAAAGGTCAATATTTTCTTGTGTGTCTTGACAAGAGACGTGCTTAATCTTTGTTGCAAAAGACTTTGCGTTTTCTGAACTTT
Source organism: Pleurodeles waltl (assembly GCF_031143425.1). Taxonomy (NCBI): domain Eukaryota; kingdom Metazoa; phylum Chordata; class Amphibia; order Caudata; family Salamandridae; genus Pleurodeles; species Pleurodeles waltl. Next base: position 1,259,148,465 of record NC_090447.1, read on the forward strand.
GATGCTGAATCCTGATGCCTTGCTGATCGACTGATGTCCTGAGGACGAAGACTGACTGCTTGCTGATCTGCACACTGAGGATAGGTATTATGAATTAGAATATTGATTATCATGCATATTTGTTCTTTCTTTCTAGGTACCGACTACACTGTTCTGATAGAGCCATAGTTAGATGTTTTTCCAAATTTGTATTACTAAATTGTTTTGCATGAAGCCCAACATGCTGATGCTAATCTTATGTTAGTTCAGGATCCTCACTAATGAAAATCTGCCAATAGGGAATAATGCTTGATGAATTTCTCTGCTGAACTCGAGTGTATGTAATCACTCTGAAGGAGTTGACTGTGTTATTAATCTGCACTATAACCTTAGAATGTGTCATAGTTCAAGCTTTGATTAGATTACATTTCTTCTGCCACTTTGGACAGACAATATTGTTTCTGTAGGTGTCATTTGATTCTGAGATTAATCTACATGACCTTAGCATTCTTAATATAAGGAAATAAATACTCTAACTTTCACTAAAAGGTGTGGCTATTTATGACTGAAAGGTCATGAGCGTGACAATTATTGACTCTATTATTACTGTTATTTATTATTGTTGACTGTTTATATTGCATATTGATTATTGATTTGCATGTACTGGAATTATGTAAGAACATCTTAATTGCTAGTCAAAAGTTTAATCGACCTATTCGCATACCCTTGTAAGTTTACTTATTAAGGTCAGATGCGCTAACACCGTCTGACCACGTTCCTGCCACATTGACTATTTCCCTAACAGAATGGATTGTGAAATATAATTTACACTTCGAAGTGTGCCAAATATGTAACCTTTACTAAAGTTATGGCTTCACCGCCTGTTTTCTGCAGGTATTACATTCATTTTGCAAACAATAGTCAGAAAATACATATGTAAAATTGTGCTTTAGCCTCCAGGTTTCCACTTCTGCTCTACAAAGCCTGGTCACACGTCTTTGACAAACATTTGGAATTCATTCACAGTCTTTTGCTGCTGACTCATCTCTCCCAGCAGGGGAATTAGAAAGGGACGGAATGTTGTCACTCAAGTGACCACAACCCAGTGCTCGAGGTTATGAAATGTTGTCACGTTTAAACATAGGTCTCTTTTCGCAGAGCCAAGCTTTTGAAATGCCTTACACACACGTGCATATAGCTTCATTCAGGAGTGCATGGTATTCCCAGAATGTGACCTTCCATACGTAAATGCCTTTAGTCACGCCATATTAACCCACAATGGTTTAATATTGTGCCTGTGCGTATCTCACTATAGGGATAAAAGGTGGACTTTCGACGACGGGGTTTCCCTACCTACCCCATCAAATGGGGGTCAGAGGGGCCATTCTTCCGCTGGTCGCGCTTTTTGATGTGCCCTGCACTCCTGCAGACACATTTGACTGATTTTAAAAACAAAACAAAGCTGCTGTCTTTACTCATGCTCAGACGTCTAACAAGGGTTATTCCACTAGATGGTGCCAAATGTGGATGTGCTGTGTTATATCTTTCCCTACAGGACATATCTGAAAATGTAGAAACATGCCCTCTTCCTATGAAGGACTGTACCTCAATATCAATTATATACATTTGTGGGAGGAAATATATTGAGCCAGTCTCAACCTGCAATTAAAAATATCAACATGTGTTTTTTTAAAGGATTCAATAAACAACGAAATAAATAGGTAAACAAATGTGCCATTGCACAAAGGTCATAGTATTTCACCAGTCGTAATTGTACAACACTTGTAAAACAAAAACTCAAAAACGTCTTCCAGAAGTACACCTGGAAACTTGCAACTGTTGCAGCGTTCTAGGCACAATTCTGGAAAGTTTTGTAAATTCCAGAAAAATATCTAAACTTGCGAGTTCAGTTACAACTTTTCTTTGCGAATTTGACACACGGACTTGAAAATAGAGAACACTGGAATCTCAATCCTACATAAATGACTTATTTAAAAAACTTCAGCCAAACTCCCTCCCCTCCTATTGCAGGACTGGGCTACTGAGATTTGGCAGCTTTATTTTGCTAGGCTTCTTTCTGCAAGCAGAACAATGGCCTGGAAGTTCAGCTCAGCCAAGGATTTCCTAAGAGCTAAAAAGGAATGTGAACTATAGACTTGGCAGTGGCAGGAATGGAAGAAGCTGGCTCAAATGCTTGGGGAACAAGAGGGATAAGAGGGCGAGGAGTAAAAGGGGAGTCAAGTTCAAGCTGCATCAAACAGATGGTTTTACTATACCAACAAAGCCTTTAAAAGGCGCAGATAAAATGAAGTTTTGTCTGGGGCAGAAACAACTAAATTGTGTACTAGTAATCTCCATCACACTTATTCCTGCTCTTCCTATTCATCTACGTCACAGCTGTTAGTTGTGTGGTGAAGTCTTGGGCTTGATGCCTCAAGCTGAGTGAGCAAACCTTCATTGATATGGTTTGTGACCTAGGCTCCATATTGTGATATGATTGATCTAATAATGATTTGCATCAGGAAATGCAAATTTAACAGGAGTCTGCAAAGCCCACTGCCTAATGTGTACTAAGTAGGCATGAGGCATTCTGTGACGCCCTGCCAATGCAGTGATGGAGGCCTACGAGGTGCAGCTGACACCTGTCACTGTATGAGCACTAACTGCACGTGAGCATTTTTTAAAGCATCGCATGTGATTAAACGAACACAGGCTGTTTTTTGGAAAACATATTGACTTGGAATAAATGATTTCGTGGGGCGCATGTAGTGATCCCCTCAACAACATTCTGCTCCTCCCCAGGCTGCCCTACACGATTGTCAAAGAATCAGTTACCCCTCAGATCAGGGATCGGTCCTTATGAATGGATTACAAGAGCAACTGCTGTCACAATCAATCTAAACAAGCATTCCAAATCATAAATAGAAGAGGAACACCATAAGCTGTAAAGGAATAAGTGCCAGAGTCCAAAGTTTTGGTCAGAAACCAGCATTCCATGCTCACAAATGTTGAGGTTGCCAAATACTAAGGCTGTGTAGTCTTGATTCCACCTTCTAACATCAGACACTCTCTGCCCCTTTATTTCTGTCTTGCATGTTCTTTTTCATCCTTCCTTTCTCTCTTTGTTCCTGGTTTTCTCTCCCTCCTTCTTGTGGTTCGCTCTATGTTTATTTCTGTTAAAGTCTGGTGAGTTAAAATAAGTGCTGGTCCCCAAAAATGAGTGCCAGAGGGCCCCATCTGCACTCACTGCCTCAAATTAAGAACAGCCTTTGATACCTTCAGCTATTTGCAAATCGGGGGTGGGAGCTCCAAAAGCTGCTGCCAGAAATAAGGGGGTTTTGTGGAGAAAGGGATTTGTTTCAGGGAAAGGATGCCATAGAATCTGAAACAGAAAACTGTAAGGCTGTGAAAGACTCGTCAAAGGCTGGGGGTGTTAGATCACCACTTGTGAAAGTCAAGGGAAGGGAATTCCCAGTCATGAATGGCATCAGGTCTTTATTAGCAGTCCACTTCCCTTGAAAAGGTGCCTAGCAACCTTCCGTGTTGTACTGCTCCTTGCTATTGATTCAATTAGTTTACTGTAAGTTACTCACCTTTGTTATTTTGTTTCCTTTCTCAGCTCCTTCAGCTCCTTGACCCATTTGCCTGCGCTTACTTTCCTCTGAATTATGATTTGTTTTTATTTACTGACTGGTTGCCTGAAGTCTGATTTGCTCGTGGATTATGGTTTAGTATTGGTTGCTGTGTTTGCTCTCCCCCTTCCTTCTTGAATTCCAGATTCATTTTCGACCTACAATTCCACCATTAATGGTTCATAACCGAAATCAGCTTCCTTTGAGTGTGCTTAGGTTTACTACAGCCTGCTTTTTCGAAGAAGGTAAGCAATACCAACAACACCTTCCTTTCTAAGTTAATGTCAATGTTTATTATGCTTAGTGAAACTGTTTTCATACTTCCAGTTTACGCTTGGTGTTAGAAATGGGGTCTTTGGTTGGCAGTCAGGTTACCCCATGTCCAAGCAAGGACCCTCAGTCTAGTCAGGGTAAAAGAGACTCACCCTCAGCTAACCCCCGCTCACTCCCTTGATAGCTTGGCACGAGCAGGCAGGCTTAACTTCAGAGTACTAGGTGTAAACTATTTGTACCAACACACACAGTAACTTAATGAAAACACTACAAAATGGCACAACACAGGTTTAGAAAAAGACAAAATATTTATCTAAACAAAACAAGACCAAAACGAAAAATCCAAGATACACAAGTCAAGTTATTAATTAAAAAGCAAAAGGAGTCTTCATGTTCTTTAAAACACAGCGCTAATGCTGTTAGCAGGAAAATGTACCTAGGTCGTGTCAAAAATATCCCTGCACGGGCGAGTGTGCATCGAAAGAAGCCTGCGATGCATCGAAATCACTCACAAGCAACACTGCACGTCGTTTTTCCTTTGGTCGGGTCGGCGTGCGTTGTTTCTTCCTCCGCAGGAGAGCAATGCGTCGATCCAGACAAGCACTCTTGGGTCCGGGCAGGCTTTGCGTTGTTTTTACACACCCAGCGATGTTTGCGTCGGAAATCCTGCCGCATGGTGATCCAAAAACCGCACAGTGTGGGTTGCGATCTCACCAGCCTCCGTCAGCGATGCTGCACGTCATTTCTCCAGCCGCGTGTGTCAATCTCCCAGCCGCGCTGCAGGCGGAGCGTCGATTTCAGCCGAGAAGCTGGCGGCGTGTTGTTTTTCCAGAGGTTGCGTCAAAATTTTCCCCGCACGGCGGTCTGTGCGTCGATTTCCCAAACTTGGCCTGCCAGCTTCTCCTTTCAAGGCCCCAGGAACTGGATTGGTCACCACTTGGCAGGGCAGGAGTCTCAGCAGAGGCTCCAGGTGCTGGCAGACAGAAGTCTTTGCTTTCCCTGAGACTTCAACAACAGGAGGCAAGCTCAATTTCAAGCCCTTGGAGAGTTCTTCACAAGCAGGAAGGCACACAAAGTCCAGTCTTTGTCCTCTTGCACAGGCAGAAGTAGCAACTACAGGATAGCTCCACAAAGCACAGTCACAGGAGGGCAGCTCTTCTTCCTCAGCTCTTCTCCAGGCAGAGGTTCCTCTTGGTTTCCAGAAGTGATCTAACATCTGTGGTTTTGGGTGCCCTTCTTATACCCATTTTGCCCTATGAAGTAGGCTTATTTCAAAGAAAAGTCTCTTTTGTTTGTGAAATCCTGCCTTGCCCAGGCCAGGCCCCAGACACACACCAGGGGTTTGCAGACTGCATTGTGTGAGGGCAGGCACAGCCCTTTTAGGTGTGAGTGACCACTCCTCCGCCCACTCCTAGCACAGATGGGTCATCAGGATCTGCAGGCCACACCCCAGCTCCCTTTGTGTCACTGTCTAGAGAGAGGTGCAAACAGCCCAACTGTCAGACTGACCCAGACAGGGAATCCACAAGCAGGCAGAGTCACAGAATGCTTTAAGCAAGAAAATGCCCACTTTCTAAAAGTGGCCTTTTCAAACACACAACCTTAAAATCAACTTTACTAAAAGATGTATTTTTAAATTGTGAGCTCAGAGACCCCAAACTCCAAATGTCTATCCGCTCCTAAAGGGAATCTACACTTTAATCATATTTAAAGGCAGCCCCCATGTTAACCCATGAGAGGGATAGGCCTTGCAACAGTGAAAACCGAATTTAGGAGTATTTCCCTGTTAGGACATATAAAATACATTAGTATATGTCCTACCTTAAACATACACTGCACCCTGCCCATGGGGCTACCTAGGGCCTACCTTAGGGGGGTCTTACATGTAAGAAAAGGGAAGGTTTAGGCCTGGCAAGTGGGTACACTTACCAAGTTGAATTGGCAGTTTAAAACTGCACACACAGACACTGCAGTGGTAGGTCTGAGCCATATTTACAGAGCTACTAATGGGGGTGGAACAACCAGTGCTGCAGGCCCACTAGTAGCATTTGATTTACAGGCCCTGGGCACCTCTAGTGCACTGTACTAGGGACCAGTAAATCAAATACGCCAATCATGGACGAACCAACTACATACACATTTTGTATAGGAGCACATGGACTTTAGGACTGGATAGCAGTGGTAAAGTGCCCAGAGTAACAAAAAACAGTAAAAACAGAGTCCAGCACACATCAACAACCTGGGAAACAGAGGCAAAAATTTAAGGGAGACCGCGCCAAGGATGAAAAGCCTAACACTTGGCATTCACCTATGAAAACGCTGTACAGAATTCTGTGGAGCACGAGAAGTGTTGTTCGTGAGATTGCAATACCTTTTTTTCGTTCTCTCACTCCTAATTTTCCTCCCCTCTCGGTTTCAGTGTACTCACTTACTCATGAGTGGAGCTACGTTCTGGGGAGTGGGGTGGATTGTCTGCACAGTGGCCGCTGCTGCCAAGGACGGTCAGAGGGGCAGCGCATGGACCGGTTGGTGGAGGGGGGATAATAAAGAAATAAAAACAAAAAACACTCACCTGTGCTGCTGGACGCCGTCTTGGTGCTTTCACTGCATCAGTGCTTCTCTGCTCCCCTACCCTCCCCACCGAATCCAGACACTTCTCTCATGCTGTTAAACCGCATGAGAAAAGAGCCGGGACCGGCCTGAGTGGGCTGAAATGCCACTCAGGAAAGGAGTTGGAGCCTGATCTTGGTCTCCACCCGGCTGTAAAATTCAGCTCAGGTGGAGAGTTTGCTGAAGCAGATGTTTTAATTAGAAATTATTAATGAGTGTTTATCTATTTTGAACAATGACTTATGTAGAAAATGAATAACGTATAAAAAATAATGTACACGTTTGAAATTGTGACCTTGAAGAATGGCCACCAGTGTTCACGAATTGTACTAATTTATGGTTAATACTTATGAAGTATTGAAAATGTATTAGATTAATGTAGTAACACGTCATATTGAGGGTTGTGCAGCATGCACTAGCTTATTAATTGTAGGCCTTAATTTAGCGAGTGTCTTGGCCTAGTTTTTCCAGGCCTCATGCAGAAGCTGTATTTCTTAGCGTTTAATAGAAAAATGCTGAGTGAACTAACTGTGAAATGTTCATTGTCTTCTTAAAATGCTTAGCAGAAGCTTTACATGAGAACCAACTAACAGGAGACAGTGACCTTAAAATGTATTGAGATGTGTGTAATGTGTGTGAGAAGTACTTTCCCAGGACGCAAACAATGAAGACACTGACTGGTGAAGAAGATGCAACAAATTCGATACCTGACGAGCCGGATGATGAGAACATCGTAATTCGGACCAATCAACGACGTGAGAAGGAAGAAATATTTGAATTCATAGATTTGGTATATGAAAATTAATGGGTGGAGTAATAACGTACGATTAACTGACCAATAGGGAATTAGGGGATAGTTTGGATGACTTTGATATAACAATGCAACAGAGGGCAAAGACCTCAGACCAGATTTTTAGGCAGATCTTACCCCGTTATGAGATGCGATATTGAGAAGAAAAGACACAAGATTCTGTTATTGGGCTCATTCTCTCTGACTGAGAGACTGATGCTTTGCTGATCGATTGATGACCTGAGGGCGGAGACTGATTCTGCTTGCTGACCCATACAGTGGATAGGTAGATATCACAATGTGACCAAATTGGATTTTTATGCCTTTCCTTTCTAGGTACCAACTGCGCTGTTTTAATAGTTTTTGAGCTAGATGTTTTCTAAATTTGTGTTCTAAATTGTTTTGCATGAAGCCCCACATGCTGAGGCTAATCTGGGTTAGTTGAGGCTATTCACATGACAACTGACAAATTGCAGGGACAAATGTTTGACTAGCTATATCGCTGAATTCAATGTATGTGATTACTTCATCGCAACTGACTTTGCTATTGATCTGTACCGTTCCTTTAGAATGTATTGTGATTCAAGCCTTGATTTGGTTGTGTTTCTTCCGTTGCGTTGGTCAACCAGTATTGGTTTTATATGTGTTTCATTTGATATTGAGATTAATCTACATGATTCTAGCATTGTTAATATAAGGGAAATAAACTTACTAAACTTTACTAAAGGTGTGGTTATTCATGGCTGAAAGGTCATGGTGTGTGATAATTACTGACTCTATTGATTATTGATTTGACTAATGATCATTAATTATTGCGTATTGATTATTGTATCTGTTCTGGATGGTAAGAACACCTCAAACAAGTCAAAAGGTTCATCGACTTATACGCGTCCCCTTATAAGTTTACTTATTAAGGTCTGACGCGCTAACAAGTTCTAAGTGCGCATGTCAGTTTGGCCAGCCTCAGATGGCCGGCCAAACTGACATGCATTTAAGGCCGGCCAAACTGACATGCGCACTTAGAGCCCACTTAGTGCTCCTCTTCTCTAGTGACTTGGGGGTTGCTGGCCAGCCCAGCCTTACAGTCTATGGAAAAATAAAATGATAATTAAGTACTTTATGAGGCAGAATGCTTTTTTCTGCTTGATAGAGTAAATTTTATATATTTCAAAATACTTTTTTGCAGTAAGAATGTCTGTGCTTTTTGAGAATCCAGTTTTTGGTGACTGCAAAATACATTTGTACAACCAAGGCTCCTAGTACTGAGAAATACAGTTTAGCTTAATTTTTATAATGTGCTTAAATGGATGCCCTTGCCCTCCCCATAAAGTTGCTACAAATTGACTGGGATTCAGATAATCCTCCTGTGAAAATTCAAGTTTCCATTACACTGACTGTGACACGAACAAACATGAATAGTTTTAATGGAGATTACTGGTAACCTTCATGCCCATATTTTTAATCCCAGTCATCGATGGTGAATTAAAACCAAGCTGATAACGCTGGATTTAGATATTAAATCAACAGTATTGAAAAAGCACACTGAAGACAAGAATGTTGCAGCACCTAATGCAAATGTTATTAATCTATGCTGAGGAAAACATTTTCATCTGGACTCCAGGAAGAGCAAAGCAACAACAAAACTCCTTGTCTCAATAATTATCACCTGAAATCTTTAATGCAAAAAGAACAGATGATGGGTGGGATGCTGAACAGTGTCAAACATTCACCCCAGTCACAGATCTGGGTCTAAATCCAACGTTTTTTTTCTCGCCAAGCCATTCCACACTGGAACCAGCCAAATGAAAATCAGTCTTGACCCGGTTCCACTTGGGAACAGTCCAGCCCGAACTGACAGGCCAGGTCCGGTTTGGGAAAATGGAATGGCGTGGCGAGCAAAAAAAACAATGGATTTAGGCCCAGATTATGAGTGATGTAATATCTAAATATCTTGAGTAATTAGCAGTGCACAGTGATGGCATGAGTTACAGTTACCTTAAGGCCCAGTTATAGTTACTTGAAATAACTCTAACAGCTGAATTTCTATGATTTTGTGTGTGTAAATTCTGAACCTAACTATAAAGTCCATGTAACCTTTGTTTTTTTAGTGAATTTCTAAGGTTTTTTAATTCTATTTCCTAACTATAATGTCCCTGAAGCCTTTAGTTTTTTCAGTGAATTGTTAGGGTTTATTTAACATTAAGATGCTCATCGCAATGCACGGTGGGGATTTGACGCAGAGCCTGGCTCCCCAATTTCCATATTTATTACAGTATCCTCAATAGAAAATGCTTTCAGTGTTCCAGTTTGATTCCATTAAGATGGCATTCAGATGTGCTACACTTTTGGCATATATTCAGATGTTAGCACTCTAGTTGCTCATTAGAACCCTGTAAGCTGCTTATTACCAAGTAGTTAACTGGCAGTCTGTTGCTGGTTTGAAAGTACATGTTAGCATTTGCATGTCAGGAAGTTTTAATGAAATAGAAAAGAAAGATACTTAGAACTCACTTAAAATATGTCCTAATTTTTCTTTCTGCAACACTAACCATAATTTCTATGACAAAATGAACCCCCTCGTTTTGTTTCTTTCTAAATTAAATGTTTTAAGTTTTACCAGTTTGATTCAATCAAGATGGCTTCAGGTGTGCAACACTTATGTCATAAGTAAGACTGTTAGTGCTCTAGTTGTTCTTTAGAACACTTTGGGAGACTGCAGGAGAACACAGGGGAATCAACTGACAGGCTGCTCCTGTTGGAAGTACATGTTTTACTGAGAATGTCTGACTTCATTCTCATATGGCTGAGAAAGATAGTGTGAAGTTATAGAAAATATGCTCTCATTTTAGCTTCTGGCGCACCTTCCAGTGCATAAAATTGTGATAAAAGTTTTCTCTCAAACAGGATTCACGAAATCCCAGCAGAGTAAAATCACCTTAGAATAGACCACAATCCCTAAAAGTAGTATGGTACCATCAACAAATGGTATATATTGTAACTAAAATGTGTTATCACCCTTTTTTGTAACCCTCAAAACCTGCCATTCACTACAATGCATTTCAATGGCTGCTATCATGTATTTTGGTCCCAAAACGGCTGCCAGCACTTCCTGGTGGAAGTGCTGACAGCCAATCAGATCTCACCATGATATCTGTGCTTAGGCTCTGCACAGATAGAAAAATGTAGTTTCCCTTTAATAGCTCAAAAACTACTGAACGGATATATACCAAATAAGTAAAAGCGTGATCTGCATACCAAAAGCTACCTTTGCCAAATTTCGCGACATTCCGTCCAGTGGTTTGGGCTGTACTTGTGTCTAAAGGTCCTAATGGAATTAACATGGGAAACACCACATTTTTGACTCCCCCCCCAATTTTCTCGGCCCCCAAATGTGGATCACCCCAAAACTTTCCATGCGCAGCAAGAATCACCGGGACACTTAAAAAATAAATATCGTGAATATTTGTCAAACAGTGCCAAAGGTATGGGCAACTCAAAAAATGCTTTTTCTATGGACATATGTTTGTAACTATAACTACCTACTGGTGACCACCAGTAGTTAAATATATATATATACACACACACACACACACATATATATTTATATTTAAATATATAGTATACACACAAATATATATATATATATATATATATATATATATTAACCCACACATATATATAAATTCGCTGAAAAAAACAAAGGTTACAGGGACGTTATAGTTAGGTTCTGAATTTACTCATACAAAACCATAGAAATTCAATAGTTCTTTCAAGTAACTAAAACTTTCTCCCTAAGGTAACTATTACTCGCGCCTTTGCCATGCACAGTTGTTTCATCAATAATTTTGATAACAAATGTTGCAGTGAGAATATGAAAGATGGCATAGAATATGTCATCAATGATATAATAGTGGAGTAGTTAGCTGTGCATGGCGAAGGCGCGAGCTATAGTTAACTTAGGGCACGAGTTTTAGTTACTTGAAAGAACTGTAACTATAACTGTTGAATTTCTATGGTTTTGTATGAGTAAATTCAGAACCTGATTAAAACATTCCTGTATCCTTTGTTTTTTTCAGTGAATTTCTATGTTTCGTTTAATGTATAGCAATTTTCATTACTCTATGTGAAACCAACCTCTGCCGCCCTGAGGTCAACCCCCTAAAAGCACCAAACCTTGCACCATGTGCAGCCTTCTCCTGTGCACAGTAGGGGTTGCCTTCAAGGGCTGGCCTGTAGCCAGTCCCTGTGGCCAACCCTCCTAACCTCCCAACCCGATGCTGTGCAGGGCCCTTTGTGCATGCACAGCGGAGGTTGGCTGTAGCCTCTTGGGGTGTGAGAATAGGTGTGAAAGGATGTATCTGGGGGTAAGAGTGGCTGTCAGAGTATCAGTCTGAGTGTGAAAGTGCATGCATCAGTGTTTAGTGGGTGTGTCAGTACGTGCGTGGGTTAGTGAGTGGGTACATCAGGGTGTGAGTGGGTGTGTAACTGTCTGAGTGGGTCTGAGTGGGACCTTGAGGGTCTGACTGGGGTTGTGAGTGAGTGCATGATGGCTGAGTAGGCCTGTGAGTGGGTGCGTGAGTGTCTGAGTGGGTGGATGCGTGAGTGTCTGAGAGAGTCTGTGAGTGGGTGCGTAAGTGTCTGAGTGGGTATGTGAGTGGGAGAATTGACTTAAAAAGAGACAGAGAGAAAGAAAGGGAGATAGAGTTTTTTAGGCTTTGATGTCTGGTATACTTAGAATGAGATATTTGTCTCCAATAAAAAAAAAAAATTTTAATATAATAATTTGTTTTCTTTAAATAAAATGGAAATAGAAATGAGTCTAGCTGGACCGAACCCCCAAAGCTTAGTGTGAAGGTCTGTGACCTTCACACTGAGCTATGAGGATTTAAAAAAAATCTTTTAGCCCTTTATTGGCTTACTGGGACCGAGGTCCCTATTTATTTATTATTATTTTTTTTATATTTGTTTATAAAAAACCCTTACTGGATACCTGGCACTGCGGGGGAAGCCTTAAGGCTTCCATCATAGTGCCATTGCTTCAGCAAGCAGGGAGCTGCTTTGATAGCAGCTCCCTGCTTGCTGAAGCATTTAATCTCTGTCCCCTGCACAGAGATGACAGCTTCAGATATTGACAGCGGGACCTGCTTTACAGGTGCCACTGTCAAAACCCGAAGTGTTTGCTCTGGCTTGACTGCAGCTGCAGAGCTGTGGCCAAGCCACAGCAAACACCTATGTTCGGTTCCAGGGGTGGGCACCCGGGGACATAGCAGGAGCGACCCTAGTCGGTGGCGGTCCAAGGGCCATTAGAGACTCCTCGAAAGGGGGCTGCTGGCCCCCTTCCACATTTAGATAACCACGGGGTGGTGGTTCCCGGGGTCCCAAAGGGACCGTTCACCTTTTTTAAGCTTAGCTCCGGGGGTTGGTGATCCTCAGGGTGTGGGGAACTGCTGGCCCCCTGCATATATTTGAAGCAAAGCCTCAGAGGGTGGTAGTCCCCGGTGCTCGGGGTCCCAAACTTCACTTTTTTCAAGCTTTGTCCTGGGGGGTGGTAGTCCCCAGGCTTGCTTGGGGGGCCATGGTCCCCCCACATATATTTAAAGCAAAGTCCTGAGGGGTTGTTATCCCCCTTCACTTTTTTAAGCTTTGCCCCGGGGGTGGTAGTGCCCAGGGTGCGGGGGCATGGGCCCGCGCATATATTTAAAGCACAGCCCCAGGGGGTGGTGTTCCCCAGGGCATGGACGTCCCAAAGTGACCCCCTCCACTTTTTTAAGCTTTGCCCTGGGTCTTCATGGTCTCTCTGGGATCCCCCAACCAGTGCTAAGGAGTCAGGGTGTCTCTACCACAGCCCCTTTTATTTATTTTTTCAACCTTTTTACTGGTACTCGGCTGAAGCTGAGTCGTAAGATGGCTGCCAACACTTCCTGGTTTGAAGAGTTGGCAGCCAATCAGAGCTGTGCATTTCCCTGCACAAACTGGTCTGTGTTTGCGAATACTTTGAGGCCAGAGATGTACAAATTTGAATTTCCATACATTTCTCAAAAACTACTAAGCAAATTTACACTAATTAACATAGAGCCCAATCTGCGTACCGACAACTAGCTTTCTGCCAAATTTGATATAATTTCGTCCAGCGGTTTGGGCTGTAGACATGTTGACAGATCCTATGGAAATTAACATGGGAAACGCAATGTTTTTTTAGCCCTCTTTTTCTCAGCCCCCTTACGGATCACCCGAAACTTTCCATGTGCACCAAGAATAACCGGACCACTTTTTCGGGAACATTTCGTGAAGATTCGTTCAACGTTGCCAAAGATATAGGCAAGTCAAAAAACGCTTTTCCTATGGAAACATGGTCCTAACTATAACTACCTAGTGACAACAACCAATAGGTAGTATATATATATATACATGTATTGATATATATATATATATGTGCCTCTGGCTTGTGCTCTACCCCCCACGAGTACCTGGCCTTCTGTTTGTGGAGCCTTCAACGGTGCATGTATATATATATATATATATATATATATATATATTCTAGTAGCGATCACCACTGGGTAGTTATAGTTAGGGCCTAGTTTCTTCAGAAGAAACATTTTTTTACTTGCCTATATCTTTGGCGCCGGGATGATGAATCTTCACAAACTTTTCAAAAAAATATGATGGTCACATTAGCTGCTATCTGGAAAGTTTCGGGGTGATCCGTCAAGCGGGGGCTGTGATATTGAACAGGAATAGCGACCGAACCACAGGACGGATTTACCCCAAGTTTGTCATAAAACTAGCTCTTGGTCCAGAAAGAGGCCTTTTTGTTATTTGGTGTAAATCCATTCAAAAAATTTTGAAATAATAAAGGAAAAACAAACTTATATATATATATATATAGGGGATTCTTGTCTTGTTTGTTTGTAATCCCACGAATGGAATAAAAGTTTAATTATTAATTGCACAACGACGGAGTGCGGTTCTTTTCTCTTGACAAAGTGAAAGAGAAATCCCCTTCTTTTGAAATACGGACGTCCTGCCTTCAATCAGCACCACCGGTGAAATAAGTGCGCCACAACACACTTGTCAGGACAATTCTCCTCTTTATACATATATATATATATATATATATATATATATATATATATATATAGGGACGAGAAGGCTCAGTGAACGTTTCTGATGTCGAGATCTGATTGGCTGCCATCACTTGAACAAGGAAGTGTTGTCAGCCATCTTGGTTTCAGCCAAGTCCCTAAAAAAAATTTAAAAAAAGAGAAACGGGGCCAGGGTAGGGAGACCCTGACCTATTAGCTCTGTGCTGGGGTCCCAGAGAGAATATCCCCCAGGGCAAAAAAGCAGTATTATAATTTTTTTTACTGAGAATGTCACAAATCTGTGATAAATGTGTTTTAAAAAGACAAGCACGGGCTCCTGCGCATGTTTTTAAAAAGCCCCTAGGGGGGCCAGGTCCCAGGTGCATGTAAAAATAAAGGGGAGGGGCACATGGGGCCCTCCTCCTAGGGCATTTTTATGCCCTGGGGACCGCTAACTCCCCCTGGCTTAAAGCAAATAGTATGCAAGGGAGGTCATGAGGTCCCCCGGGCCCTGGTGACCACCACCTCCTCATAGATATAATGATGCGGATGGACCCGATGGGCCCGCCCCTGCTCCGGGGACTGCTACCTCTCTGGGGAAATTTCTAACAATTTAGTGGGGGGCTCGGCATCACCGGGGAGTAACTGAAATAGTAGGGTCGCCGCACAGCCCCCCTGCAGCCTTAGGGATCACCACCTCCGCAGGACGATTTGTAACAATTGAGGGTGGGCTGTGTGCCTTCCACCCACAGCCATGGGGACTGCCATTTCCCCAGGACAAAATTAAATGTTGGAGAGGGGCTGCACGGCCCTCCTCAAGGAGCCAATAATGACCCTGGGGACCACCACCCCCCCCCCGGGCCGGCTCCTGCTATGTCCCTAGTGCACTGTACTAGGGACTTACCAGTAAATCAAATATAGAAATCCAATCAACAATACAATTTACACAGGGAGCATGTGCACTTTAGCACTGGTTAGCAGAGATAAAGTGCTCAGAGTTCTAAAGCCAAAAAAAACATGTCAGGAAAAGCAGGAGGCTAAAAGATTTGGGATGACCCTGCGTAAGGAAAAAAAGTCCAACATGAAAATTTTGTGAATAATTTGTGAATATTTATGAATAGTCCTGAGAATCTCACATGGTAACGCAAAATTATTTTAAACCCATAACTTTCCCCTAAAACACACCTATATCACACCTCTGAGGTCAGGGTACTTCCACCCTGACCACTTATGCCAGTTTTGATTAGGAATTTCACCCGGGGGACCATGGCCCGTGAAATAAAATGGCGGCCACAACTTTCTAGTCAGGTTGCGATCAGGTACTTACAGAGCTTCTTTTCACTTGCGCAGTCACAAAAAATTCACAAATATTCACAAATTATTTGCGAGCCCAGATATACAAATTTAGATTTTCTTTCATATCTCAAAAATTACTCAACGAATATAAAACAAATAAGCAAAAGTATAATGTACATATCAACACCTAGATTTCTGCCAAATTTGGTGTAATTACGTCCAGTGGATCGGACTATAGTCATGTCTAAATGTCTAATCAGAATTAACATGAGAAACGCAATTTGTTTGACCCCCCCCCTTTGTGTCAGCCCCGGCTTAACGGATCACCCCCAAACTTTTCATGCTGAAAAAATATCACCAGGGCACTTTGTTTGAAAAAGTTTGTGAAGATTTGTCAAACAGTGCCCAACCCTGCAGCCAACCCCCCTAAACACCCAACACCATGCTGCACACTGCCTTTGGCCATGCACAACAGGAGTTGGCAGCAGGGCCTGTCTCTTTGGTTGTGAGAATAGGTGTGAGAGGGTATCTTTAGGTGTGAAAGTGGCTGTGAAAGTGTCTGGGTGTGAGAGTGGTTGTGAGAGGGTCTGTGTGGGTGTGAGAGTTGGTGTGAGAGTGTCTGATTGTGCTCCAATAGTTGAAAGATGCATTCCCCTCCATGAAGGATTTCAGATAGTTTTTCAATATGGAATCGAGGATTAAACACACTTGCATTTCCTTCCCCCAGCCCAGGAGTGAGGATCATTTGTCCTTTCCAGAAGTGGAGCTTCACCTGAACCACCTGCTATGTTTATATTTGTAAGAGCTTCCTGTTGAGGTTTAATTTCCGGGAAATGAGCATCATGTCCAGAATGGAAGCTCACCTGGTTGTTTATTCAACAAGAGACCATAGTTTTGCACAAAATGTCTATACAACTGGAGCAGTGTCTCCTGGTTAGTATTTAATTGCTACCTCACTGGGTGATTGGCCAGTGTGGGGGAGGGGCCTATGTGCCCCCACACTTGTCTTATTTTGTCCCCGGGGTCCCCATTCCCTGGGGCCCACTACACTTCAATGGGGGGTGGCCATGAGGCCCCCCTCCCCGGGCCAATCTCGGCCCGGGGACCCCATCTCCTGGGGCCTGGCTTTCATTAAATGGAGGAAGAGGGCCGCACAAGCCCTTCCCCCCAGCCAATTTCAGCCCTGTGGACCCCATTTCCCAGGGGCCAGTCTGATAATTGCTTTTATTTTTTGGGAAAGGAAGGGCCACATGGCGTCACTCCCCTTGCCGATCTTGGCCCTGGAGCCCCGGGGACCCCATCCCCCAGGGCCCACCAATATTAAGTAGGGTAGGGTGCCTGCAGACCCCCCTTCTTAGACTGATTTTGGCCCAGGGGACACCAACCCTAGGGCCTGCCATCTGTCCTGGGTGCCACACAGGGTACCCAGTGTGCGGTGGGACCACAGGGAGCCATCAAAGCTGTCAAAGCTCCTGCCAAGTCACAGCAAGCAGGTATACACAGCAAATACTCATAGCAAACAGCTATGTCCCTGTAGAGCAAATGCTACTAGTGGGCCTGCAGCACTGGTTGGGCCACCCACATTAGTAGCCCTGTAATCATGTCTCAGACCTGCCACTGCAGTGTCTGTGTGTTCAGTTTTAAACTGCCAATTCGACTTGACAAGTGCACCCACTTGCCAGGTCTAAGCCTTCCCTTTTCCTACATGTATGACACCCCTAAGGTACGGCCTAGGTAGCCCCATGGGCAGGGTGCAGTGTATGTTTAAGGTAGGACATATACTAATGTGTTTTATATGTCCTTACAGTGAAACACTGCCAAATTCGTTTTTCACTGTTGCAAGTCCTATCCCTCTCATAATTTAACATTGAGGCAGCCTTTAAATATGATTAAAGCGTAGATTCCCTTTGGGAACGGATAGACATGTGGAGTTTGGGGTCTCTGAACTCACAATTTAAAAATACACCTTTTAGTAAAGTTGATTTTAAGATTGTGTGTTTGAAAATGCCACTTTTAGAAAGTGGGCATTTTCTTGCTTAAACCATTCTGTGACTGCCTGTTTGTGGATTCCCTGTCTGAGTCAGTTTGACAGTTGGGCTGTCTGCACATCTCTCTATACAGTGACACAAAGGGAGCTGGGGTGTAGCCTGCATATCCTGATGAGCCATCTGTGCTAGGAGGGAAGGTAGGAGTGGTCACTTACACCTAAAAGGGCTGTGCTTGCCCTCACACAATGCAGTCTCCAACCCCCTGCTGTGTGTCTGGGGCCTGGCCTGGGCAAGGCAGGATTTCACAAACAAGAGAGACTTTCCTTTGAACTAAGCCTACTTCAAAGGCCAAAATGGGTATAAGAAGGGCACCCAAAACCACAGACTTTAGATCACTTCTGGAAATCAAGAGGAACCTCTGCCTGGAGAAGAGCTGAAGAGCTGAGGAGAAGTTCTGCCCTGCCTGTGACTGTGCTTTGAGGAGCTATCCTGCAGTTGCTTCTTCTGCCAGTGTAAGGGGACAAAGACTGGACTTTTTTGTGCATTCCTGCTTGTGAAGAAATCTCCAAGGGCTTGTCCTGAGCTTGCCTCCTGTGGTTGAAGTCTCAAGGCCATCAAAGGCTTCCCCTACCAGCACCTGGACTCCACAGGTTTAGAAAAAATGTGGTTGAAGTCTCAGGGCCATCAAAGGCTTCCCCTACCAGCACCTGGACTCTCTGCTGAGACTCCTGCCCTGCCAAGTAGTGCCCTATCCAGTTTCTGGGGCCTTGACAGGTGAAGCTGGCAGACCAAGGTTGGAAATCCATGCACAGACTGCAGTGTGGAGAAATGTTTGACGCAACCTCCTAAGCGCGGCTGCAGCATGGCTGGAAGATCAACACACGCGGCTAGAGAAACAACGCACGGCATCGCTGATGAAGGCTGCAATGACGCAACATCGCTGGATGTGGAAAAACAACGCAAGCCTGCCTGGACCCCAGGTGTTCTGTCTGGATTGACGCATCTCTCTCCTACGGGGAAAAGAAACAACGAGTGCCGATCCGACCGGAGAAAGAGAAACGACACACGGTTTTGCTTACAGAGGAGAAATCGACACAACCTTTTTTGACACACACTCGCCCATGCGTGTTATTTTGACGCTACCCAGGTACATTTCAACGCTAACAGTGTTAGCATTGTTTGCTAAAGGATTTAAGACTCTTTTTACATTTCAATTAGTACCTTGACTCGTGTATGTTGGATTTTTGTCGTTTTGGTCTTGTTTTATTTAGATAAATATTGTCTATTTTTCTAAACCTGTGTTGTGTCATTTTGTAGTGTTTTCACTAAGTTACTGTGTGTGTTGGTACAAATACTTTACACCTAGAACTCTGAAGTTAGCCCTGCCTGTTTGTGGCAAGCTACCAAAGGGGTGAGCGGGGGTTAGCTGAGGGTGATTCTCCTTTACCCTGACTAGAGTGAGGGCCCTTGCTTGGACAGGGTGTAACCTGACTGCCAACCAAAGACCCCATTTCTAACAGTTCACAAATATGATAAACATTTGGAAGAGAAACCACAGCCTCATTAATACACTAATTCATTCACTTATACATGCACTCAGAGACTCATGTGCCCACTCACACTCACACTCCCACTCCCACGCAGACACTTATGCACCCACTCAAACGTCATGCATTTACTCACAGACTCACTCAGACACTGATGCACCCACTCACAGACCCAGTGAGACACTGATTCACCCAGACTCAGACCCACTGAGACACTCATACACCCACTCACAGACCACTCAGAGCCTCACACACACACTCACAGACCCACTGAAACCTTCACACATCCACTCACAGACCGACTCAGACACTGACGCACCCACTCACAGACCCACTCAGACCCTCATGCACCCACTCACAGGTCCATTCAGACACTAATGCACCCACTCACAGGCCCAGTGAGATACTGATGCACCCACACACAGACCCACTGAGACACTCATACACCCACTCACAGACCACTTAGAGCCTCATACACCCACTCACAGACCCACTTAGACACTGGCACACCCACCCACCGACACACGCAGATCATCACACACCCACTCACAGACCCACTCCGACCCTCACAAACCCACTCATAGACCCACTCAGACACTCACCCTCCCACTTACAAACTCAAACACTGACACACCCACTCACCGGCCCACTCAGACCCTCGTGCACCCACTCACAGACCCAGACTGACAATGACATACCCACTCACAGACCCACTCAGACACTGATGAACCTACTCACTGACCCACTCAGACCCTCATGCACCCACTCACAGACCCACACAAACATTGACACAACCACTCACAGACCTACTCAGCGACTAATGCACCCACTCAGACCGTGACGCACCCATCACAGACCCACACAGTCCCTCATGCATCCACTCACAGACCCATTGTGACCTTCATGTACTTACTCACAAATCCACTCAGCCGTTCATGCATGGACTCACACACCCACTCAGACACTGTCACTCCCACTCACAGACCCACTCAAACACTGACGCACCTACTCACAAATCCACTCAGACTCTCATGCACCCAGTCACAGACCCACACAGACACTGACACATCCACTCACAGACCCACTCAAACCCTCTTGAACCCACTCACAGACCCATTCAGTCCTCACACACCCACTCATAAATACACTAAGCCCTTCATGCATGCACTCACACACCCACTCAGACACTGTCACACCCACTCACAGACCCACTCAGACACTGACGCACACACTCACAGACCCACTGAGACCCCCATGCACCCATTCACAAACCACTCAGACCCTCAGGCACCCACATTCACACCCAGACAGACACTCTCACACCCAGAGACATCCTGTAATGCCTATTCTCACACAAAAGGAGACAGACTGTTTGGCTGTGTGCAGCATGGGGTTGGGTAATTATAGGGATTAGTCTGCTCTGGCCTCTGCAAATCCTTTTCACCCTTCGAGATCCCCGTAGGGTATGCTCTCTTTTAGTGCAATGGGATGAAAATTGGGATGAAAGCTACTCGCATGTAGTGTACTATTGCCTGCAGTAGGTTTTCTGAATAATGTGGAGGGTAACTTGTCCTGCTTCAGTCAATTTAACATCCAAGAACTCCACTTCTAAAGCATCATTATAGTACTAGAAATATTGATGCTTTTGATGTGGAATTCTTGTTGGTAAATTTAGTTTTAGTGTTTTTATTTGTTTTTTTCTTATTTCATTTCAGATCAAGCGCCCAGGAAGATTCCCTGATTGTTCATATCATATGAAGAATGAAAGAGCTGATTTATCTGGGGTAATGACCACAAGGGTACAATTTTGTACAATTATATTGTTATGAAACTGAGCTATGCTTAATACCGCTTTTGTAATTGTAGGGCAATATGGAATGTTGTAACCTTGCATTTGGAGCTACTGTTTGACTTATAATGTTAAAGATACATATGCCCACTGGGGCTACTTTTAGTTTGGTGAGTAATTATCCATTTACGTTGTGATTGGCATTGCAACATGCATGAACTCATGCACTTTACTCTTTGTAAGGAACCTTGTTTGCTATATAATTTTGTTGATAATCATTTAGACTTATTTTGCCTTTAAAATGTCGCTGATATATATTGACTTTCTAATGAAAAACGCAGTGATTGCCCCAGTATGATTTTTATGTTTATCTTTCTGTTACATTGCACATGATTATTAAAGGCAACACAAGATGTTTCTGAAATTGTTGTACAGCCGAAACTCGTAGATGTAGTACATTGCCATATTGCATTTAATAAACTGCACCTTCACCATGTTCAAATGCAAATCTCTGCTTTATTAGTGGAGTTGTGTGGATATATGTAGGTAGGATCTTGTTTCCACAGAAAATGCATTTTTTGTGTTGCTAATAACTTTGGTCCTGTTTGTCTTTCCGAAAAAGTGCTACTTTCTATCTAGTTTGCTCATGGAAAGTTTTGGGGTGATCTGTCAAGTGGAGGTGGAGAAAAAGGTGGTGCCTCCATACGTGTTTTCTCCATTCATTTTTCCATAGGAAATTTAGACACATCTACAGCCCAAACCACTTAACAGATTTACACCAAATTTGACAGAAAGCTAGATCTTGGTCAACAAAGACTGCCTTTTTTGTTTTGGTGTAAATCTGCTCAGTAGTGTTGGGGAAATTAATGTTCATAAAGAGAGTATATTTCATGCCTCAGAGGATCCGCAGAGTCAAACGATCTCAGAGTGAGATTTGATTGGCTGCCAACCCCTCAACCAGGAAGTGGTGACAGCCATCTTATGACTCAGGACTCGGTCCGTAGTCCTAAAACAATTCACAACAAAATACATAAGAGGCAAGGAACACATACCCTGACCCCCTAAGTCTGGTGGTGGGAAACCCCACCTGGAGCCAAAAACGTTTTTTACATTTCCATCATCCAAGCTTCTTTTGCACACATTGCTCTATAAACTAACATGATATTAGATTTCTGATATTAGGTACAAAATAGCTCATAATAATATGAAGCATCATTAATGCCATAACAGAAATAACATACAAGAATGGGTTATTTGCAGTATTAACCTTATACCATACACTTCACGGGTAGCCTAGTTTACATTAACAATCAACCACAGATATATGGGAAACCCTTCTTGCACGTGATGTTCAAATCTGTATACAAGTGTTAAAAATAAAAACAAGTTCCTCAAGATACTTAACGACTCTTCCAAAACTAATAACCTTGTATGAACAGCCTTTATCTGCATCAAATGTCTCACAGTCCTCCAATCTACATTGAGAAATGAAGTGCACATGAGTAGAAAAATGGGTACTGTAAACACTATTTACTCTATGGAGGGAGTTTACTCTATACCATACTGTTTGCAGAGAGTGAAACTCCAATGGGAAATACACCACAGAATATTAGAAATTATCTACTAAGAAGAGTGTACACTCCATACAAAACTCATCCAAAGAGACACTATTCACTTAAAATAACCAAGGCCTGAAGGTGCTAACAGTCAAATTATTTGAAGCATTCATATTGTGCTGTAAACATTACAGATACACCATCTTCTAAAGCTAAACAAGCACAAGTACATAGGTTATTACATGGTGCACTTCTATGAGTCAAAAAGCTGGTGTGGAATATATTGGTCATCTGCACACAAAGTTACTCTTCACTGCAAAGACTAATAATGTGTTCGATATCTCTGCACATCTATGATACATTAGGAGCACATCTTTTTTGTAAACATTTAACACCCAGTACCAGGACCAGGGTACAGACTGTTCAAAAGTAGGTAGAAAAGTAATATGGTAGTTATCAGCCACTGTGTAAACTATAAAACAAACTACCACATTAAATGCATGATGTCATCAATATCATTTGAGATGTCATCAGTGATGTCATTAATAATTTCATAGAACATGTCATGGGTGATGTTATTTGCGAGGTCATAAGCAATGCATGGCAAAGGCCAAGTTATAGTAAGCTCTGCTAACTGTAACTGGTGAATTTCTGTGTTTTTTTAGTTCAAAAAGTTAATGTTGTCACTGACATATTCACCTAATGATAACATTACTTTAACCTTTGTTGTTTCAGTGAAAAATGTTGCTTTAAACAAAAACATATCTTTTTATCACACCTATCTATAATGTTACTTCAACCTTTTTTTCAAGTGAAACACCCTACATGGGCACAACATGTATATTATTTGAGATATAAACTTGTGAATTTCAGTGGTTTTAAAATATTAAGTTTAAAAAAAGGACATTTTCTCTAAACTAAGACATATGTCACTTTAAACTTTGCTTTTTTCAGTGAATGTCTGAGGTTGCTTTTAAAGTAAAGTAAGAGCTTGTTACCATGCCTAACTACAACATCACTTTAACCTTTTTTTTCACTGAATTTGTAGAATTATTTCAAGAGAAAGTAAAGTTTTATAATATTGAAACTCCACAGAGGAGTCCCCCTGAAAACAGAAAAAGGGAGCTGGAAGGGGAAAGCAACATAAACCAAAAAAGAAATCAGTCTTACCTAAAAATCTAAATTAGCCATTGAGTCATTGAGTCATTTTGCATACAAAAGCTACTTCACACCATCAACATATTTAACTTGGACTCAACGGTTCCTATAAAAACACATTAGGACAAATATAATATGTTTAGACAATGTAGAAGGGGTGTGCTTCCACATCCCCAAGCTGATTAAATTCCCACAGGAAGCCCCTCCCCCACACCCAGCATTACTATGAAAACAGAGGGGTTAGACAGCTGCTCTCCCTGAGAGTACAAAGGCCTCAGGACCCCATACCCACAGGGTAAGCTCAATTACTGTGTACCAGGGCCCCTGCCCCCAGGACACTGTTGCCCTGGAAAATTTCTCTCTTCCACTTGGGGGGAGCTGCACAAATGCTTCTGCCATATGGGAGCAGACATTTGCTTCAGTGTCTGTGATTTTACGGCAGGTAAAATGAGATTGCTCCCGGCAGCAGAGAAAATTGCTCCTCATGCTGGGCAGGAGTAATGCCAACACCAGCTGCACCCAAGATAAATGCATGCAGGGAGACGGCTGAGCTGCTGGGACCTTGGGACTCCCTCCTTGGTCCCCAATGTTTTGTGTTGTGGGTGCCCAGGTGGGTAGTAACAGGGCACCCACTTCAGGCCCTGAGGGATGGGGTTCCCAGGGCCTGTATACGCTTGAGGTGGGGGGGGGGCACCCCCACCCCACTTAAAATGAAAATACAGCCTCGAAGATGAGGTCCCCAGGGCCCATAAAGGCTTAAGGAGGGGTTCCATGCCCCCCCAATAATTAAAAAACAGAGTAAAAGAGTGTCCATTATTTATAATATTTATTAAACATTTTCATATCAATCACTATCATTATTAAACATTGCATTGTGTGAATTACTGAAATATACATTTGATTTGGATGAGTCTGGCCCTGTGGCCAACCCCATGTCACGTTAGGCCCAAGGCCCCATTTTTGGCACTATTTGATTAATTTGCACGAAAAGTTAAAAAAATGCTCTTCCACTTTGGATCCTACATGGAAAGCTTTGCGCTTATCTGTCGAGTAGGGACCAAGAAAAAGAGGATTGAGGCAAAGTAGCAAAACTGTGATTTGACACTTTCATTTCCATACAAAAGTTTACTTTCCAATGCAAAAACATGGCTGAAAAGTTTGGCAACAAGTTACAACTTTGCTCATAAAGGGTGCTTTTTATGTTTTGGTGTAAAGCTATTCAGCTGTTTTTGAGAAATGAGCTTTTAAATAGGTGCTTGTTGGGCATGAAGGGGTTACCGCTGAGTATAATTTGGAGATATGTGGACCATTAGTGTGTGGAGAATCTCCGATTAGCACAATGAAAGTTGATCCTGACTGGCCGGCCCCAACATGTCCAATATATTGTGGCAGCCATTACAGCCCTCAGGGACTCAATCCCCAAATCCTGAAAAGAAAATCAACTGTCACATAAATTAGCAGGGTAGGCACACCCTGACTCCCAGGGCCATGTGGTGGTGTCCCAGTGGTACCCCTGTAAAGTAAAATAAAAATAAAAAATTCGGGCTGTGAGTACTGCAGTACTCAGTGTGGGTACCTCTGTAATACCACTATAAGGATAAAACATTAAAAGGGACTCAATCCCCAAATCCTGAAAAGAAAATCAACTGTCACATAAATTTTCAGGGTAGGCACACCCTGACTCCCAGGGCCATGTGGTGGTGTCCCAGTGGTACCCCTGTAAAGTAAAATAAAAAATAAAAATTCGGGCTGTGAGTACTGCAGTACTCAGTGTGGGTACCTCTGTAATACCACTATAAGGATAAAACATTAAAAAAACATTAAAAAAAGCTAAAAGAAGAGTCCAGTGATAGGCCAGGTCCTGTGGCCAACTGTCAGTGTATAGGTCGTAGGCACCACAGAGTGGGGTTGGCCACCTGATTGGGTTGGGTGCAGGGACAGCCCACCTACGTGCATGACTGAAAGCTGTGCGCAGCAGAAGATTGGCCACCTACTGGGGCTAGCTCCACACATCATGCACAGGTGGGGAACTCTACAACTAAAAGGCCTAACAGCTTCTGGAATTTGGGAGGAGATTCGAATCCCAACCAGATCCCTCAACTGCCCATTCATTAATTCTTCATCTGCACTACAAATCCAGGGGAACTGGGGATATCTTGAACAGGGGGAATATTCTTCGGCTACTTTCACAAATTCACTCTACAAGCAGCTTGAACACAACTGATCTCCTAGCAGTAGAATTCCTCCTCCCAATCAACCCTACTGCCCCTGAAGCTACCAAGGCCACATGGAGGGTAGGACTAATCGCCGAAACAATCCTAGAAGAAAGCACAACCTTTCAACGCTGGGGCATTAGTATTATCACGTACTGTGAGGTTGGCTATCCAACCCCTTTACTAACATCGGGTCCAGCCCTTGATTCAGGCCCCCAGTGCAGGGAAACACGCTCCATACTCAGGAGCGCCTGGGGCTGCTCTCCTGTGACCTCAAGTTTCTCCACTACTGCAAGGGGCAACTTTCGGCCCCAAAATTATTTCACCTCAGTCAACTTCTTATCAAACAACAATGACTTAAGGTGGTTCCCAAAAAGAATCAACAACTGCAATAGGTTAGGGTGACAAACCTCAGATAAAAAGTGGGGCCCTACATTTTCAAAGGAGATCCTCTGCCTGTGTTCCTGGAATGTAAATGGCCTCTTTCTAAGGCTTTGGACCCTGATTTCATCCAATACATCAGCACTTTCGACATTATACTAATGCAGGAAACTTGGCTGGATGAACCATTCTGCCTGCAGGGCTATATGTGCTTCTTCACCCCAGCTACCAGGAAGGCGAAGTATGGTCACCCGCAAGGTGGTCTGACCACTTACGTCTTCTTAGCACTATCGGCCAGAGCCCCCCCTTTGCACTCTACCTGCTCTTGTATCAATATTGTGACAATTGCCGCCTCAACCAGTATGTCCACTGCAGAGATAGTTCTCGTAAACATCTTCAACCCAAACTTAAACCCAGTGATGCTAAGAACCTAGTGGCTCTACTCAAGAGTTATATGAGCAGCGGTGGCATAGTCGATACGGCTGATATCATCGTCTCAGGCGACTTCAATCTGCATCAACTAGAATCCTCCACAGACAAAGCCTCAATTGCCCTTTCCAGCACGTGGGACCTTCCTATCCAGGGGGCCAACAAACATGGCTGTCCCACAAAGACCAGCAGGTCTTTGCTCAAGGGCGTAGAAATGTTACAGCTAAGAGCCCTGAATGGCAGATTTATTGAGGACTCCCCTCCAGCGGCATCTTATTTTTCTACCACAGCCTCTACCACAATTGACTACACGTTTTTCACCCTTCCACTATTCAAACAAGTAACCTCTTACCACCAAAGCAACAGGAGTGAGAGCGACCACTGATCACAGGAATTATCCGTAGTCCTGAGGATAACCAAATTGGAGAAAACAAACACAGCACATATTACCACTTTCACCACAAACTGCAAACGGGGCAAATGCGAGCAATCAAACATAGATCTTGTCACCCAAGCAGCAATGGATCTTGCACTTGAATTAGAAACAAACAATGTCAATAAAAAAAGGCATACGGATACGGAGACAAGCAGTTATGGCGTGCAGCTGAACTGTGCTTTAGTGAAGTTTGTATCGCTGGTGATGCAAAAGCAGCTGTTAACAAAACAGCACCACTCACCCTGCGTCTCGTGGGAGGATAGTGCACAGCCAATGCCTGACAATGGACTCTAATGGTACCAAGCAATGCTCTACTCACACTGGAGCAAGCAAAGCCTTAAGCAGAAGTCTCTCATTATATTTTAAAAAGAGCTCCTATGGAGCGCACATCGAAATGATTGGAGAATGTGCATAATCCATTGATGAGGACTCAGTTACATCACAAATATTTTTTAAAGTCTTTGCGTATTTTTACTGTTTTGTTATGGTTCTAAGTAACTAAACAATAAACCTTTACCTACCTACTTTACCTACCTACTGGGGATGGGACATGCACAAGGAGTTGGTGCAGAGTGTGGCCGGAGGCCAGGCCCTGAGGCCAACTCCCACTACACATAGCCAAAGGCAGTGAGTGGGTAGAGGGCCTGGCTGTTGCAGTGTAGGGTTGGTTCTCACATGGGGTTGGATGCCCATGAGTAGTTGAGTGCCTGAACGTGGTTGGGTGCCCACAGGTGATTGCTCACTACTTATGACCTCACATATTACATCAGTTCTGACATGTTAAATGACATCATTGATGACATCACTTACATCTCAAATTACATCATTGATGACATCTCTGGCTATTCACATTAATCTGTAATGCCCTACGCCATTTAAAAAAAAGAACATTGTTAGTAAAGGTCTTATTGCCATCATACAGCATAGAGTTAGTGTGTACCCATATGGGCACATAATACAGAAACACCGTAAGCCCTGGATGCAAGTGTGGTTGTGCATGTTGAAAGATATATGGTGCACCATATAAAAAAACAGTACGTTTTGGGGTACACGTGATTTTTCATGTTAAAGAAGGCAAAGGTTGAGAGCTACAGATGTGGATTGCAGAGGCATTTTAAAAAGCAGGCTGTGGCTTAAAGCCAAAGCTTGCTGCAAAAAATCTGTGAGAAAAGCCCAAGCTTCTGACAACATTATCCTCCAGTAAATTTCTAGGCACACACTCATCAGCTTTAACACCGTGCTATAGAAACATTTTATGTGACAAGCTCATTTAGAAGGTGTGGAAATCTATATCCAGAACTTCGCTGACAATGTTGAGGCCCTGCAGACTGTTGAATAATATAGAATGTAGGGATGACCTTCTTAGAAACGGTTTATCTCACACTGGGATTGTAAGCAAGCCCCTAAGGAAAGTGTGTTGTATATTTTACCAAACTATAGAGGGTTGTCCATAGGTCCTGGCAGAAGGTATCATATCAGCGGCAAATGCATACCTGTTAACATCTTGACTCATAATTGTGAGTCATTTGATGTCTTTAAGAATGTGATTCCAATAAGGTGAATTAAGCACCAACTCGTTTTTGGACGGTGTTCACGGTTTAAAAAGTCTATGGAAGCATTTTGTTGTTAGGTGAGTAAATACTAGTAAAAAGAAGAACATCCATCAAATGTTGGCGCCTTGACATATGATATGTTTCCAGAACCTATCCATACACACACACACACACACACACAGACACACACACACACCTATGCCTATGAATACATACATGTGTAGGAAACAAATACAAGGGTGTACAAAGTACAAGGGGCCACAAAATATTTACAAATTTACAAATTTAAATATGAGGTAAATGGAACACAAATGTGTGAAACACTGGTCTTTCAAACCATCTAGATTAACAAAAAAAGGGACATCAAGTCCCTGAAGTCCTAGTTCCACTATTATTATTCCAGCGTGCCGTAGACTACACACTTTCAATTTTAAAAGCTTATATTTGTACACGAAAAAAGGAATAAGTATTGGCACAGCTTTACGAGTTTTTATTCAGGACTATTGAAAACTGTTGTTGCTTTTCAAGATGCACATTATTATTAATGTTATATTATGCCGTACTTATCAGCATCTCTTCCATTTGTATGAGTCCCTGAAGCACTCCTGTTTGTCATGTGGCTCTTTTCTGTACCGCACGTTTTTGCCATGTGTGCTGGACTTTTTTCTTTATCCTAGCATGGTTGTTAGTTTATTGTACTCCTACTTCAGAAGTCACTTTTCCAGATTTGATGTATAATAATCAGAAATGTAATTTGCCATTTTCACTTCCAGTATTACTCCCTATCTGACACAACGCAGCTGCAGGACGATTACAGTTTTCACCCTAGAGGATGAGAAGGTGCTAAGATAAAACCTCAAAAGGTGTGCTTTAAAATATCAGTCATAAATATCAGAATATTGTGTTCTAGCAATCATTTACACAATTATCGTCCAATTGGGAGTTGTTTTTCTATTAATAACTCCAGGACACATTATTTATTCCAGATGAAAGTCTGTCTAGGATATTCTATTATAAAGTCTCTCAAGGTAAATTTGTGTTGGGAACTGGTTTTCTATCCCAATAAACGAAGCAGTTGTTCTACAGGCTACAGAGCTAAGTCAGTATTTAATGTAGAACGTTAATTGGATCGCTTAGATTTCTCAGCAAGGCAAGGTGTTTGTGCTGGTGGCAAATTAGAGCGAAGTGACTACTGACATGGTAAAAGATGTGACGTGGTGAGACAAAGAAACAAGAAAGGCAGGAGAAGGCAGAGAGACCGATTATGGAGCACTCCACCGCTGCTGATATCTGAACCAAACGGTTAGTGCAAAAATGACACTTATACCAAATGCAAATTTAAGTAGGTGCAACTGCAAGGGCAAAACAGCACCACACCGATGAAAGGTTTATGCAACCTGGCCCAAACCTAAGGGAGATTTAGACAATGATGATGTGGTGTTGGGAATATTAGGCTGCAGTAGTTTTAAACCCTATTGTACCTGCTAAAAATTCAACGCAATCAATAATCAGACCTACTTGTAGGATTTGGCTACACTTCATGCATCTATACATGTCATGCAACATGGGTCCACCAGTAGGTACCACCAAAACTACCCTTACCTATTTCGGAGAGGTAGAAGAGCAACGGTATCTGATGCCACGCACAGCGCTCTGATACCCGGAGTGAAGTGGCAGGCAGTGATCTCCCCACGGATCCCACTGGTTTTCGAGCAGACTGTAAGCATGCAGCTCTGGTCCTGGATGTCCCAGATCTGGAGAAGAGAACACCAAGCTCAGTGAGAAGATGCATCACAGCCTCAACATTTACTACTACTTTGAAGCAGGACATACTTTTTTTTAAACCTTTTTTAACTCCAGTGTCAAAGTATTATGTGTGTTTCATGATTATAAAATTACTCTTGCCAAGCCATGAACCTAGCTGCTTCCTAATAATGAAAACATATGACTTAGAACCCAGAGCCCAATTTATAAAAAAAATTAAAAGGCTTGGCAGACTCAAAGCATGCATATCACAAAACAAACACAGGCTGTGTGATGGTAAAGGAGCCATTCCGACTCACACAGTGTTTTTTTTTTAAATAATTTCCGAATCACAAATAATGAGGGGTCATGAAAGAAGCGCCCCCTCCTATTTGCGAGTTGCAATGGGATGTATCAATGGTTTGTGACCTCGTTTGTGGTTGTAAACCATTGATCAGTTACCTACTCCCAATCTGGGGTGGTATCTGAGTCACAAAATGGTGCAGCTTCCCTTTCGGGAATCAATTCAATCTTTATTTGGTTTATACAAAAAATCCATAAAAGAATAAAAACGGTGAAAATCAAATACATTAATAGCAAATATCTCATGTTAGGTCAACGTAAAATGATTAAAAAAAGAAGTTTGGTACTAGTTTGCACATGGAAGTTACATCCTAGGCATGGTTTGTAACACTTGTGCTCTGAGATAACCTATCTAAAGTACAGGTAGAACAAGAACACAATAAGCATCATAAAACATTAATAGCAGCTCTCCCTATGGGACGTTGTAAAATAGGTAAAAACATTTAATGTGAATTCTGCATGCAAGGATTATGTTGAAGTGTACATCAGAGGCACAGTTTATAACACATGATAAAATGGCAAATATAAAATAATATATTAGAAAAAGACCATTCAACAGAAGTATCTTATGGTGAAAAATACACAAAGGTAATAATCCAAGGCTTAATCTAGTTTTCCTCATAGTGTAGTATTTCTAGGTGACTAAATGACTTCCGCCTCCTAATTGCAGACTTTATGTGTCTCAAAATTACAGGTAGGAGCGTCATTCAAATTACATAGACATTTAAAAGCCTCTAGGTAGTAAATGAGTTTCTCCCTGGGGAGATGCTGAGGTGGTAGTAAGCACTGGGTCCATCTCGGGATGGTGAAAGGAGGTGGATGTCAGTAAATCATTCATTACTAGAGGCGTATCCAGCAGGGCAGAGCCATAATTCAATGACAGTCTCCTCTCAGAAAGTTCAATTTCTGTGTTGACAACCCCTATGGCCCTTTCTGCATTTGTCAAGAACAGTGTACTTTACAGGTGGGGTCGGTGCGGGGTTCCCTCCGGCCAGTTTTCTTTTTGATCATTCTTAGAAAAAGCAAATAAAATAAAAGCCCCTACACTTGGAAAATAGAGGTAAATGGGGTATTAAGAGATCTGATGACCCGTAGCCTCTCCAAGACAAAATCACAGGGGGCCCTGAACAACATTTGGGGGGCCAAGAAGGGCGGTTCCAGACCTCTTATTCACAGTAGAGCTGGGGGACGATTCCCACCCCAGCCAGTCAGTGGGTTTCTAAGAGTGAAGTGCAGGCAGGGGACCGCTGAAGGAATCACCCATACTAAACAAAAATATCCTTGGAAGTTGGGGTCCCACCCCCAGAATAGAAGGCAAATGAGCAAGCAAGGGCCCTAAGAGACAGAAGAAGGAACAATTTCTTATCCCAGGAGAGACAGTGTTACGGGGTGGGCCAGTTCAGCCTCGTCCGGTCTCAGATGGGCCAGCCCTTGGTTGGGCCTATGCCTGAATTGCCTTGTGCTGCGGGAAGGCCGGGACGTGCTTTATGCGTATTGGAGAGGGATAGCCCCGCCCCCTCCTAGATCAATGCAGCACCTCCTGCCGCTGTGAACTGTGGAGCTGATGGTCTTTTTGCCTAGGGACTGATGGCATTCACAGGGGTCTGGTCCCCCTTACAAGTATCACCAAGAATCACCCACTGTGGGAAGGCCAGGACGTGCTTTATGCACATTGGAGAGGAATGGCCACGCCCCTTCCTGGATCGATACAGCATCTCTGGGCGCTGTGAATTGTGGAGTCGGTGGTCCCTTTCCCAAGGACTTGACAGCACTCAGAGGGGTCTGGTCCCCATTTACGAGTACCACCAAGAGACCTGCACTGCGGGAAGGCCGGGACGCACTTTATGCGTGTTAGAGAGAGACAGCCCTATCCCCTCCTGGATTGATGCAGCTCCTCCTGGCACAGTGAATTGTGGAGTCAATGGTCTCTTTCCCAAGGGACTGACAGAGCTCACAGGGGTCTGGTCCCCCTTACAAGAGTCACCAAAAGTCCTGCTCTTCAGAGAGGCCAGGATCTGCTTTATGTGCATTGGAGAGGGATTGCCCCACCCCCTCCTGGATCGATGCATGCCCTCCAGGCGCTGTGGAGTGGGAGTTGGAGGTCCCTTTCAGAGAACAAACAGCAGCATCACATCATCCCGGTAGGTCAAAATTCCTGGAAAGTCTTTTAACGTATTGCTCAGTCGCCCCTTCATTTAAGCATTTAACTCTTCAGTTCATAGGACTCATAATCCAACCCCTTCCATTTGTTCCCTCAAGAGCAGTTCCTATCTCTCTAGATCTGTTTGCAACAAAGGTGAATGTCATTCTGTCAATCAATCATGTCAGGCATACTTGGGACAGAAGACTGTGATATGTGCCCCCTTGGGTGTCTTCTCAATATTTAGTGCTGACATGCTAGAAATGTGAAGTCAGTGTTGGAGGCCTGCTGTCCAGCCCAGGCTTCCAACCTTGTGTTCAAGGTCAATTATAGAGGATCACAGAGGATTTCAAAATGTAACCTTTCTCATTAATGTTAATTAAGAAGGTGGTTTTGTGACATTCTATGAGTACACATTTTGGGATCTGACTCATTAGTATGTTAGATGCATTGCAGTATTAAGTGTAGTTCAGAAACCAGATGGTGTGCAAGCTGTATATCTGGGTTTGCAAAGTAATAAAATATCAGCTACAAAAACAAATATTATATCTGGGTTTGCAAAGTAATAAAATATCAGCCACAAAAACAAATATTGTAACAGATGTTTTAAATGTAATACCATGCAGTACTTTAAAAAAACAAAATAGTTGATACACCTTTAAGCATGACATTAAACAAAACAATAAGACAGTATAAGAATAATACTTGTATCATGCTGATATAGATTCCTGAGCCAGAGGCCGGGTTTTAAATACACTTACAGTATACTGCTGTACAACATGACTAACAGACATATGCAAGGCCTATTGATTCTCCCAATGTTTGCCTAATTTGTTGTTCTCAAGCATTTATGGAGAGTTTCCAAAAATCCTGCTGGTCATTGGCTGTGGGGAGATATCATCTTCTCCATTTGCAATGGATGCCATGTCAAAGAGAGAAATAGAAATGAGGTACCTGAATGAACAGCTGTGCTGAATCAGACTGGCAAGCTACTTGGGTGATGAATACCTTGCTGAATAATTTCAAAAATGTCTGTTGTAAGCTATAAAGTAGACCTTCATGGCGAGAGATCAATGGTTTGAGGTATGGACTTGTTTTTAAAATATGCCTGGACCTGCATTTAGAACAACCACCTATGAATTGCCTAGATGTAGACTGTCTTGTGCAACAGTTGAGGTCACATCAGAGGTTTTGCCACACAATCACGATGCCCATCAACTATGTGAACTACAGTCACCTTTTGAGCTGTTTCCAGGTTATTGATTTGAACAAGACTTGGAAACATTCAGTTTGCACAACAACATCTTCTCTTTGATTAACAGCAGGATAGGAGACATTACTCTAGCCAACAGGCCCTGAATATCTATATGTCTATTGGGTCACCTTGTAAACACATTAAGATAGAGAGATAATATGACCACAAGAGGTGATGCATATTATGAACACTGGTTTTGGCTGGATTTTGCCACAACATTTTTGCCTTCCTTTTCTCTCATAATCAGATAGGTTCAGAAACAGTCAGTTTGTTATAAATACTGAGATTTGACCATTCATGTGAGAGACACCATTGCATCTGAGCTGCCTGAAAGAATTCACAATCCAGACTAAAAATATGTTGCTAAATTACTGTCAATTTTAGGGTACCATTTCTTTGAAGCATCATTCAGTAAAATGTTTTGATGCATGCTAGTATTTACAAAAACTATTGATAATGGAAAATCAGTGAAAGCAGTTTCAACAAACACGAAAATATACAAGCATTGGCAAAGCCAATAGGTCTGACATTGGTGGCATGTTTTGGTTTTGCAAATGCGTGTCTTTTTTGATCTGGCTTTTGTAAAACTTTATTGTTATGGGAGCTGCTGGGCCCTCCCCCTGTAACAAACATTAGTAAAAAGCACAAAAAAAATGTTGGTCTCAAAAAGCACACATTGCCACAGTAGCTGCTGGCACTGAACAAAACTACTTAGTATGCCTATATGCTCCTTATGAAAGAGCAGACTTCTATCACTCAGTGAAGTCAACCAATACATGGATAGAGAGAAATAGAATTTTAATAAAAACAAAGGTCTTTGTTAACAGCAGACTTAATTAAGGGTCCAATTGTTAAAGAAAATTACATGGTATATATCCTTGTATCTGTGCAGATTTGTGTATTTCATGAATTTACAGAAGTAGACCAGGAAATTGTATTCCTAGAAAATATTTGTGAACTGTATTTTAACTTGAGCAAATCAGCATGGGTAGGTTTGCTCATGCGAAAATATGTTGTGTTTACAAGTTCACTTTCCCTCTAACCACTTTTTTTCCCCAGCCCTGGAAGAAGTTTTACTGTGCCATTGTCAGGAATAAATATCCAACCTTCCCAGTATAGGAAAGGATTAGAGAAGAGCTGCTAAAATCCCATAAAACATGCAAGTTAGTAGGTTTGCAGAGATTCAAAAGGGCATTCCAACCCTGGAACTTTTGCTTACCACTAACTCCAGCCCCAGTATGTAGTTCAGTGGAAAAGTGGCAAAATAAGGAAATTGCTAGTATTCAAGCCCTACTATAGTATCAGCTCTGGCTTAATTAGAGAGGCTATTATCAGAGCTCTTAAATACGAGATTGCTGCCATAATTTATTGACGTTCTACATGGCACCAAAGGGACAAGTAGATATTTTTACAAGACAAGAAGATTTGTGAAGGAACATGTCCTATGGACAAGTAGATATTTTATTAAAATCCACGCCTCTGAATGCTTCATATGTCTTGTGGTCACAGTGCAGGTACTAAGTAGCAGGTTACTGTAATACATGTTTTCAAACATGCATTGTATTATTGTTAGTGCAGGTTTTTGAGTGTGGCATTCTAAGCACAAATGGTTGGTTTCCCAATCACCACTGTATCCCTGAGAACAAAGGGATTGTTTACCAGAAAGCACTCCCCCCACATCTCCAACTCCCCCTTTAACTCCCAGGGCAGAGTTCAGGTCTGCGGGCAAATTACATTTGCCCTTCCCATACGTAGCACATTCAACTAAGTCCTTGTGTTATAGGGTTGGGAGATCTATGGCATACCCCTAAGATACAAAATAATGCTTAGTGAAGCAGTTCACAAAAGTGAAATTATGTCATGTATACTCTTTTACAGTCACTGAATGCCATGTATAATCAGCTTACGTTAGTATCTTCTATTGAAACAGTAGAGACCTAAATTGAGTTGTTCATTAGTTCAGAATAATTTTATCTGAGGCTCTTGATGTATATCTATAACTGAAGACCAACATACTAAATGCTATGGGCTCACCTTTATTATGTTGTCTGTAGCAATGGAAAATATTTTGTTATCATCTGCAGAGATGTCTACATGAAATATTGGAGCAGTATGTCCTATTAACTTGCCAGTACTCCTCCTGAAAATGAAGAATATATACAAAATGTAACAATACATACATTGACTTTAAAATGGCATAGATACAGCAGATAGTGCAGGTGAAGAGAGAATAGAATAAGAAAATATCTGCTACATAATGGGTGTTAGCACAAATGTTCCTAGGGATCACAAATTATGTTCTGAGGTGAGACCAAGGGACCCGTTGATGCCAGCAGGCTGAGGGGAGGAACTGTAAGATGGGCATAGGGGAACTAAGCATGTACATGGTGTTTACTGAGTCCTGGAGCTGTTTAAGGTTCAAAATTAAGCCACCGGTCCCTGGAAGAAAGATAGGACCTGATTTAGAATTCAGGGTATGGGTTACTCCGTCGCAAACGTGCTGAAGTAACCCGTCCACCAAATTCTAAATTAGGCCCGTAGATTTGACAATACTGTGTTAGGCTGTATCAGAGTTCCTATCCCTCTACCACACACTGGAGCAATCCTTCTCGGCTTACTATTGCTACCTTTGATGAGTCAAGTGAACAAAAGAAGTAACTTGATTATTGAATTGGAATGAAATTGAATCTTGGGCTTCACAATCTCCTTTTGCTTTCAGTCTCTTAGCCATGCATTACATTATGCATGCTTACAAACAGGCACAGTTAAGTTAGCGAGGGCTTTAAAAAAATCTTGGGAAAGTTTTATGTTTGGCGCTAGAAGACTTGGGATACAAGCTTTTTGCCAGTATATGCCGGCTGTGAACTCTATATTAAAATTGGGGACAGGCTTCAAAACAAAGTGTAATTTCTTTGATGAGGTAAGTCCTCGAGTCACACCATTGGAACCACTCACACCCCGTTTGTAGTGTAATGAGCAAGATGGAATCCAGGGTACCAGAAATCTTAGTTATCATTTATCCCTGTCTCCCCATGGAAAACATTATGGGCTCTTTTGAAATCACTTTTGAACATTTTTTGACTCTTTTCTTTTTAAAGCGATAGGGAGAACCTAAAATAAACATAGGTATTAAGTATGTTATATGAAATTAGGACTGTAACCCAAAAATATTTTTTTTACCTATGGAAGAGAGAATTCCTAGTCTCATAGTCCACACTCCACATAGCATAGTGAGAATGCTATGTACCTTGAAACAAGGAGTCCTGAACTGTGGTGTTGGTACTTATGGTTCACCAAATTGTTTGATCATAATTGAGTCATGGTCTTCCTTTGCCCACTTAATAAACATGTGATGGAGGTGGGTGAGTGACTGAAGTCTCAGGCCAAGATCGAGCCACATGCCTTGGTCTGACTCAGGTCAAAGTTCTCTTGGATCCTCAAATGCAAAGCAAGCAGAGCCTTCATGTGGCTTCTGCCCGCAACCCGCTCTCCAACCTCATTTGCCAAGAATTAAAGAGAACTTAAAAGGAACAAGGATCCTTTATCAGCAAAATAAAATGACTTATTATACATAGCGCTACAATGAAATCTATGTATGTTATCCAAGTGGATTGCTTTTATGAATATAAAATAAGCATGAAAGATGTAGGGGAACAAACAAGTGAAGAATCAAAAGAGGTTTTCAACTTCAGGCATGTTATAGTGACATAATGCAACACATTGGTAAGTCACATCCTATTAGTGCCAATGCTCTTACAAGAATACAGTCAAATATAGCAATCGAGTCAAGGTACATCAGTCGATGACGTTTCGATCCCTTAGGAAGATGAAGAGATCATCATCAGGACTTTAGCAATTATGCCTGAGACAATGGTGTGGTGACAACAATCATAACCTAGTGCCATCTAAAAGATACATAAAAAAGCAGGAGAAGGAAAGGGAACAGGAACAGGAAAATAAAGAATAATAATTAGTTGCCAAGATTTTAAATCAGAAATGAGTCTTACATCTATCAAACAAAGTAGTAGGTGTCAAAAGTGAACATATAACCATCCATGCTGCATACAAAAAAACACAGGTGTAATAAGATAAAGGATTTTCTGTCCAATACAGTAGTGCATTTGAAAGAAGCAAGTAATGGAGGTGTGCCAGTGGTAAAAGATTGAACAAAGACACTAACCATATTCAATAAGAGATGGCCTGAAACTTCCAAGGAAGGCATAGATAAAAAAAATAACAAGGGGAGCTACATTGACAAGGTGGTCGAACCATGAACCTATAACCAATAAGTAAGAAACTGATGTCGCAAGAATGCCGTACTAGTAAAGAAGACTGGTGTGACGTGCAACAGGGAGCAAAAAACTTTACCTTGAAGCATAGGTATTCACCATAACATCAGGAATAAAACGAGGCGTGCCGGTTGCAATCAAACAAGAAGTGGGGCTAGAACGTGGAAAAAAGTAAGGAAAATGAGGGAAAAGCTGGTCGGTGTGGGCCGCATGGCAGGCAAGGAAAAGAGAGGAATTTGGCACTTACAGAGAAGGCATAATGAGCAGTACAAATTATATTTCAGGACCGGTCAGCTTGAATACTTGTGGAACAATGGAAAAGAGGGTTCACAGGGTTAAATTGTGAGACAAGGATCACTAGGTCTGCGTGGTGGGTGAATTGCATATAACATAATGACTGTGCTTGTATCTGTTGTGTTATGTCACTATAACATGCATGTAGCTGAAAACGTCTTTTGATCCTTCCCTTTTTGGTTCCCCCACTTCTAACAGGCTTAATTTATTCTAATAAAAAGCAATCCACTTGGATATCATATGTAGGTTTCCTTGTATCTCTATTTATAATAAGTAATTGTTTATTGCTGATAAGGGACCCTTGTTCCTTTTAAATACTTAGACACTTGGGGCCAGATGTACGCAGCATTTTTTAAGTCGCAAAAGGGCGAATCAGCCCGTTTGCAACTTGATAAATGCTATCTGGGATGTACAAAGCCCAACCTACGATTCGGTAACTAATTACCGAATCGCAGTTTCAGTTTTGGGATTCGGTATTAGGAAGGGGCATGACAAGGGCGTCCCTTCTAACACTGAATCCAGATGGTATGTATGATTGTTTTGTGACCGCGAATGCAGTCGCAAAACAATCACAGTTATCACCAGTTACAAACTGGTGCTTATCCATTCGCAAAAGGGAAGGGCTCCCCATGGGACCCCTTCCGTTTTGTGAATGGCAACGAAAATATTTTTTCAGAGCAGGCAGTGGTCCCACGGACCACTTCCCGCTCTCAAAAAATGAAAAGAAAACTTTTTATTTTTGATTTTAAAATGCATCTCACAAAAAAACAACTGCTTTATTTAAAAGCAGTCACAGAAATAGTGACCTGCTGTCTCCAGCAGGCCACCATCCCTAAGAGAGTGGCCATTCCCAATGGGGATGCAAATTGCGACCTACCCCATGAATATTCATGAGGTAGGTCATTTGCGACCCCATTGGGAATCGCAAACTGTGTAAAGTACACTGTTGTACATCCAGTATTGTGACTCGCAAATCGCGAGTCTCTAAGACTCGCAGTTTGCGAGTCGCAATACCAGATTTTTGTACATATGGTCCTTGGTTCCTTAATACCCATGGGCTTCCCTTGTTGCATATAAACAAAATAATTAAAGAGAAAGCATTAATGAGAGACCTAACAGCCTTAGAGGTCTTCCCCCAGCTTTTTGCTTACCTCCTACACTTTTCTGACCTAATTTTTGCTGGCATTAGGACTCTGTGCACTTTACTACTGCTACCCAGTGCTAAAGTGCTTGTGCTCTCTCCTCTAAACATGCTAGTACTCGCCTATCCCCAATTGGTATATTCAATTTACCTATAAACCCCTAGTAAAGTGCACTATATGTGCCAAGGGCCTGTAACTTAAATGCTAGTAGTGAGTCTGCAGCACTGATTGCACCAACCACTTAAGTAGCTCTCTAACCATGGCTCAGGCCTTCTATTGCAGAGCCTGTATGTGCAGTTTTACACTGCCATGTCGACTTGGCAAAACAACACTTCTGCCAGGCCCAAACCTTTCTTTTTAATACATGTTAATCGCCCCTTGGGTAGGCCCTGCACAACCCAGGGCAGGGTGCATTGTAATTAAAAGGCAGGACATGTACTTTTAAGCTTTATATGTCCTAGGAGTAAACAAAAACTCTTTCATTTGTTCTTCAGTACTGCAAGGGCTATCTCTTCTGTAGATAACATTGGAGTTTCCTTATCGCAATTTATAAGCATAATTTCAAAATGGGAAGAGATCATTCTTTCAAGTTTGAGTTCTGTGAAATCACACTTTAAAATCCAAACTTATAGTGAAGTTGGATTTTAAATTGCAATTCTAAAAAATACTTTTAGAAAGTTGCAATTTTTTTACTTTAGTCATTTGGTGCCTATCTTTGATCACATGTCTGGGGTGGGTGACAGCTGTGCTTTGTGTATTTCTCCTAGACAGCCACACACAATGGGAGCTTGGGTGTGACTTGATGGGCCATCCTGGAAGGATGGGAGGGAGGAGCTGGACTGCCACTCTGCTGGGCTGCACTCTGCTGGACTCCTGCTTTGCTGTCCTGACCTGCTGCCGTATGTCTGGGTGAGAAGGTCTAGACCTGCATCTCTTGAATCCGGAACCCAGGGTGACTCCAAGGGCTAGTTGGCTGGCCTCCTGATATGAAGTCTCAGGGACATAAAATACTTCCAATCACTCAGTTTTTGCACCAGGACTCTGCCAACTGTGAGGCTACCCTACCAAGTGGTGCCACTCCAGTCCTGGACCCTTGGATGTGTTCCTTAGGTGCCTACTATCAGAACTGATGCATCCTCTCTGCTAAGTGATGCACCCCAACAGAACCCATGCATTTCCTTGGTTGAGCAGTGCATCCTCCAGCAGAACCGCAGCATTCCTGCTGCTGTGTGAATTGGACTTGTTACAAAAGACATGCATCGTTGCTGCATTCTGCATCTTGGGTTAGAAGCATGCCTTTAGAACTGCTGCAATGCGATGCTCTACCAGGTGCAAACTCCTTGCACCTCCCATCAATGGGATCTTCAGTGACAGCGACGAAACTCTGCATTGCAGCTTCACTGCCCATCGGAACCGACACATTGCCTCAATTGCACAATGCATCCTT
Source organism: Pleurodeles waltl (assembly GCF_031143425.1). Taxonomy (NCBI): domain Eukaryota; kingdom Metazoa; phylum Chordata; class Amphibia; order Caudata; family Salamandridae; genus Pleurodeles; species Pleurodeles waltl. The sequence continues at coordinate 1,259,189,850 of NC_090447.1, forward strand.
GATACTGGCCTTTGCATCACAAGCTCCACAACAGGATCCTGGATATCAATGCAACAGGACCTCGCTATGTAGCCTCACCGCATCTTGGAACCCACACATCGCCTCGGCTAGGAAACGCATCTTCAAACAGGATCCACGCAACACTCTGCAACCAGGATTTAAGGTACTTTGTTCAGCTGGCCTAACTGGGACCCTGTTGACGGCCCATATTACATTGCAGACGCCTCGAGTTGTGACTCTGTCCTGGTGTGGGAAAACCAGATATCCCTTATGGCACTTTGTCCTTCTTGGCTCTATTTTTTACTTAAAACTTTAAAATTGAATAGCTCCAGGTCTACTTATTGAATTTTTGTTGCTTTGGTCTTATTCTATTTATTACATTTTGATCTATTTTGCTAACCTGGTATGGAATATTTCTGTGTGGCATTTTCACAGTTTTCCTCGTTGAAGTGTTGCACAACTACTTTACACACTGCCTCTAAGTTAAGCCTGACTTCTCTGGGCAAAGCTGTATATTAGTGAGCAAAGGTTAATTTAGAGTTTGTCTGTACCTTACTCTGACTAAGATAGGGGTTGCTGCTTGATCAGGGCTCAGACCCAGCCAACAATGTTCTAACATTTGATGTAAAATGAGAGAAAGAGATACCCATTAATGGAGCATAAATTTTAGTAATGCTTCAGTGGCACAGAAGTCAGCACTAGGCAACTCAATTTATATAGTTGCACTAACATGTATTTTGAAAGTGTACACTTTTTAAATATGGTGTACATTGTGCCTACCTTGGCGAACGTTGTGCCTACCAAAACCTGCTAAAATGCTAATCTAATTTAATAATGTTAAATTATATTAATCATTAGAATTAATTATTATGAGTAGAAATGAATATAATTTATGTTCATTGATGATTTCTTAGTTTAAACTAATGTGTGCAGAAAAATAAATGCACATCTCTGTCACATTTAATGTAATGCGTTAGCAAAGTTTGCATTTAATATTGAAATGTTTTTGCTTATTTTATATATATTATTAATAATGAATTCATAAGTTTGTATATTATATGTGTTTTAATAATAATGATATTGATACATTGAATTTCTTGTGTTGGCATAACTAAACCTGAGGCTTTTTTTCATATTGTAGTAACATGAAATGTTGAGTCATTTGTTTTCCCCTCTAACATGAATTTTTTATCAGGTTGTTTCATATGAATGGTGAGCACTCCTATTGTATTATGTGTAAGTTTTCACTTATTGACCTTGAATGTGGTACATCAAGAGCTGGAGATTCCAAATTAAAAGAGATCCTATTATTTAATCATCCGATCTCATAAGAACCACTGGAACTGTCGCGAGCCATAGGAAGATGTTGGAATGTATCAAATAATGAACAGAGTTCCTAGTTATTGCCAGTGTCGCACCGAAAGAGAGAGGACATCACCCAAACCTGGGAATCTTCATCATTGTTGCAAAATCATCTTGTGTTTTAATTTTCATTAGATATTATCCTTTTGCGTAAAAGTTGATCCGTCGGACTAATCAATCAAATTGTTCAAAGTCATTTAGTATACGGATGCACTTTTAAAGTTTTTGTCAGTCCATTTTTTAGTGTTTTTCCAGAGCAAAGACCGTTTGCATTTTGCACTGTTAATTTGTCCTCTTGGACTTTCCTATGTGCAGCCCTTACTCTGCACTTTCCCCTGATGGTGCACCAAATGGACATTGCCAAAGATTTGATGTCTTGTCGACGAACTTGAGTTGTATGTTGATCCAGGAGAGGTATATTCGATTGCAATGTTGATTGTCCCTTTTGTCCTTTTTATTGAGTTAGTATGTTGACACCTGTGTTAGCCCGTCCCCACACATGCTTATCCTAATTTGTGATAGTACTAGGTTACCCTATAATTTGTTCTTCAATCTTGATAAATTGATGTGTACAATTTGCTTCACTAATGTCTTCAACTAATGATTTGAAATCTATTTCAGTTGCACATATTGATTCTTTACTGGTGTGTGTGATACTTTTGGAATGTTTAATGGTGTTGTAGTTGAGCAGATTGAACCCTGTTTTGTATATTTGGTGAGCCAATGGTATTCATTTATTTGTGTAACCTAATATTGCACCGTGGATGATTTGCTCAACGTTAATCCAGAAAACCTGTGTCAATCGTAGCTTTGCTGCTTGAACAAATTGTCTGATCCTAGAAAACTGTTTTATTTCACCTTGCCTCCTATTTCTTCACAATCACACATGAGAGCACCTTGACTTACATAAGTTTAGGATGTTCATTATACAAACATGTCTCTTGTGTTTATTTAAAAGACTACAATGTTGTTCCATGTAGAATAACAACCTTGTCCATATAGAGAGTGCGCATGACAACTGACTTGACTCTGCGTTCACTAATGGCCTTCTCGTCAGAGCAGGGGAGAGGGCATTAATGTTTTTGAGTTCATCTTTGAAAACCATCACTTCTAATAAATGGCAAGCAATGCAGTAATACAAGTTGCTGTACTAAGGTGAAAAACGTACGTTAAGGAAATATATTTTTCTAGTTTTATCATATTGTTATATGTTTGATGTACGATGTCTTTAAACCTGAGGTGTTCCTAAAATGACTTGTAGAAGGATTCTTCTGTCTTCTTTCATTTACTTCAATTTACAGAAAAACTTGTTTATGTTTAACATATTTCTCGCTACGCTTAATCAAGTAACAGCAGCCCAGTGCTGTTGTTTTTCAGGGGACCATTTGCACAGGTCATGGACCATACAATGTCTATCCATGTGCCACACCATAAGCCATATTACTATCCCCTTCTTCGCCTCTGCATAAGGGGGACAATCACCTATTTTCAGTCACTTGAACCTTCATGCATAAAGGCCAGAGTTACTAATATGCTACATAACACAGCACAGCAGAGCAACCAAAGTTGCAACACTATCTTAGCACCATATATATTGGTCTCTTCCCAAGTGCTGGTACACAAGTTGGCTGCCTTAGGCAGCGCACACACCTTTGCACCTTACTGCAAAGGTGTTTTTTTTTTTTTAATATTTTTATTAACAATTTGCTGTTTTACATTATGCCACTCCATTTATGGTAACATCCTGTTCTTAACACACACATCGTTTAAAAGATACATATTTATACTAAGCATTACAGATGTTTTGTGTCACGATTTATTGCCCATTTTGACCCTCTCTTGGTCTTTCTTCATTTTCATATCAAATGTTCTGACGCTCCTATTTTAAAGGGTCTTATGCTTTATGGTTCTGTGTTACTCTTTTTTTTTTTGTACGTCCGCATAACAGCTTTAACTCAATCTAAAACTATATATAAACATGTTGGCTTCATGTGGGTGGGTCTTGGGTTAGCTGGGGAAAGTCTCCCTCAGGGCACTACATTATGCGGGGGGTAACTGACCATTCTCTCTCACTCTCCTTTGGTATCTATGTGACAGTTCGTGACTATTCCTGCCCCGTCTCATATGTCCGAGTACGTCCAGTTGGTATACTCGCCAGTTTCCATTTCTAATGTCAGGGGCTCTCCCCAAGGAGTGCTTCTATAGGGTGCGTTGGTTGTCTCATCCTTATACCCACTCAGGGCCCTATTTCTACTATTATCACATTGGGAGCTATTGGTCCCTTCATCCGATCATCCCAACTCGTCACCAAGTCCTCCCATTCTGGGGCGATGGGGGCTTGACGGATGCCCCTGGCTTCCTCAGCCTTCAGGACCTGCAACTCAGCCCTGGCCCATCTCGCAACGTCGCCTTTCCACTCACTGAGCGAGGGGTGGCTAGGGGCTTTCCAACCCCTCGTGATCAATCTTCTATAGAGGGCCAGGGCCAGGTCCAGGAAGCGACCCTTGACTTTCCCTCGTGGGGTACCATTTTTTAGGCCCAGCAAACATAATGCGGGGGTCAACGGAAGTTCCGTGCCAAATAAACTTGACATGACTGCTATCATCGCCCTTCAGCCAACCTGTAACACCGAGCACTTCCACACCATATGGCATCACCGCTGCCACATCTGGGGCACACCCTAGGGGTCCCCCCATATATAAGGAACAGCCGGCGAGGAGTGAGGTACGTCCTATGTAGGTAGTTATATTGAATGTATTGTAAGCGAGTTTTACGTGAAATCGCCTGAGGATAAGCCAGTACCCTGCTCCACTCCATCTCGGACAGATCACGCCCGACCGTGCTCTCCCACCTCTCCCTCTGGGAATGCAGGGGATCCAAGGCAGCTTCAATCTGGGCCTGATAAATTTTAGCAATCAAATGGGGTTCTTCACCTGACGTCAACAGGAGGTGCAGTACTCTGTGGGCAGTGGGCTCTGTGTTGATCGTATCCCAGTGGTCTTTCAGAGTATGCACCATCCTCCCAAAGAGTAAGAATTGACCCTGGGGAACCCCCACGCCTATTAGGTCAGTGAAACTCCTCAGCACCCCTTCCATGAAGAGATCTCCCATCGTCCCCGCCCTCGTCCATGGTCCCAGCCCCTGGCCCCTCGGTCCCATCCCTTTCAGGCCCACTCCGACCCTTCTCATGCATCTCTTCCAGCATGCCATCGCAACATTAGTCATTAGGTTGTCTCCCAGGGGGACAATCTTCCTTCCTGCCATGCGTGCTACTATTCGAGCTGTGTCCAACATACCGCAGGAAGTAAACAAATCCAGCTGTCCCCTACCCACCATCCAACCTGATACCCATTGTAGTTGGGACGCCAGGTAATATGCCTCGAAGTCAGGTGCCCCCAGTCCACCCACCTGCGTTGGCCTGCATATGGTCGTCAGTGGCGTGCGTCTGCGACCGTCGTCCCATATTAGGTCCCGGAGCAAACCGTCCAACTCACGAAAGCAGGCCGGAGGGATCCATAACGGAAAATTTGCAAAGTAATAAAGGAGGCGGGGAAGCATAATCATTTTAGACAACGCTACTCTGGCCATTATTGTTAACTTCAGCGAACGCCAGAACCCGACCGAGGATCGCAGAGAGCGGAGCGTCCCACCCAGATTGCCGTCCCGGAGGTCACCCAGTTCGTGGAATATTTGAATGCTCAAATATTTAAAGGTCCGAGGGGCCCAGTTCACATCCCTCGGGCACGTTTCAGGGCGCACACAGTCTGGTAGCATGGGAAATACAAATGTTTTGCTTCGATTAAGGCGAAGCCCTGACAACTCCCCAAAGTCCTCCAGAATCCTCAGAGCCCACGGGAGTCCACTGATTCCATCTCTCAGATAGATAAGTATATCATCAGCATATAGGAAGATAATATGCTCAGTTGGGCCCCATTCAATTCCTTTACCTACTCCCTCCCGTCACATCTGGGCCGCCAGAGGCTCAATTGCCAAGGAAAATAGCAGTGGGGACAGGGGGCACCCCTGTCTGGTTCCCCGATATACCGGGTATGTGTTAGATATCGTTTTGCCCGTCTTCACCCTTGCTAGTGGGGACGAGTACAACAGATCCACCCATTTTACCCAACCCTCCCCTAGTCCCATTTTCAACATCACGGCCCTGAGGTAGTCCCACCTAATCGAATCGAAGGCCTTTTCGAAATCCACTGCAAGCAAAACCCCCGCTGGGGGCTTCTCCTCATCTGGCATATGTAGGATAGCGAAAATTTGCCTTAAGTTCAGTGAGGTGCTACGGCCAGGGACAAAACCGTTCAGATCTGCGTGCACAAGTGTGTCCATAAGGGGGAGCAACCTACTGGCCATGACCTTACTAAGGATCTTAAAGTCGCTGTTCAGCATCGATAAGGGACGAAAGTCAGTCACCGGTGCTTCCCTACTCTTTGTCTTGGGGAGCGGGACTACCAAGGCCTCACGAAGCGTGCACAGCAGCTCCCCCAGATGCAAAGCCTCCGTATACATTTCCGCTAGTTGGGGAACCAATAGTGACTTGTATTTTTTATAAAAGTCCATGGGGAGGCCGTCTGTACCAGGAGTCTTTCCGGGAGCCAATTGTGATATGGCCTCGCATTTCTCCTCCGCTGTCACAGACCCCCCCCAGGCTATCCCTCTCTTCTGGGTTCAGAATTGGGAGTGGGATCTGCTGCAGGAAGCATTCAAAGGCCTCCTCCCCCAGATCGTCAGGTTTCCTATACAGGTGCGTATAATATTCTGTAAATGCATCATTAATTGGGCCTGGACTGAGTCTACAAAGTCCCTCCTTATCCTGTACACTCGCGATGGGCTTGCCACCCCCACCCGGGCGCACCAGCCATGCCAGCAGTTTCCCTGATCTACCTTCCTCTGAATGTAATGATGCTAAATATTTTTGCATGCTATGACATCTAAGCTGCTCCTCAATCCGGAAGTGTTCTCTACGGGCACAGTTATATTCCGCGTTCCCCTGAGCTTCAGGTCCATGTCTCAACTCCCCTTCATGTATTTCCTTCTCCAATGCAGATAGTTCCCTTTCAAGTGTGCGCCTCACCCCCACCGACTGACCCAGGCAGAAGCCCCTCGTCACCACCTTAAGTGTTTCTCATTCTGTGGCCCTGGATGGGGTAGATCCACCATTGGTCTCGATATGCTCCGCTAGGTGGCATCGAAGGGCATCTCTATACGCCTGATTCTCCAGTGCTGCTGGAGACAGTCTCCATGATGGTATGGGGGGCCTGTCCTCTGAGACCCTCAGTGTCAGCAGCAAGGGATTATGGCCCGACAATGTGGGGCCAAGATACTCAGAATGGGTTATGTTACGCGCAAGGCCCGCTGTGCAAGTCACTCTATCAATTCTAGTGTGCAGCCGGTGGAGGCCCGAGTAATACGAGTAGTCTGTCTTTTGGGTGTTGCTCCTGCCAGACATCCACCAGCCCCCAGGTGCCCAGCCATTCGCTTAGCTTTTTGGCTACTCTAGTTGACACTGCCCCCTGCAACGGTGGGGTTGACCTATCCATGGTTATGTCCAATATTGCATTGAAGTCCCCCACTATTAGGAATTCTCCTGTGCACTGGCGGGTAAGGTGGCTTGATAACCTGGTCAGGAAGGGGATCTGGTCCTGGTTAGGGGCATAAATGCAGCTTATAACTATCAGGGTACCGTGTAGTCTCCCCTCCAATATCACAAATCTACCCTCCCAGTCAATGTTGGAAGAGTCTATTATTAGAGGTACCCCGGCCCTGACCCATATCATTACACCTCTTGCATACGCTGAGTATTCCGTGGCAAACACCTGCCCCCTCCACCTGCGTCTCAGTTTCTCCACTTCCCCTGCTACTAAGTGGGTTTCCTGCAGCATTGCCACCTGCACCCCCCTTCATTTTAAATAAGAGAGGATTCTATGTCTTTTAGCCAGGGTACCCATCCCTCTAACATTCCATGTTAAGAGACTATAGTTCGCCATTTTAGTATAGTAGTCTGATAGTAGTGCCCTTGGTTCATCCAGGCCTCTGACTTACCCCTTCCCATGTTCAATTCTTTTCAACAGCCGGTCGTCGCCACCCATCTTGCCAAATTAACGTACAACTGTGAACCCCAACTCCCACTCCCCAAGGTGCCTTCCAAACTGCAGGTAGCCCAGAAAACTATGCAACTGTGCAACTTGTTCAAACATATAACTGCAGTTCTCGCCAGCCTGAATGGACAGGCGAATCTCTGGGTTGGGGGGTGGCCAAGTCCGGAGGGGCCTCTCGTTCACCCGTTGTACCATATCTCCGGGCCCTCCGGTAGTAGGATTATCCAAGTTCGTTGGCCGTTTGCGGTGTCACACTGGGAGCCCGCGCCGAGCAACCCGAGTCCCCGGCCGAGGACACCACTGTATCATCCGACTCCTCCCCTGAACCCTCCGGGGGGGACACTCCTCCACTCACACGGGCCGCCGCCTCTAGGGCCGCCCTCTTGCCTTTTTCTTTTTGTGTTTGCGTTGGTGCCATCCACAGGCGATCTCTGGGCCTCCGCGCCCTTGGGAACAAACAGCTGTCAGAGCACTCACAAGAGTAAAATTTAAGAGTATGGTGATGTAATAAATCCTCTGTGTGAAGGGCAGTCACGCCAGGCTCTGGTTCAGGATAAATTTATTTCTTGAAGTAGTTCAATCATGATAGGAAAATGTCCTTGAAATCATATACAATTAGCCTCCACAGCCAACACGTGTTTCGTCCAATGAGAGATCCCTCTCACAGACTTCATCAGGGCTGTAAAATTGAGAACACATTTATATCTAAGTACATGTCATCTCAGGCAGACAAGTTAAGAGCAGAAATTATCATGAGTTTTGTGCAAGTCAAAACATGCTATATGTGACTTAATCTCCCAAGATTTGGACAATAGAAAATGTGCTGCAATCCATTTATAAAGGGTCAAACATTTTGAGTCAAGTTCTCATAAGTAGTCAATGTTCTACCATATAGGAGTTATATCACCAAGTGATGATGTGTGAGAAGAGTTATAAATAAATACGAACGTCACCAGAGTAAGGACTGTAGAGCAGAGCATATGTATATATAGAGTGAGAGAAAAAAGGAAAGAAAGAGAAGACCTATTATCCCACAGATATGTATTATCAAAGTGTCAGGAAGATCAACAAAATAAACATAAATAGGTAGAGATATAAAGTACCAGTCCTATAATAATAGATAACCCGATCTGATATTGCGCGAAAATGTGTCTAAACCTATGATAATATCGGAACTGTGAACCCCATCAGAGTTGAGACATACCTTAAAATCAGGTACTGCCTGTGTTTAACGGTACACTTATCGTGATCTAAGAAATCTGTAAAGGCAAGGAGTGCGAGTAATTATTGTGGTGACTATTAATAATATGATGTCTAATAGAATTGTTCATGCCACCACATCTAATAATAACCAGTCCGGTCTAACACTGACCTCGTGTGATGAACGTAGTAAATTATCGCATCCCGGTATAGTACTGCAGAAATCCTAATATGTGAAATGGAAACGAAATGGAGGAAACGAATACCATCATTTCGAGTATAATAGAGAACAACTCAATAAAAAAACTACTCAACGTTGAGCTCGAGTAGTTGAGTACATAACACCCCTCAGCAACGCTCACCTAAATCAAATATCAAAATAAAATAAATCAATAAAATAAATCAAATAAAAACTATTTCTGAGCCCAAAATTTGTATCTAACACTTACAGAATAGTGAAGATACGACCTTTATAAATGCGCACCAGCAAATAACTATAAACAATATAGAGGAAGAGAGACTACCTAGTAGATACAAATTTTGGGCTCAGAAATAGTTTTTAGTTGTTCGCTTACATATAATTTATATATTCACTTTATATCAACTCCCTTTCAAGATGGCGCCTGTTCTTTCATCAGTGCGCGGACTGTAGTCCCTCCTCTATGTTATCATCAAGAACGTGATCATAAATAAAAGCGCCGGTTCTCAGACGCTCGTTCTACGAAGATAGATATCGGTCACGGCCGTGCAATGATCTGTCCACGGTTATGATGTTCCCATCAAGATACTAGCATATTTGATTTAGGTGAGCGTTGCTGAGGGGTGTTATGTACTCAACTACTCGAGCTCAACGTTGAGTAGTTTTTTTATTGAGTTGTTCTCTATTATACTCGAAATGATGGTATTCGTTTCCTCCATTTCGTTTCCATTTCACATATTAGGATTTCTGCAGTACTATACCGGGATGCGATAATTTACTACGTTCATCACACGAGGTCAGTGTTAGACCGGACTGGTTATTATTAGATGTGGTGGCATGAACAATTCTATTAGACATCATATTATTAATAGTCACCACAATAATTACTCGCACTCCTTGCCTTTACAGATTTCTTAGATCACGATAAGTGTACCGTTAAACACAGGCAGTACCTGATTTTAAGGTATGTCTCAACTCTGATGGGGTTCACAGTTCCGATATTATCATAGGTTTAGACACATTTTCGCGCAATATCAGATCGGGTTATCTATTATTATAGGACTGGTACTTTATATCTCTACCTATTTATGTTTATTTTGTTGATCTTCCTGACACTTTGATAATACATATCTGTGGGATAATAGGTCTTCTCTTTCTTTCCTTTTTTCTCTCACTCTATATATACATATGCTCTGCTCTACAGTCCTTACTCTGGTGACGTTCGTATTTATTTATAACTCTTCTCACACATCATCACTTGGTGATATAACTCCTATATGGTAGAACATTGACTACTTATGAGAACTTGACTCAAAATGTTTGACCCTTTATAAATGGATTGCAGCACATTTTCTATTGTCCAAATCTTGGGAGATTAAGTCACATATAGCATGTTTTGACTTGCACAAAACTCATGATAATTGCTGCTCTTAACTTGTCTGCCTGAGATGACATGTACTTAGATATAAATGTGTTCTCAATTTTACAGCCCTGATGAAGTCCGTGAGAGGGATCTCTCATTGGACGAAACACGTGTTGGCTGTGGAGGCTAATTGTATATGATTTCAAGGACATTTTCCTATCATGATTGAACTACTTCAAGAAATAAATTTATCCTGAAACAGAGCCTGGCGTGACTGCCCTTCACACAGAGGATTTATTACATCACCATACTCTTAAATTTTACTCTTGTGAGTGCTCTGACAGCTGTTTGTTGCTACTGTCAGTTTCCTTTGAAACATTGGAGGAGTCAGGAAGATCCTCCTGTCATGAGCACCATGACAAAAAACACTCTGTGAACTTGACTGTATGGACTTACTGTGAGCGCCCGTTTCCTATGTCCTTCTTCCTAGCGGTTTTTTTCTAACTCCGTGCCCTTGGGGCCCGGCGAGCCCGGCTCCCAGCCTGGCCCCCGTCTGCCGGTTGCCCCTTCTGGGGCCCGCGTTTTTCGAGCCATTCCCATGCTTCTTCCGGGGACTGAAGAAAAGTGGTCTTCCCTTCCATTATCACTCTCAACCTGGCTGGGTACATCAACGAGTACTGGATCCCTTCTTCTTTTAAGGCCCTTTTGACTGCCAAAAATGAAGTTTGCTTGTTCTGAACATCCAGTGTATAGTCCAGGAATAGCGTCACCTCTCCGTTCGCTACTTTAAACGGGCCTATCTCTCTGGCCTTCTGTATGAGGATGTCTCTGTCTCTGTAGTTCAGCAATTTGGCAATCACTACACGGGGTGGTCTGCCAGGAGCAAGAGGCTTTGACGGCATTCGATGTGCGCGCTCCAGCGTGTAGAAGGGGGTCAGGCACCCGGGTGCAACCGTTGTGCTGAACCATTTCTCCAGAAACTCCACCATGTTGTCTCCTTCAACCCCTTCGGGGAGGCCCATTACGCGCACATTGTTCCTCCTGTTTCTCCCCTCCGCGTCTTCGGCCCTCTGTTCAAGCCGTGCCACTCTGGTAGCAAGGGGAGTCACCTCAGCCACAAGATCTTCCTGTTTCTGCCCAATGACCGCCAACGTGGATTCCGTTTCTTTGACTCTGTCCACCAGTTTATGATGGTCTGCTTTCAGTAGACCCACCTCAACCGCTACTTGGTTGATGTTGCGTTGCAGAGTTGTCTTTGTGTCTTCAATCGCCACTAGAATTTTGTCCAGGGTATCCTGTACGTTAACTTGTGATTGGCCTTGTACTTCCATTTCTTTATGCCCTGATGTTGTCGCGGGGTCCATGATTTTACACTTGTGTCGGCCCTTGGGGGGCATCGGTTGAAAAAGTCGGGGGGGGTCACGGCCCCAGTGTGCAAGTCCAAGTCTTATCATGAGCTCTCCTCCTCCTGTAGACCCACACCTTAGTCACCGCATGCCAGGCCACAATCCCCGGGTGGACGCCGGGTAGGCCCCCCGAGACCACGCCAGCTATCTCCAGCTTTCAGTTGCAGAGCCGGAGGGTCCTGTGTTGTCGGTCCGCAGTTAAGGTCTACTCTCTTCCACTCCGGACTTCCCGATCATTCCTCAGCACGTCTCGCACTCAGGGTCACGACTCACCCAGTTCCGCCGCAGCTTCACGGGTCGCCCACTCAGAGGCTCAAGGGCTCCCCCTGCGGCCTGCCCCGGTCCGGTGATGTGTTGCAGGCCCCTGGCCGGTCCCACACTCTTGCTGGGACACGTTCGCCTCCTCAGAGTTCACACTGCAGTGTTAGCTGTTTATTTGGGCGCACTCTGCCGGCACCCGAGTTTTGGGCCCACCAGCCGCCCATCCGTGGTGCCACTCACTTCAAGATTTGCCCGTGTTCACAGACCCGAAGGGCGACCTGTCGGCTGCTAATGACAAGCAGTCTGCCACTTGCTTCCTCCGCAGGGCGCTCCCCCTCAGCCACTGGTTCCGTCGGCCACCTTTCTTCCTCTTTGGCTTGGGCCCTCCAGGTGGTCGGCTCTATCTTAGTGCCAGGATCGTCTCCTCGGTCTGGTCTCCAGTTTTCCCTGTTCGCGGGACCGCAGGCTCGTTCACGCTCTCGGCGGGGGCAAGCTCTTGTCTTACAGTCCGGTAATGGCCCTCAGGGGCCCCCAGCTACCAGGGCCCACTGCTGTCCGCACCGGTCCCAAGGTAATCAGTCTCCTCCTGCTGGCACGGTATCTGGCTCCCCACCAGCTCCGGGGCCACGCCCTCTGCACCGTGCTCGATGTCCCCACCGGGGCCCCAGCAGCACGTTCACCGGTCGGCCCAGTCACCGTTCAGGACCGCGCTCACCTCGGGCCAGCAGCTGATTCTAGTACTAAGGGGCGCTACCCCTTCAGGGCCCCCCCGGTCCTCCCCAGGCTTCTCCACTCCCCCAGGGCCCGGGGGCGGCCCAGCTCCACTCACCGCACTCCTCGCGGTCCTATTCCAGGACCCCGGCATCGCCCCGGCAGGGGAGACCCGTCTGTGACCCCCCTCTGGGCCCCGGCCATCCGCTTCAATCCAGCTTCAGGTTTTTGGGGGCCTGGCCCCTCCAGGGCCTCCCGATCACCGCCGGGCTTCTCCAACCCCCGGGGGATCGGGTGCGGCCCAGCGCCACTCGCGCCTCATCCAGCGCTGACTCCTGGGCCCCGGTGTCTCACTTTCAGAGAGACCCTCTCGGGTCCTCCCTTCCGCCTTCTGCTCTCCGCCTATGCTCGGCGGTGGCCCGCAGCCCAGCGCGAGGCCCCGGCTCCAGCTGAGGGGGAGGGCCGCCGGCCTCTTTCGTAGTCCCCAATCGTGCTCGCCCCGTCACCCACCTCGGGGTCAGAACGGGGGCCCAGTCACCTCCAGGACCGGTCCCCAGTACGCCGCCCGCACTCGGGCTCCGAGTTTCCCGGAGATGGCACGCTTTATGTCGGCCTCTCCGGAGCAAGGGGATTAAGCGTGCGCCATCTCCGGATCGTTGGCCACGCCCCACTGCAAAGGTGTTTGCATGATGTCTAGCAGAGGTGTTGTACCGCAAGGGTATCCTTCTAGTAAAAAATTCTGTGCTCAGACGTTTCACACTTTGTATGTGTGCTGTACAGTGCAGCACAGAAGCACAGTGGGAAAGGTTTGGAGCAAAAATAATTCTCCTACTTCATGTCTGCCTCAACGAGGCTTATTTTATTTTTGTGCAAAGCCTTGCCTACAAATGTTAGTAGTTATGGCTTTGCGTTAAAAACCATGGTGTTGGCATGGACACAACCATATTCCACCCATGGGAAGCCCCTTTGATGCAAAGATGTGCAAAGTTAAGTTTGTGCTTCAAAGTAAATAACCGCTCAATGCTTTGCGGTTGTTTGCATCATTGTTGGTGACTTTCGACCAGCGCAAAATGTTGATATATATGGCCCTAAGTCTGTAATTGAATTAGTTACTGAGTAAACTGCAGACAGCACAGCATTAGCTGGTGCTCCATGTCTCCACGCTGTGCTATATGTAGCTCATACACTAACTCAAAGTGTTACCATATTACAGTAGATTGCGCTGTTTTGGAAAATCGAGCAGTGAATACGTTTATGATTCCACCCCATGTTGGCAAGAGAAATGTGTTTTTCTAACGATAATGTATACATTACTGTGTGGAGAGAATAATTACCCTGTCATATATGGGTTCCACATGCGAATAATTTTGTCGATACCACCCGTCACAATGAGATTGATGGCTTTACAGAAGGCAAAGGTTTTCACTCCTTTGTAGACTTGAAATACGGTGCTGTCTCCCTGAGCTCTCCTCTGCGGTGATCTCTGCATCACTGGCACTCTTTTCACTTTTGATTCTTTCCCAGAGTCCTTCATGTCTCTCATCTGTTGTTCAACGTTTGTTGTTCCAACTGTGCACCCTAAAAGATCAAACAATAGAATAAAATATACACCAGATCGTTCACCCGTGAGGGTAATATCCTTGTGTTTTCATTTCTCCAGGAAAAAGCTTGTTTTCTTACCTGGACCTCATCCCATACAAAAATTCTCTACTTTGATCTCAAGCCAAAGAATTCCTCCCTACTTTCACGTCACGCACTACCTTTGGTCTACCTCTCCTATGTGCCTGTCAGTGTTGTCTCTTCTCCTCATTTTCAATTTGTGTATGGATGGCACCACTGACGTCAATTCACCAAAATGCCAGGGGTAGCCAACGAAAGTGACATCACGCGCCCATCACACGCCATCTGCCCTTAAATATAACTCTCGCACAAGTGCTTACACACACACATTCACATCTACACACACTCCCAAATGTAAGCACACACCCACCTGCAAGCACGCATACAACATACATTTAAAAGCATTTTGAAAATAAGGGCTGACACTGTGCTCCAGGCACTGACATTGCCGCCTCTGAGGCCGGGGGTCGCAACGGCAGTCTTAGGGGCCGCAAGGGGCAAGCCAGGAATCGCCAATGTTTAAGTTTTAACTGTACCGAAATTGCTCATCAGGAGAAGCACACACAACAGTATATTTAGGTTTTTAACATAATTGTTCGGTGGCAAGAAATCATTGTCAATGATCATGTTAAAATAACCTCTTTAATTTCAAATCAAGAGCGACTCCTCTTTTTTTCTGGCTTCTTCCAGACCATGAATTTGATTTGCATGACCAACATCTGATGGTCAAAAGCATCTACTGGCAACTCTCTCCAGAATAATAAGCACTGATAAAGTCTGTAGGTCTGACCTTGACAATCGACCAATGTAATTTATTACAAAACATAAGAAATATGCTAAATACATAAATACAAATACACTGAATTGCAGTCCCTTTCCGGCAGCTCAGCACATATTCTTAGTCAAAACGTCGTCTTTCGTAGTGCAAGAGAGCCAGCGGATGAAGTGAGCTAATGTAATGCCCCATTTTTTATGCTGGTTTGTGTGGAACCAACATGTGAATGACACTTACACAGATCAAAGGATAAAGAAGGCTGACTGACAGCCCTTGTATGCATCTATATATGTATGTTTATTATGAACTGTTTTGGGCCTGATGAGACAGTTGAAGCTGGCCAGACGTGCAAATTGGGTCTCTTCCTCCAACTCGAAACATATGTTGATGTAGATGCATTCGCCCACAACTATACATATCTTGTTTAGCTTTATATGGCAGTGGTTTCGGTAATCTTTTCTGGGGGTATTGGACACCAAACCGCATAGTAGAGGGAGTGCATCTATAGCTTCAATGTTTTGCAATAAAATTGACACATTTCCACTTTCAAAGTTTTTTATGGCTTATTCGATCTGAGGGAAGTTTCTCAAAATATAACTTTCTAACTAGTTTGCTAATTTCAGTTATAACCTTATGCAGACTGGCTGTTAGTCCTTCCACGCTCTGCACTTCCATATACCGTGCAGTTGTGGAACAAGAAGGTGGTATTTTACAAAAGGTCCTATAGCCCCTACAATGTAATCATGCGTCCCCAGCAGATGTACCGAGAGAGTCTTGGCACATTCCTTTCCGTGCCCCTGACACCTCTCAAAAACTTCCTCCATAGCAATCCTGGTAAGGGTTTCAGTGAGTTTCTCAGAAGGGATGTGCCTCAGAGCCATTCCTCCTAGCCACCATCTGCACAGCTGCTGAATGCTGGCCCACGCCAGGTGGCAACAT
Source organism: Pleurodeles waltl (assembly GCF_031143425.1). Taxonomy (NCBI): domain Eukaryota; kingdom Metazoa; phylum Chordata; class Amphibia; order Caudata; family Salamandridae; genus Pleurodeles; species Pleurodeles waltl. Next base: position 1,259,205,793 of record NC_090447.1, read on the forward strand.
CGAAAAAACAGACATCGCAACTTGGCACACATTTTAATGTGTCCCAGTACTTTTTGTTGCAAAGCAGCGATTGTTGAATCAATTAATACTAGATCAATTAAATAAATTGGTCAACATCAGTAAATGTATTATTTTTGAGTATGTAGGAGTCCGGCCTAATTATTAGGCTCAAGACCCTTGCTTAGCATTATGTGTGTGTGTGGGGAGGGCACTGGGGAAGTTGGGGGTGGTGGTCTCGAGGCCCATGGAGCAGAGAGGTGTATTTATCTGCTTCACAGAATTAAAGGCCACTTTTAATGCTGCTGACCAGTTTAGTGAGATGTAATGGAGGGATAGCTGTGCCAGTTGATCTACTTTCTGTAATTCGTATTGTACATTTTAACAGGGTCAGAGTAGAGGTCACAAGAAATGGAAGATTAACAGCACAATACCCCACACATAGGAAATGGTTAAAAGCGGGGTTGTCTCCTGGCTCCAGTAAACATTTACCCTATATCGCAAATCAACTTAGAACCTTTGGAATAGACAAATCGTTTACACCCAAGTGTGAGATCGCATTAACTGTCTCCTTTTGTGAAGGTTATTTTGTCATATTGGATCTAACATCTGGTGGCCTTCAGAGGAAGAGGAAGATCTCAAGAGTAAAGTGGGACCAATAAATAAAAAGAATAAATTCATTATATATTAGGGAAAAAAAGAATTGGTATTTGGAAGGAAAAAGTTAACAATTCACAGTGGCTTATTGGTGCAAAGTGTGGAATGGTTAACATTATGCTATTTATGAGCTCTCAGTCTTGGGGTGTCCACTGGGAAGGAGTAACAAGCATTGGCAAATGCAATAGGACTCGCCTATGGGATTAATTATATATATATATATAAAGTTTTAACTTGGTGACCAGTTGTCCAATATAAGTTAAAGAAACTCTGTAAAAGTGTTATGATTTGTTTTTCGAGAAAGACAATATATAGTGCTGTAACTAATGGTAATACAAAGCGCTCCAGTACTTCGCGTGATGTTCGCGCTATATCAAACTGACCGTAAAATGAAGTAGTGAAAAGCAGGTTTAAATGCACAAGTGATTACTTACCTGTGTGCCTGTATGAAGTAACTAGTGTAATATACGGTGCTTTTGTACCTTCAGGTAATGTTGGCACTATAAAAAACTGACGCCCAAAAAGCAGATTTGAATGCAGAGGCGATTGAGGGTTTGTAGGGAATCTATGCAACTATTGATAATAGCATTCCGTTAAATAGTGGGTTTTAAACCACTGCAATTCACGCAGTAACAATAGCTATAGATGTTATATTGTAGAACATTAATCATATGCATACAGAGTACTACACATTCAAAAAATGTATCTTCCCCTCCAAATACCTGGATGCTCTTGTTATCAGGCATATTGGTGCTTAGTTTATAAACCTCTCAAACATGCAAGGCTGAAGGGCAGTCAAACCCGCAATTTAAATGTTGCACACAAATCCCTGAATCAGGCGCTTAACCCAGTGAGCTAGTTTGTGTCTTTTTTTAAGTTTCAGATGTAGTCATTACAAAAAATATCTGAAAACTAAACAAACCATGTATAAATTTGTACCAGGCCCACAGGGATTTTGTGATTCAGCTACTGTGTTTTTTTCACATAATTACTGACTTGCTGCAGTGGCCACATAATTCATCATCTTCTCCATAATTTGCATATTTTAACAAAACTAGAAAAGTGTCTAGATCAAATGGATCCGAAGTTACTAAAAACACGACCACATGTTATACCATGCAGGGTCAGGCATTTTGTTGCGCAGATGCTGAGTGCTGCATTTAGGTGTTAAACATATTAATAAGGTGAAATCTTTGTCCAAACAGTGCTAATGAATAAGAATGACACAACGGAGAAGTACTGCTTCAAAATGTACTGCATTACACAGCAGAATTAGCCTTTTGTTGTAGCATAATTTAGTCAACAATGACAGATAATTTGGTTTCCCTGATGCATAATTCCAGCGGCCTGATCATAACAAACAGCAATTCAGTCCTAAATATGTGAAAGCAGTGCATCATAGTACCAGAAAAAGAGAACTCATCTTTCAATAAAATAATGCTTGCAGAAGCACTAGATTCCCCTTATTGAATTAAAGCGCTACATAAAACTCTTGGACAGCCATTTAGACCTAACTGGTACGATTCGGGAGGAAATAAGATCCCATCCATAAATTAGGTTTACACCTGCTGTACACATGATTTTGTGCCTATTTTAGAGACATGTGCATATTAGGGAACAACACTTGAAGTTAGCATCTGAATATAGCGTCAACCCAGTGTTTGCTTCAATGCGAAAATGATCACAAGCATGGGATTGGAAAACCACAAAACCCTCATTGTTAAAATGCACCCAGACAAATCTTCTCCCCCTGTCAGCATCCACTGTTTGGAAATGGGAAGCCGGCTCCGTGAAGGAAGCTTAAATGTCCAGAATGATGTCAACGATTAAAATTGCCTGGCATGAGTGAAAGTCTGCTAAAATGAGTATTACACACCAGAGGGCTGGAAGGGTCAAAAGGTAGAGCAAGGGCAAATCCCTGCCTCCGGGGCAAACTAATCCCGCCTGGAAGTGATCCTCGCTGGGGGCTGCGGGATGACGAGAAGGATGCGCACCAGGCCCTGCAGAGGCATCAGTGGTCCACGTGAGCTGTCGGGGCAGACACTCCTTCACCACACGCCATCAGCAAGAACAAAAAAAAATATCTACAAAGAGAACCTGTGGGTGTCAACAAAATGACTACTTGGTGGCGTTTCCACCATTGCCTCCAATAACACTGACAGTAATACGTTCACTCATGTGTCAATATGGTTTATCAAAGACTGAGGTGAGTGAGTACAGAATCGGGAATGGGGAGAAACACAAAGACATTACCGGTCCTTCACTCTCCCCCGAGTGGTGCCATCATGCCGGCTAAGACCTTCCCAAAAGTCCCCTGCCCCAAACGTGGGCCAGAACGTGTGTATGTTAAGGGGCATGAGGAGTAAATAAAGGCGGGGTTTACAGTGCATGTCTGGGTGTGGTGTACCCAGTGCTTAATTTGTGCTTGTTGTTTCCGGTGCTGAGCACCAGCACTTATTTTTGAGGGCCTGGGGCTTATTCTTTTGCCTCAACATTTGCTGCTAGCAGAAGACACATATGGGAAAGACGGTGGAAGGGAAAAACGAAAAAAGCGTCACAAAGAGAGAAAGTAGAAAGCTGCAGGAGTGAGCTGAAGGCGCAGGGAGTGGCTTGATATGGATTGAAGAGGCCCGAGATCGCTTCAGGATTATGCTGCCTCAGTATTCCGTGTTCCCGCTTTTAATTGCAGCAGCCGCTTGTTTAAGAGGAGGACTTTTGGGCACCGGCACGTTTTTATTTACAAATTAAGCACTGGGTGTACCCCTTCCAGCCACCTCTGTGCAGGCTTCTCGTACAAGTTATAAACCCTCCTTTGTCAGTAAGCCATGTACAATTTAATTGCTTTTTCAAAGCGCGGTATTGTAGTCAGTTCAGCAAAAGAATGTCTCTTGACAAGGACATGCTCGTAAGGGAACGTCTCTTCGGAAAGAGGTAGGCGCATGTGCATTGAGTCTCTGGGACTGTCGGAAAGATTGAGCAGCAGTCCTGAGTCATGGGAGTAGTAGTCTGGGGCGGGCTGGCAGAATGTAGTGGCCCTATTTTATGGACTAACAAAGAAAACCTCATAAACTAATGAAAGGCACTGGATCGGATGGTGAAAACTTTGACAAACTATTTAAGCCTCCGAACAGAAATGCCAGCACTTTAAAAATGAAAACAAGCACAGCACAAGCGCTGTGCAGGCAAAACCTTAAAAAAATAGCTCCACAAAAGTGGATGGAAGCAGTACTTGGTAAACAGGCAACTGATAAGAGAAGCACAAGAGGAGCAACATGAGGAAGACCAGGAAACAGTGTATTACAGCCAATAGAAACAGATGAAAATTAAGTGGCAAGCACAGAAACCAGTGAAAAGCAAGGGGGCCAGATGTAAGCTCCTTTTAACATTTCTATTAAATACAATCGATTTGACAAGCACAGCGCAAGCACTGTGCAGGCCAAACCTAACAAGTGCATGCTTGTAAGGGAACATGTCTCTTCAAAGAGGCAGGCGCATGTGCATTGAGTCTACAGGATTGTCAGAAAGATTGATCAGCAGTCCTGAGTCATTTGGAGGCATAAAGGCAGATGGCAGTAGTAGTCTGGGATGTGCCTGGAGAATGTAGCGGTCCATTTTTATATACTAACAAAGAAAACCAGATAAAGTAATAAAAGACATCGGATCGGATGGCGAAAATATTTGACAAATGAATGAAGCTGCCAAACAGAAATGCCAGCACTTCAAAAATAAAAACAAGCGCTGCGCAAGCGCTGTGTAGGCAAAACCTTAAAAAAAATAGTTCCAGAAAACCAGAAGGAAACACTACTTGTGCGACAGGAAACTGATAAGAGAAGCACATGAGGAACAACAGGAATATCAGGAAACAGTATGCTACAGCCAATAGAAATTGAGGAAAAGTAAGCAGCAAGCACAGGAACCAATGAAAAGCAAGGAGGCGGGATGTAAACCCCTTTTAAGATTTATATTATATACAATAGATTTCACAAGCAAAAGCGGTGTGCTGGGGAAATCTAAAAATGAAGTTGCCAGTGTCTTTTCTAGACTCCTGAAGTGTAATGCCTTGCTTGATGTTTGATTGTTGTCCCCATTAATAATAGTTTATCAGACAACAGTAGAACCAATTCCTCTCCATGGAAGTGAAGTTATGATGCTGGATATGAAAATACAATGTTCAACTCTTGAAACAAAAGCCCTGTTAAACGTGGCACCCTTTGTGTGTTTTCCCCCTAAATGTCTTCCTTCAGACCTCCTGTTTTTGTTGACTTTGTTTTTGCTGGCCTTAGGACTCTGCACACTTTACCACTGCTGACCAGTGCTAAAGTTCTTGTGCTCTCTCCTTAAAACATGCTAAGATTGGGTTATACCTAATAGGCACATTTATTTTACTTATAAGTCCCTAGTAAAGTGGCACTAGATGTACCCAGGCCCTGTAAAATAAATGCCACTAGTGGGCCTGAAGAACTGATTGTGCCATCCACATAGGTAGCACTTTAAACATGTCTCAGGCCTGCCATTCCAGTCTGTGCGTGTAGTTCTGAACTGTCATGTTGACCTGGCAAAATAAACCTTTAGCCAGGCCCAAACTTTCCTTCTTAATGCATATGTCACCTCTGGGGTAGTACCTAGATAGCCCAGAGGGCAGGGTGCAGTGTATTTAAAATGTTGCACATGTACTTCTAAAATCATTTTTCACTACTGCACAGCCTACCTCTCCTATAGAACAACATTGGCATTACCTTATTCAATTTTACAAGTGTAATTTCTAAATGGGAACATGTCATCGGCTCATGTTTGGTGTCTTTGGAACTGTAATCAACATTTCTAACTTATGATGAAGTCAGATTTTAAATTACAGTTTTGTAAATGCCACTTTTAGAAAGCAAAAACAACAGATGATGGAAGGAATGCAGAACAAATCAAACATTCACCCCCAGTCACAGATCTGGGTTTATTCCATCAGTTTTTTTGCATGCCCTGCCATTCCAGTTTGGACCCTGCCATATGTAACTCAGTCTTGACCCTGTTCCCCATGGGAACAGACCAGCCCGAACTGTCAGGCCAGGTCCTCCCTGGACCAGAAACAAGCACCCTGGGACCGGTTTCGGGGTATCACCCCTCATTAGCCATGCTAGCTTGAATCTGGCGGCATAGCATGCATGGGATCCATGTCTGGACACACTTTTCCCACTTAGGGCAATGCATGCAAAAACAACAGATGATGAACGGAATTTGTGTTTGTTTTCTTTTAGAAAGCTGGCATTTTCCTGCCTTTGCCATTCAGTGCATGCAGTCTGTCTCTGGATCACATGACTGGATGTAACTGACAGCTGGGCTGTCTGTGTTTGTCCTAGACAGGTACACACAATGAGGAGCTGTTGGAGGATGGGTATCAGTAGAGGCAAGTTCACACCTACCACTATCAATACACCCCAACACAGGGTGGTGTCCAGGCAAGTTCCCACAAAGTAGCCCCTGACTCATCCCCTGGTAGCTTGGCAACAAGCAGCCAGACTTAACTTAGGCGACAGGTATGTAAAGCATTTATATAAACCAATACAGTAAATAAGTCAGACACAACACAATAAAAATCTCACACCAATTTATAAAAATGATAAATATTTTTTATCTTTAAAATTACACCAAAACGACAAATAACCAATACAGAGAACCGGAGATATACATTTTTAAAGATTAAGCAAAAAATATGCTTTCTAATGCTTAGAAATCAATAGCGCCAACTGGAGACATCTGGTCACGCTTGACTGGGACAAAGTCAAAGTTTGAAGCAAACCACGATGGACCCCTGCTCAGATGCACTGAGCGGGAGGTCTCAGTAAAAACGTGCCTTTGCACTTAGAAACTTTTCTGTGGGTTTTCTTCTTGTCATTGAACGATGCTCCTCTTCAAGCCGAGGAGCTTTCAGCAGGAAAAACTTAAAATCCAGGCCAAGTCGCAGTTCGGCAGTGCAGCTTGAATCTCATTGAATGGTCGATCACTTTATGGAGCTTTTTTCACAAAAGTTCTCCAAAGTTTCTCAAACTTCCAGAAGTTCTCCTTTAGGTCTCAAGATGTCCGAAACACAAATCCAATGGTTCAGGAGCCCTGAGATGGTCCTTGGAAGTCTGGGAGTTCAATTCCCACAATGCACCTGGCAAAATCATTGCAAGTCAACTGGACACACTCCAGGCTGGGGACTTTTGTGGAGGGTGATTCAGGGAAACTCTTTTAACCTGTTGCTATCAGGGAGTCCACTCCTGAATCATTTTAAAAGCAAAGTAAAGTTTGGGCTGTTGTTCCAGTGTGCTACAGGAGCAATACTTCAGTATGCAGTCCTCTGGGTTGCAGACTAGGGTTCCAGCAGGGCAATGCTTCTTCTTCTTGTGGTTTCAGGCTGCAGATCTGAGTTGCAATGCAGATCAGTCACTTTTATTCAATCATCTTAGGGGACAGGCAGTGGGCATCCTTGTCAAATGAGCTGAAGGGTGCCACCCAGCAGCATGAGAACTTCCTCCAAAATGTGGCACCTTTTTGCCCCATAAAGCACTGTACTTTAACATTCTAAGATAGATGATTTTCCTCCAGAGGAGCAAGACCTAGCTAAACCAACCCACGGGTGTAGCTCATTTCCATTAGCTCCCCTTCTGTTCTTCTGCAGATTCCTTTCCTAAGTCTACTATCTATCTGTTGGGTACAGGGTAAGAGGGCAGGCCTGGCTGCATTCCTTTCTGACTGGCTTTTGAAACCTCAGCTTGATTTACCCAGCTCATTTCCTTGCCGGGCCTCAGCATCTGCCTACCTCCCTCATCAGATAACCTCTGCTCAGTGCAGGCCACTTATCACCTCATCAAAGCAGCCTGGCTAACCCTGTTAGGGCTGACCACACAGGAGAGACCAGAAGTAGACTGGAATCTGGCTTACAGTAAAGAACGTCTTTTAACTTTTTTTTCTACATTAGTTATGACAAATTCAACAGTGGCAAGTGGTTGTAATTCTCATTACCATTCATTTGAGTTCTTTCATGCCATTTGTAGCTCCTTCCTAGCAATACTTATGCTTATGAAAAATATAAAAATTTTAGCCTATGGAGCTAACTTTCTACAGTAGGGGGGAAATGAAAGGTGCAGTTGTTCCATCATTGGGCATATAAAACATCTTTTTATATGTCCCTGCTTACAGTTACATGGCACCCAACCCATGAGGCACCTAGGGGAGACCTTGGTGTAGCTTCTATGTAGAAAATAAGGTAGATTATCATTTTGGAAGCAGCTTTAATTCCAAAGCCGATTTAGCATACATTTTACATTTTAAAGAAAGTCTGCAAGGCAGGGCTGCCCTTACAAATGACACCAGACACACAGCAGTGCACACTCCAGAGCAGAAAATCTACTGGACCTCTAATCTTCCCTGCCTTATTATATACTAGGGACTTATAGGTAGTTTGAATCCCACTTGCCCTATCGTCTACTAGGGACTTACAGCGGTCTGTCATTCTCATTTGGAATGATAACATTGGACCATATACCTTCTATTCAGAATATTGGCTCTGAGACTGATTAGCAGAGCACAGGGCAAAGTCAGGGTCAGTTACCATCAGTATCAGTCAGAAACATTGGATAAACATGCTAAAAGGGTGACTTCCTCACATGAGCGTAGCTGGCTGGGTCAATATTGGCAGGATGGGAGGGAAAGGAGGGAGGAGCTAAACCTGCCCCACTTACACTTGAATAGGCTGTGTCCTGCCTCCACACAAAGGGCTGAATACTGAATACCCCCGTCTCGTTAGTCTGGCACCAGGGCCAGGAAGGCAGGGCACCTGTGCATTTAAAAAGCATCCCTCTAGAAGCTTCTTCCCACTTCAAAAGCACAACTGGATATAAATACTGAAACTCAGGCACCAGCTCCTCCGAACACTTCTGAACCTGTGGATACTCTGCCAGGAAGAAGGATTGCTGTGCTGCTTAAAGGATTGCCACTCTGCTAGACTGCTGCTCTGAAGGACTGTTGTCCTGCTGCCTTCTTCTCACTTACTTTGGCTAAAAAGACTGGACCTGCATCTCCTGAACCCAGAACAGAGAGTGACTTCAAGGGCTAGTAGGCTCGCCTCCTGATCTGAATCTTCATGGACACAACAGGCTTTCAACAAACTTGCGCCTGCACTTGGACTCTGCCATCTGTGAGTCTACCCTGCCAAGTTGTGCCACCCCAGTCCTGGATCTTTCGAAGTAGGCTTAAGGTGCTCTGCCAGCCTCTGTTGATCCAGCGGAACCACTGCATCACATCTGCTGGGCAGCGCATCCCTGAGGGTTCTTGACGAAATGCCAATTCTAGAATGGCAACCATGTTTACCATACTTTGGAGAAATGTATGTACTAGCATAAATGCTTCATACACCAAGCCAATTTGCATATTATGATGATGACGATGCTTTACATCTAGCATGGTAATGATGCAATATCAATGGCACAGTAAGCAGATTGAAAGCTTACTACGCAGCTTCTTCCACTGGCCTGCACGAGATCCGTGATGACCAAAAACCTAAATTGGGGCACGTTAGTTGACTTAGCATCTAATTAATATCACATACAAATGCCTACATAGAACCTAATATAAGTAGCTGTATCCTAGAATATTAGTACACCATTCAGGAACATATAACGGAGGTAATCCGGCATGCAATGACTAAACTGTGGTAATTCATGTCTTTAATTTAGATGGTATTTTATTTCAGAGCACAAACATTTTGATGAGGTATTCATTGATAAAGGAACAGTGTCCTTTGCCGTGTCTTGGTAAAATATTAATATGTCTTAGGCAGAATTAAATTTTAACATTTGACCAGTGGAACAAATGTAATAGTCAACATAGATAATGCGCAGGGCTGTCTCTCTCCACGCTGGTGGGAGATACCTTAGGGGGAAAAGCCCTGCCAATGTGGCAGAACATTTTAAATGCAACAGCAGGTCCCCTGTTGCTGTCGTGCCGGTGTTTCTTCCACCACATGGGTAACTTGGTGGTTGGACGATCCAACATATTCACCCCTTTACCATACACACAATAGAAGCAGATGTGGATCCTGGCAAGGCGCTATAATGGACAACTCGTGTGCATTATTAAGAGAGTGTAAATCTTACCCAGTACTAAAGCCGTAGGCTGGTGGTTTGAGGTGGAAATTATTGCCTTGATGGAATCGTAGTACTTCAGCTAGAATAAAAACAGAAGTAATGGAAATTTCAACAGTGTAATAAACAATAACAAATAATAGATCTTTAGTTTATGAAAACAATAAAGGGATAGGATTAGTTACTGAGCGACTGCATTATAATTTAGGGACTACAGCATTATTGTTCTCTAATATCTGGATGCGAGTTCCTCAACCGAATTTGAAAGAACCTTTTCTAGGCAAATTTTGCTTGTTTGATGTTCAATATTTGTTTTCCTCATCGACATACGCAAAGTGTTCTACTGGTGTCTGTGCATTTTTATGATGACCGGGACACCTGACTTTACACATAGAGTGCAAGATGTATGTGGGCATTTTGTGGTGATGAGAATACCTTAACAGGAGGAACCGTACTGAAATTCTGAGCTCACTTGTTTATCATTATTTGTGTTATACTTTTTGTTATGTTATTTTTATAGTCACTCATCCCTCAAGTATCCAAGTGCTCTACCAAGATTGTATTAAATTAGGGAGGTTTGGTGTTAAACCTGACAGGCTTACAGTGGTCTTCTCCCCAACATTTTGCCTACCTTCTCCACTTTTCTGACCTCGCTTTTGGTGATAATACTCTGTGCACTTTACCACTGCTAACCAGTGCCAAAGTGCTTGTGGTTTCTCCTCTAAACCTGGTAGTATTGGCTTATCCCCAATTGGCATATTTAATTTAATTTTAAGTCCCTAGTAAAGTGCACTACATATGTCCAGGGCCTGTAAATTAAATGTTACTAGTAGGCCTGCAGCACTGTTTATGCCACCCACTTAAGTAAACCTCTAACCTTGGCTCAGGCCTGGCATTGCAGAGCCTGTATTTGCAGTTTTACTTTTACACTGCTATGTGGACCTGGCAATGTAACCCTTTTTTCCAGGCCCAAAATGTCCTTTTTAATACATTTACATCCCCCCTAGGGTAGGCCCTGAACAGCCTAGAGGGCAGGGTGCAATGTATTTGTAAAGCAGGACATGTACTTTTAAGTTGTGAATGTCGTGGTAATGAAAAACTCTTAAATTCATTTTCTGACATGGCAAGGCCTATCTCTCCCATAGGATAATATTGGAGGTCCCCTAATACAATTTTGAGCGTAGTGTTCAAGTGTGAAAAGATAATTCTTTGAAGTTTGATGTCTATGAAATCACATTTTCTTGCTTTATCTACCAGGTGCCTGCTGCCTGTCTCTGAGCACATGTCTTGGGTTGGTGACAGCTGGGCTTTGTGTATCCCCCCTAGGCAGCCACACACAATGAGAGCTTAGGTATGACTTGATGGGCCATCCTGGCAGGATGGGAGTGAGAAGCTGGACCCAGCTTCACTTATACCTGAATAGGCTGTGTACTGTTCCCACACAAAGGGCTGCATAGCTCCAGGGTACGAAGGGCAGGGCCTCTGTGCACTTAAAAAGCCTGTCTTTGAAGTCTCCCCCACTTCAAAGGCACCACTGGGTACAGGAACTGGACCTCAGACGACACCACTTCAGTATACCTCTCGGCCTTTGGATACTCTGCCAGGAAGAAGGACTGCTGTTGCACTGAAGGACTGTTACTCTGCTGCACTCCTCTTTTGCTGTACTTACCTGCTACCTGCTGCCTACTGTCCTCTGCCTGGGTGAGGAAGACTGGACCTGCATCACCCACAACCCAAAGTGACTCCAAAGACTAGTTAGCTGGCCTCCTGATATAAAGTCCCAGGGATATAAAAGACTTCCAACCACCCTGCTTCTGCACCTGGACTGCGTGATCTATGAGTCTACCCGCAAAGAGGTGCCACCTTAGTCCTGGGTCCTTGGAAGTGGCCTAAGGTGCTTACCAGCAGAATCGACTATCACCTCTGCTGAGTGGTGCATCCTCTCGGAGAACCCACACATCTCTACGGATCAGTGCATCCCCAAGCACAACCAATGCATCACCACTGCTGCATGGATTGGACCCATGGCAAAAGACTTGCATTACCACCACATCCCGCATCTTGGGTTGGACGCATCACCTTTGAAACCATCGCTGTGTTACACTTTTATGGGTGCAAGCTCCTCGCATTTCCAGTTGACGGCAGCCTGGAAGACGACGTAGAAACTTCCCACTGCAGCTTCACGGCTCATCAGAAGCAACGTATCACCTCAATTGAGGAATGCCTCCTGAACACCGGCCTTTGCAGTGCAAGCCCTGTCAACAAGATCCTCAACATCGACACAGCAGATCCTTTCACTGGAGCCTTATCACATCTCAGAACCAAGATGTTCTGTTCGACGAATCTTTGACTCAGATCTATGCAACTCTCTGCAACCTAAGATTTTTGGTACTTTGGTTCAGTGGGCATGACTGGATCCCTGTAGCCGGCCCACACTCCATCGTGGCCAGCCTGAACTTTTGACTTTGTCCTGGTCTGGGGCGACCAGATATCCCCAATAGAGCTTTGTGCTTTTTTGGCACTGTTTTTACTGAAAACTGTGAAATTCAATATCTCCAGTTCTACTTAATGGATTTTTGTAATGTTGGTCTTGTTTTATTTATTAAATGTTGATCCATGTTTTCAACCTAGTGTGGAACCTTTTTGTGTGGAGTTCTCACAGTTTTTACACTTTACACACTGCTTCTAAATTAATTAGGCCTGACTGCTCTGCACCAACCTGTGCCAGAGGCTGAGCACCAGTTAATTTAGGGCTTGCCTGTACCTTAACCTGACTAGGATTATGGTTGCTGCTTGACCCAGGCTCATACCCCATTCAACCAACAACCCAATTTCTAACATTTCTTATACTAAAAAAATTTGAGTTTTGAGTGATCTACCAAAAGTTGGTTAGTTGGGTTCTAATTGTAGCAGAAGTATGGTGTATAGGCTGGGTACTCTTGAGACAAACTGATGACTTACAAATGTGAATCTCCCAACTGAACACACTTATAGATGGCAGAGTAAATTTAATCTAAGAGTCTGACCTCTTGCTAGGTTGTACACCTGTCCTGAAGCACCCAAAGCCTTTCTTCTGAGAGAGTAAAGGGGCCTGTCAACCCTGCAGCTGAAGTGATTGTACAGAAGGCCCTATAAGAGGTTTCACCATTTAGGGGGAGGGTGGATCAACTTGTCTGATAGTTTCAGAATGTAAATGTCCCACAGCGCAGCTGCTCCACTCTCTCCCCCCAGCTTACAGTTGTGTACCTGGGCATCTTCCTCTGCTGAGGCCCATCTACAAGTCACCGGTAGTAAGCACAGCACTCAAACGTGGGTGGTTGAGAGGCTTTCCAGGCCATGGCAATTAGGCATTCAAACAAAACCAGAGCTGGTCAACGAATTTCAAGTCATGTTTGTTATGGTTAGTGCCCTTTGTGATCCCTTACAGACAGAATAGTGGGTTTGGGGGGAGTTGAACATCAACCACTGTTGACACATGTTCCATCACCTGGGTCCAAGTGCACAGCAGTGGTGGACATTCCCAGACCATTTGAATAAAGGTAGCATTTGAGTGTCCACATCTGGGGCATGCTGATAATACTACTGGGAACATTTTATGCAGGCAATGTGATGTGAGGTAGGTTTGATGTAAGTAATTAAAGTGTGTAAAATGTAAACGAGCATTACAGGGAGACATGCTTCAATGTGACAGGTGCTCAATTTTCCGTTAAATCATTGTAATACTAGGTTCTTTGGAACTATGCTCTAACAATTAGACCAAGGAGCTCATATTTATAAATGTGGCTCATGTCGTTCTCTTTGTTGTGCCACTCTGTCTGCCCCTTATCCCTAAAGTAGTTGAGCTTCTCACTTATGACCCCTACTTTACTTTGATAACAACTCCAGGCGTTACACTTTACTGTAATCATCCAGCATCAGCCTTTCTATCTGTTCTCTGTTTGTGTTCTTACCTGTGTGACCCAATCTTCATGCACTTTCCAGCTGATGAATGTTACATGAGGCGAAAGCGTTGCATAGTCAATTCCTATGTTAGGCATGTTGTCTACTCTTGGCAACTTCTTCCAGGTTCTGAAGATCAAAGAACAGGAGGTAAGTTTACTCTTAGATTAGTTATTTCAGTGGAGGTGTCTCTGAGAAAGGAGAAGAGGTGACTTGTGGACTTAAAGGCTAAAGCAACTATATTGTATCTTTGTTATCAGAGGTCAGAGTGAGTTCACATGTGTGGCATAGCTGACCTCCTTATGGTAATTAATCCTGAATTTCAGTGATAAACCTGTAAAAAACACAGCCAAGATGGGGAGGCTCTGCCTGGGAGGCCAGGCCATTGGGGCAAGGGTGGTAGTCCTTGATGAAAGGAGAGGTGGTTACAGAGAATGGATGTCTAGAGGGATGGCAATCTTATTTCAGTGTTCATCTCAGTCCAAAAGCTTATGGTGTCAAAACATTTGCCAAAATGAGTGTCAAATAACCTTTGGTTACGGGTTTGGTTGTCTTTGTGCATTAAGACCATTGCACAAGATGGGATGGCTTTTAAGTTTTGTAAAAGTAAATCTGCCGTTTAGGCTATATCTGTCACTGAGTTTATAAACAGACGTGGAAGGACAACAAAAGCAGCGATCGCAAGCTTACAGGAACATGACAGCTTTCATTGGTTCTCATTGTCTTATAAGTTATCCTGTGCATAAAATCAAAGAAGGATTTTCGAATTTTAAGTACTAACCTGAGAAGTTCTCCCACAGATGTCATGAGCAGAATGTTCACACATCCCTGCAAAATAGAGATAAAAACAAATAACTTTGCAATCCTGTGTTGTTGCACTGTTCAAACACTTATCTACTGCTACAAACGTGGGCTTTAAAATTCACAATCATTTTACTTGCAAGAACATCACTGACAGGCAAAGGAATATGTGTAGTATCTGTTGGTGGTGAAGAGCCCCTGTTGTCTTGTGAGCAAAAAGATTACGGAAAACATACTGGTGGTTCAAAAAAGTTCATGCGTAGGGATGCAATCACGGGTTACTTTGTTGTTCATGTTTATGATTACAGGTTTAAAGTCAACAAGTTTCAAGTAACGGGCTCTGGCATAATATCAGAGTGCACATTGTTCCAGTAATTACAGGGCACATTCTCGCCCCCGTGAAGGTTTTGATCTGCTGGAAATTACTGGGGAAAAATGTGAAAAAGGGTGCCTGCGCTGGAGCACTTGAGGCTGACCTGCACTAGGCAGCCTCAAGTGTGCTAGCAGTGCAGCAAAGCGACTTGCCTTGCTGCACTAAATGGCATGAATTTATAAGTAAATCTGCCCCCCAGTATGTGTGGTAACATGAGTTACTGCACATGCTGGAATTTAATGTCCACTTACAACGAGGGCCTAAAACACAACCATCCACACTTTCTCAACAAAACCTGAAATTACAAATTTGCCTATTTTAAACCGCAAAAAAACATTAACCAAATATCCAAGAACAATCCATAATATCATTCAAAAGGCTCACCTATGCTTCAGATCCATCATGCATGGATGTTGCTGGTACTCTGGAACACACTGAACTAAACTAAACGACTCTTTGACAAGCAAAACATCTAAACAACATCATATTCATCAAATCACTCACTCTGCAAGAAGCACGGCCACATGGCCTGCAGCGTCCTCCAGCACGAGTGCACCAAACACTCCATGCTTGCGCACTCAAAACACCACAACATAGTCAAAGAATCTCTCACTCCACAAGAGGCCCAACCTACAGGGTCATCAATCTCCTCCAGCAAAGGTGGTCAACAATTCCACGATGCCTGAACACACAGCACAACCCTCATACTTACAGGATTGGTATTGGTGTTTTACATTTTTGTTTTAATTATATCAATTATGCTATTTAGAGAGGCTTGATCCTGAAGAAAGTCCATAGCACTTGTGAAAGGCATAAAGAAGGGCCGATACATGTGGATCTAGTAGGAAGGGTAGAATTAGCCCACTTCTTACTTGCTTTAAATTCTACACCCCGGAGACACAAATAAAAGCGGTTGGTTCACCAGTAGGTAGTTTTACATTACTCCTTTCCTCTCTGCACTAACAACACCCCACACTAGCATTCAAGGTCCAGACAACCACATTTATGTAAATGTAGAAGGTACAAGGCGAGTGGCTAGAAATTGAGAAAGGTTAACACTCGGGGGAGGGTTTTTGGGAAGAGTAAGTAGAGTTTAATGGTTAGTTAATAAATGACTTAGAAAGGGGCATGCTCCTACCCAAAAAAAGAGTAAGACCCTTCTCATTAACAAACTATACATCTAGTGTTACTACATAGGAAAGAAAGCAGTCATAAATGTACTCCAAGTCAGAGCTGGAGTAAGTTCAGCACTGCCCACTGCACTCACAGGTACTGCAACATCCCCATAGGATATAATGGTAAAATAAATAACCTCATTTTCATTTCTTGAAAAAAAAAACAAATACACTTTTTTAATGCTAACAAAATAAATTCTAAATACATGTTATTTTTATATAATCTGAGTATCTTTTTTAATTTAAAAATAAGAGTAATTTTTATAAAAATGAATTGAATTAAATTAAAATAATGTTATACATAACTTTTAGTAATTTTTAATACACAAGAAATAAATATAAACCCTTCACCCTAGGCGGGTGTAATTTTTAAAATGATTCTTCAAAAATAACTTTAATTTAATGTAATACACTTACATTTAATAACGTGTAATTTAAAATTTATGTAATAGTGCAGAAGCAGTTTAAAAAAGTTCTACATTTTAAAAACATATACAATTATTAAACATTACAATTTAACATACAAACAGATTTTTTTTTTTTTTTTTAAATCTTTATTAACCTCTTGTCAATTTCCTTGTTCTTTACCAGAGGGAGATCTCTGCCTCGATTGTGGAGGTGTCTCCCAAGTGTTTGGAACATCAAATATGGTCATAAAGTCACAACTAATTGTAACTTTCTGGCCCCATTTGATGTTTCTAGTGAGTCCAGCCCCTATGTCGGGGTGGGGGCATGTGAGTATAGACTTTTGTGTAACTTTACAATCCTAAAGTGTGAATTAGCAATGTTAGTTTAAAGTGAAAGAGTAATTTTATACATGTAGATTTACTCATGTGTAAAGTGACCTCTGCAAATATCCCCGTACACAACTAACCATCTCCAAGAAGCAGAGCCAGCTTAAGGGCGTTGCGAGCGGTGTGACCTGGAGGGTGGGGGTGGCAAGGAGGGGGGTGGCACTGACCCCGGTGGGGGTGCTGTGTTTATCAATTACTTAAGATTTTAAAAGAACCTGGTGAAGAGTTCCTTGTGCATCCAGCTCTCTGGCAGCAATAAAAATGTCAAGATCTTGTGATTATTGTTCCTGCTAGAGAGAGATCGGAGTTTTGTCTAGTGGCAGTTTTGACTTGCCATAAAGTAGAGCAGAGGGTTAATAGGGCTGCAAAGAACCAATCTTTATTTTATGTGGATAACTGAGTGGATTAGTATAGCCACCCTTTACCAACACTTTAAAACAAATGAAACGGGCTACATGTTGCTAAAAGGAGAAAAATAATTTTACAATATTCAAAAGAAAGCAATGTCCAGATAATTATGCTTCAAGAGACGCACCTCTTGAGACAGGGATGTAAGGATCTTTTCTTGAAGCAGAGATGTGTGGAGAGCATAGTAGCAACAGATCAAGTACATTGTACTAAAGGAATTGCCCTGGTACTAAAAGTAAAATCAGGGGCAAATTTAGTTCGGTATAAGGCAGAAGAAGGAGGGCGATGGATAATTGCAGAAATAAAGGTCACAGAAGTGTGAGCAGCAAGTGCGTGCTCACTAAATGTGCTTTCGTGGGGCGTGGCTTGGGGCGTATACAAGGCGGTCACACTTTGAGAGTGCTCCGGACCCCTCCGTCATCCGCCGCCATTGCCTGCTGTTCCCGGCCCCACCGAGCCCGACACTCCAGATGCCTGATTAACCAAGACATGCTGGGCTCACAACTGGACCCTTCCCGGCATCCAGGCTCTCCTTTGGACCACACGAGGGCAGTGGTCCCGGGCCAAAGATGGCAGATATGCATGGGAGCGATCCTCCTGTAATAAGACCGGGAGGCCTTAACAAACTGACCTTGGCGGATCAGGCGCTGGGGGCCAGGTGGAGCGCTCATGGTGAGACCTGGCTGTAGTGTGCAGGGACAGCCAGAAGAGAGGACCTCTGTGAGAGGAGCTGAGACCCTGGGCTCATAGAGGCCGATCGAGGTGAGCTCAAGTACGCCATGGAGGAGCGGCTCCGGGGCGGTTCACTTGATTATCGGACTGCTGGTCTTGGAGCGGGTCTGGGGCGGCCCTGGGCCTGCGGGTCCACCGCGGCCAAGGACGGAGGCGGGAGAGGTGGAGAGCGGTCTGGGGCATTAAAGGGAAGGAGAGCAAGATAGCGAGGAGACAATGAGGCCTCAGGGCACCCCCGAATGGGACTTGGGGCTCGCAGACACGCTCGCCCGGATATCGGCCATGGGGGGTCGACTCCCTGCATGATTACTGCCGTGCCAGACCTGAGGGGTATCGGCCCTGGGAAGTGGATGGAGGGCTGCCGAGACCGGGCCCCACCCTTGTGTACACTAGTGGTTTGTGGTGTTCCCTCTGGCTATGGCTGCCCGGCTACAGGGATCCCTGGAGACTACTCCCCTTGAGACATTGGGCACCCGGGCTACCGAGACTCCATCCTAACCTGCCAAGAAGGCAATGAATGGGACTCCTCTTTAGACACAGTGCATCTTTGACCCACTTGACGCACTGGTCCGGAGCATTCACCCCAAGACTGTTGCGCCAGAGGAACAAGCATCTCGGCTTCCGAGCTGGTGCCACAGTCTATACCCGCTCCCGGTCCCCTGCTGATGTCAACCAGAGGCCATGATGAAAGACAAGCTCACCAAGCAGCCACCGGCCTCGCAACCAGGCATAGACAAGTTTGCGACACAACTCAGGGCCCAGGGCAGTGAGGCACCCACGAGCAGCACACCGGAGGTGGAGGCCCTGCACAATATCCTACGAGCCATCCAAGTATCACAGACCACCCCTGAGACAAAGATCAGGAAGGTGCGAGAAGATATCAGACTCGTGCGCCAAGACCTGCGTAACGCTGTGGGCTGCATCACTGAGATGGAGGGTCGTGTCTCGACAGTGGAAGATGAAGTTACGGATCTTAAATCCAAGGTCGCCCAACTGCTCATTCGGATGGCTGAACTCCATTACAGAGTGGAAGATGCTGAGAATCAATCAAGGCACACTAATTTGCACTTTGTTGTGTTTCTGGAGTGGGTGGAAGCTTCTCGGCCTGTCGAGTTCCTGAAGGACTGGATGCCTGCTGACTGTTGGAAATGGGGTCTTTGGTTGACAGTCAGGTTACCCACTGTTCAAGCAAGGACCCTCACTCTAGTCAGGGTAAAAGAGAATCACCCTCAGCTAAGCCCTGCTTACCCCCTTGGTAGCTTGGCAGAGCAGTAGGCTTAACTTCAGAGTGCTAAGTGTAAAGTATTTGTACCAACACACACAGTAACTTAATGAAAACACTACAAAATGACACAACACAGGTTTTGAAAAATAGGAAATATTTATCTAAACAAAACAAGACCAAAACGACAAAAATCCACCATACACAAGTCAAGTTATCAATGAAAAATCAAAAAGAGTCTTTAAGTAGTTTTAAAAACAAACTAGCGCTGCTAGAGTGAAAATGTACCTGGTGTGCGTCAAAAATAACCCCGCACGGGCAGGTGTGCGTCAAAAATAACTCTGCACGGCGGTACTTGAGTCAAAAATCCAGCCGCACGATGATCCGAAAATCCCGCAGCGCAGGTTGTGATCTCCCAGCCTCCGTCAGCGATGCTGCGCGTCATTTCTCCTGCTCCGTGCGTAGATTTTTCGGTCGCGTTTCCTGCGAGTGTCGTTTCTCAGCCGCGTAGCCGGCCGCGCGTTGTTTTTTCAGCCGCAGATCGGATTTGCGTCAATCTGTTCCCCGCACGGCGCTATGTGCGTCGATTTTCTTGTCTTTAGGCTGCCAGCTTCTCCTTTCAGTGTCCCAGGAACTGGATGGGCACCACAGGGCAGAGTAGGAGTCTCGCCAGAGACTCCAGGTGCTGGCAGAGAGAAGTCTTTGCGGTCCCTGAGACTTCAAACAACAGGAGGCAAGCTCTAGATCAAGCCCTTGGAGATTTCTTCTCAAGATGGAAGGCACACAAAGTCCAGTCTTTGCCCTCTTACTCTGGCAGAAGCAGCAACTGCAGGATAGCTCCACAAAGCACAGTCACAGGCAGGGCAGCTCTTCTTCCTCAGCTATTAAGCTCTTCTCCAGGAAGAGGTTCCTCTTGGTTCCAGAAGTGTTTCTAAAGTCTGTAGATTTGGGTGCCCTTCTTATACCCATTTTAGTCTTTGAAGTCACCTTTGTTCAAAGGGGACTCACACCTACTTATGAAATCCTGCCTTGCCCAGGCAAGGCCTCAGGCACACACCAGGGGGTTGGAGTCTGCATTGTCAGAGGCAGGCACAGTCCTTTCAGATGAGAGTGACCACTCCACCCCTCCCTGCTAGCAGAGATGTCTAATTAGGAAATGCAGGCTACACCCCAGCTCCCTTTGTGTCACTGTCTAGTGTGAGGTGAAAAACAACCCAACTGTCAAACTGACCCAGACAGGGAATCCACAAACAAGAGAGAGTCACAGAATGGTTTAAGCAAGAAAATGCTCACTTTCTAAAAGTGTCATTTTCAAACACACAATCTAAAAAACTACTTTACTAAAAGATGTATTTTTAAATTGTGAGTTCAGGGACCCCAAACTCCACATGTCCATCTACTCTCTAGGGGAATCTACACTTTAATAATATTTAAAGGTAGCCCCCATATTATCCTATGAGAGAGACAGGCCTTGCAACAGTGAAAAACGAAATTGGCAGTATTTCACTGTCAGGACATATAAACCACATTACTATATGTCCTACCTTATCCATACACTGCACCCTGCCCTTGGGGCTACCTAGGGCCTACCTTAGGGGTGCCTTACATGTAAGAAAAGGGAAGGTTTAGGCCTGGCAAGTGGGTACACTTGCCAAGTCGAATTTACAGTGTAAAAATACACACACAGACACTGCAGTGGCAGGTCTGAGACATGATTACAGGGTTACTTGTGTGGGTGGCACAACCAGTGCTGCAGGCCCACTAGTAACATTTGATTTACAGGCCCTGGGCACCTCTAGTGCACTGTACTAGGGACTTAACAGTAAAACAAATATGCCAATCATGGAGAACCAATGACATACACATTTTAAACAGGAGCACTTGCACTTTAGCACTGGTTAGCAGTGGTAAAGTGCCCAGAGTAATAAAAACAGCTAAATCAGAGTCCAGCACACATCAATAACCTGGAGAACAGAGGCAAAAAGTTAAGGGAGACCACGCCAAGGATGAAAAGTCTAACACGTGTCCCCCCCAGCTAAAAGTGGGGAGCAACTACCCAACCTCATGGGAGTTCTCATCACTAAGGCGGAAGAACCTGGACAGACCATCAGCATTGGCGTGCTCTGTACCAGGACGGTGTTCCACCGTGAAGTCCATCCCCTGTAGGGAAATGGACCACCTCAACAGTTTTGGATTCTCACCCCTCATCTGCATTAACCATCTGAGGGGCCTGTGGTCGGTCTGAACTCGGAAGTGAGTCCCAAACAAGTAGGGTCTTAGCTTCTTCAGTTCCCAGACCACAGCAAACGATTCGCGTTCTATGGCACTCCACCTACGTTCCCTGGGTAGTAACCTTCTGCTAATGAAGGCTACGGGTTGATCTAGGCCCACTTCATTAAGCTGTGAGAGTACTGCTCCAATACCATGCTCTGAGGTGTCTGTTTGCACAACAAACTCCTTGGAGTAGTCAGGTGCCTTCAGCACAGGTGCTGTGCACATGGCTGCCTTCAGGGCATCAAAAGCATTCTGGCAAGCCTCTGTCCAGATCACTTTCTTGGGTTGCTTCTTAGAAGTCAACTCAGTTAAGGGGA
This sequence comes from Pleurodeles waltl, assembly GCF_031143425.1. Taxonomy (NCBI): domain Eukaryota; kingdom Metazoa; phylum Chordata; class Amphibia; order Caudata; family Salamandridae; genus Pleurodeles; species Pleurodeles waltl. Next base: position 1,259,227,601 of record NC_090447.1, read on the forward strand.
TAACAATGGTACCATATCCCTTAACAAACCTCCTGTAATATCCTGTGAGACCTAAAAAGGCTCTCACTTCAGTCTGGGTCTTGGGAGGCTCCCAAGCCAGAATCGTGTCAATCTTAGGCTGTAGGGGTGCCACCTGGCCACTCCCCACCTGGTGTCCTAAGTACACCACAGAACCCTGCCCTATTTGGCACTTGCTCGCCTTAATAGTGAGGCCTGCCTTCTGCAGGGCCTCTAACACTCTCCAGAGGTGTTGCAGGTGTTCCTCCCATGTGGAACTAAACACAGCAATGCCATCCAGGTAGGCGGCACTGAACTCATCCAGTCCTGCCAACACCTGGTTGACCAACCTCTGAAAGGTGGCAGGGGCATTCTTCATCCCAAAGGGCATCACGTTGAAGTGGAAGTGCCGATCTGGAGTAGAGAATGCTGACCTCTCCTTTGCCCCCTCAGTTAAGGCAATCTGCCAGTACCCAGATGTTAAATCAAACGTACTGAGGTACTTGGCAGCTCCTAACCGATCAATGAGCTCATCAGCTCGGGGGATGGGGTGTGCGTCATTCTTGCTGACCGCATTGAGACCCCGGTAGTCCACACAGAACCTAAGTTCTGGAGTGGCACCAGGAGCAGCAGCCTTTGGGAACAATACCACTGGGCTTGCCCAAGGACTGCTGGAGTGCTCAAGAACCCCTAGGGTTAACATTTTGGAGACTTCCTCCTTAATGCAAGCCCTGACCATGTCAGTCACCCTGTAAACCTTATGTTTAACAGGTGTACTGTCCCCAGTGTCCACATCATGTGTGCACAGGTGTGTGACTCCTGGGATCAGGGAAAACAGCGAGGCGAACTGTCCCAACACATGGCGACAGTCCCTCTGCTGTTCCTCAGTCAGGGAGGGGGAGAGGATCACTCCCTCCACAGACCCATCTTTCTCTCCTGCAGACAGGAGGTCAGGAAGAGGCTCACTCTCTTCCTCCACCCGTCATCTGTCGCTAGGAGCATGGATAGCTCAGTTCGCTCAAAGTGTGGTTTGAGGCGGTTGACATGTAGGACCCTCAAAGGGTTCCTGGGGGATTGCAAGTCTACCAGATAGGTGACCTCGCTCTTTCTTTCCACAACCTCAAAAGGTACAGTCAACTTATCTTGTAGAGCTCAAGCAATTAAATTGTAAAGCCCCTCATACGTGTTTACCTTACTGCCCTTCACCCAACCATCCAGTGACCTGCAAAAAGAATCAACACATTCCAACCATGTTTGGGATTCCTTTCTTTTATAGGATCTAAACTTCTCCTTGTCCTGCTCAGGGGTGAGACCATACCTGGTGAGTAATGACAGGGTAGGTGAGACCCTGAGCATCCCCTAAGGCTGTCAGTGTGTCCCTCCCCTCTGCTTCAAAATGCTTCCACAGGGCTGCCCCCCAATGAGCTTCAGGGACCAGGTTCATGTGGAGAGCTGACTTATAACCCTTGAACCACAAGTAGATATCATCCTCCCTCTTATAATCCCTCACAAGGTCTTTTGGGATGTGTACCCTTCTATCAGGCTGCAGTGTAGGATTGCTGCCACCGTTCCTACTGGACTGACTCCTCTGATCTATCTCTTTTAAACTGAGCTCATGAGCCATTGCTAACTTCCTTTCCTCAATGGCCAGCCTTCTCTGTTCCATCTCTAGACTGAGCTTTTTAAGCTCCAATTGGTACTCCCTCTCTGCCTGTCTGTCCTGTAACTCTTCAGGTGTCAGACCCTTGGAGGACACACTGCTACCTGCCCTGGAGACTCTCTCCTGAGAAATAACAGGCCCACCCACTACATCAGTGTGAGTGACTTGCAACTCCTCCTCCCCCTCTGGCTCCTCATCTGTGTGCCCCTCAGCTGCTTTGGCTGTCATCCAGGCCCTCAGCGCCTTTTGCATCTCATCCTTCCTGTATGAGCTCTTAATGGGATAGCCAACATTACTACAAAACTGCTTCAACTGAGCCACTGTGTAGCTCTCCAATTTCTCCAAATCAAAAGCAGCTCCAGCTAGGGCATCTCCAGACTGAGACATGATGAGAGGTTAAAAAAATGCAAAGTTCCAAAAACAGAAAAGCAAGTTCTCAAATGAAGTTCTAGAAAAGTCAATCACAGGATCAGCGAAAAAAGAAACTGAATGCAGAGCAAAAACAGTCCAAATAGAAAAAAACAAAAACAAAAATCACAGGACTAGTAGTATGTGGTCACGTAGTGGTCTGAACAGTAGTGTACACTTAATTACTGTATGTCAAGTACAAATACAAGTCCAAATCCCAACCGCTGATCACCAATGTTAGAAATGGGGTCTTTGGTTGACAGTCAGGTTACCCCCTGTTCAAGCAAGGACCCTCACTCTAGTCAGGGTAAAAGAGAATCACCCTCAGCTAACCCCTGCTTACCCCCTTGGTAGCTTGGCAGAGCAGTAGGCTTAACTTCAGAGTGCTAGGTGTAAAGCATTTGTACCAACACACACAGTAACAATGAAAACACTACAAAATGACACAACACAGGTTTAGAAAAATAGGAAATATTTATCTAAACAAAACTAGACAAAAACGACAAAAATCCACCATACACAAGTCAAGTTATCAATTAAAAATCAAAAAGAGTCTTTAAGTAGTTTTAAAAACACACTAGCGCTGCTAGAGTGAAAATGTACCTGGTGTGCGTCAAAAATAACCCCGCACGGGCAGGTGTGCATCAAAAATAACTCCGCACGGCGGTACTTGAGTCAAAAATCCAGCCGCACGATGATCTGAAAATCCCGCAGCGCAGGTTGTGATTATCCCAGCCTCCGTCAGAGATGCTGCACGTCGTTTCTCCTGCTCCGTGCGTCGATTTTTCGGTCGCGTTTCCTGCGAGCGTCGTTTCTCAGCTGTGGAGCCGGGCGCGCGTCGTTTTTTCAGCCGCAGATCGGATTTGCATCAATCTTTTCCCCGCACGGCGCTCTGTGCGTCGATTTTCTTGTCTTTAGGCTGCCAGCTTCTCCTTTCAGGATCCCAGGAACTGGATGGGCACCACAGGGCAGAGTAGGAGTCTCTCCAGAGACTCCAGGTGCTGGCAGAGAGAAGTCTTTGCTGTCCCTGAGACTTCAAACAACAGGAGGCAAGCTCTAGATCAAGCCCTTGGAGATTTCTTCTCAAGATGGAAGGCATACAAAGTCCAGTCTTTGCCCTCTTACTCTGGCAGAAGCAGCAACTGCAGGATAGCTCCACAAAGCACAGTGACAGGCAGGGCAGCTCTTCTTCCTCAGCTATTCAGCTCTTCTCCAGGCAGAGGTTCCTCTTGGTTCCAGAAGTGTTTCTAAAGTCTGTAGATTTGGGTGCCCTTCTTATACCCATTTTAGTCTTTGAAGTCACCTTTCTTCAAAGGGGACTCACACCTACTTGTGAAATCCTGCCTTGCCCAGGCAAGGCCTCAGACACACACCAGGGGGTTGGAGTCTGCATTGTCAGAGGCAGGCACAGTCCTTTCAGATGAGAGTGACCACTCCACCCCTCCCTCCTAGCAGAGATGTCTAATTAGGAAATGCAGGCTACACCCCAGCTCCCTTTGTGTCACTGTCTAGTGCGAGGTGAAAAACAACCCAACTGTCAAACTGACCCAGACAGGGAATCCACAAACAAGGCAGAGTCACAGAATGGTTTAAGCAAGAAAATGCTCACTTTCTAAAAGTGTCATTTTCAAACACACAATCTCAAAACCAACTTTACTAAAAGATGTATTTTTAAATTGTGAGTTCAGGGACCCCAAACTCCACATGTCCATCTACTCTCTAGGGGAATCTACACTTTAATCATATTTAAAGGTAGCCCCCATATTATCCTATGAGAGAGACAGGCCTTGCAACAGTGAAAAACGAAATTGGCAGTATTTCACTGTCAGGACATATAAACCACATTACTATATGTCCTACCTTATCCATACACTGCACCCTGCCCTTGGGGCTACCTAGGGCCTACTTTAGGGGTGCCTTACATGTAAGAAAAGGGAAGGTTTAGGCCTGGTAAGTGGGTACACTTGCCAAGTCGAATTTACAGTGTAAAAATACACACACAGACACTGCAGTGGCAGGTCTGAGACATGATTACAGGGTTACTTGTGTGGGTGGCACAACCAGTGCTGCAGGCCCATTAGTAACATTTGATTTACAGGCCCTGGGCACCTCTAGTGCACTTTACTAGGGACTTAACAGTAAAACAAATATGCCAATCATGGAGAACCAATTACGTACACATTTTAAACAGGAGCACTTGCACTTTAGCACTGGTTAGCAGTGGTAAAGTGCCCAGAGTAATAAAAACAGCTAAATCAGAGTCCAGCACACATCAATAACCTGGGGAACAGAGGCAAAAAGTTACGGGAGACCACGCCAAGGATGAAAAGTCTAACACTGACCAACTCTTGCAATTGTTTGTGATCGAGAGAGCGCACAGGGCACTCATTCCAAAATCCACCACTGGTGCCCCATGACACCCAAAGATAGCTAGAATCCTCAACTTTAAAGACAGAGACAATAGCCGGAGAGGAGCAAGACGGCAACCAAACCTTTGCTTGGAAAACTCACGGATACTTGTCTTTCCAGATTACACCCAGGATGTCCAAAACAGGTGTTGCTCATACGAGGCAGTCAAGCAGAAACTGAGAGCCTTGCAACTATACTATATGCTACTCTTCCCCGCTTGCTTCAAAATTCTCATGAATGGGAACTCCTTCTTTTTTGACACGCCAGAGGCTGCTGGGAGTGCCTGTCTGAGGATCTTAGGGTCCGGCAGTGGGGTCTCGGACTCCCTCTGGAAAAGATCAACCCTCGAGGCAGTTACGCAGGAGGGGCCGCAGACACTCCTGTAAAAGGTAACAGGATGGAGAGGGCCGATCACCAGAACACGAGCCCCTCTGGATCATACAAATCACTGTGACTGACCAGATGGGATCGGCCCTGAAGGCTCAGTGGTCCCCGGGGCTATATTCAGAACAGCATAGCCAACCCCCTGCCGCTTTAAATGGCACACCAGGCAGGTGGTCACAGAGGGTTTCTATGAAGGTCGTACTTGAAGTGCCGACGGGAGCACAGGCATTCCGTTGCAAAGATCCTATTTTCTGGAGGGGTCCACCATTCTAATCCTGATACTGAAGAGTTAATGTAGTTATTTTTGTGTTGGGTATTATGTGTTAGGGCTGCAGATGCTTCTAAGGGGGAAGTATGGGGAGGGGTGAAATTGGAGGCGGGACGGTCCAGCTGTGCTTTTACCAGCACTGGTCCCTAGTTAATTGTTTTTTCTGTTATAACTTTGATATTGTAGATGACTGCACTGGTCCCTCTTTGCCACAACACTTGAACTGCCTAAAGCCCTGGCTGGGTACTCCCATTCCGCCACAGGTGCACAATGGCAGGACACCCGACTCACCCAAGTAATACTCCCTTAAAAACCATTGCCTCCTCATGTGGAGTAATATCCTATAACGGAAGCGGTTTATTGGATAAAATCAACGCTCAGCCGTTCTAAGTAGTGTTCGCCGCTCCACCCCCTCTTTCGTGATGTTCCAAGAAACTCACCTTATGGGCTCTTACTGTCCTATGCTTGCCTGTGGGCGTATCGACAGGGTTTACCACAGCGGCTTTACGAGTGGCTTCAGGGGGGTTGCAATCCTACTGCATCTTTCCCTTCCCTTGGCGGTTACTGAGGTAAGAAGAGATCCACAGGGCCACCACATTGCCATACCAGGAACATTCGACGGTCAGCCACTTAATCTTTTGAGTACATATGGTCCCCCCATTCCATTCAAAACATTCCTTAGTGAACTGTGCTCCTGCAGCTATCGCCCGGCCCAACCCTAATCAGCAGAGACTTCAACGCAGTCATGGATCCACACTTGGACTCCACAGGACCCATGTGTGCCACCCGACGCAGTTGTGCTAGACTAATGGGGAGCTGGGTGAATAAAATGGTGGTGTATATGGCACCCCAGATTTAAACAATACACTCACACTTCTGCGGCACACCATGCACACACGAGAATGGATCTCTTTCTAATGAGGGTTCAAAAAGCACTCTCTGTATCACATGTTTCGATTCTCCCCATGGAGATATCCGATCATGCCCCACTCCTCCTGCCCATGGGTACCTTGAATGACGTTCAGCGCCCGTGTGGCGCTTGAACGCTTTGCACATCCACGAGGAAACGGTCACTCAGGCCTTAAAGGAGGAACTGGATTTCTATTTTGAAACCAATGTTGGTTCTGTGCAGTCACATGGCACGCTTTGGGCAGCAAGCAAAGCCACCATTAGAGAGCATGTCTGGCATCTCCTCAGGCTGCCCAAGAAAGCTAAGCATCAACAACTCACAAGTCTAGAAGCCCAAGCATTACGACTTAAGAGGCAACAGTCTCTCTCAGCCCACCCGTATGTGACTTGGCAATTGCTATAACTCCGTGAGGGAATCCGTCACATCTTTCTTGAAACAGCAATGCACGCATGAACAGTGTCAATGGCAAGGGTATATAAATGGAGAGAGTATACTGGCTGGCCTACCGTCCCCTTGCCAACAACAAGGATAGTGAGGGGCAACCCCCTAATTCAGGGCAGGACATGGCCCACAGGGAAAGAGGACCGGATTGACCTACATGCTGACGATATTGTACTATATCTGTTGAACACAGCGGACATTGGCCCACGTTGTATGCAACTTATGGACCTCTTTGCAGAAGCCTCAGGGCTAACCCTTAACGCAGGTAAATCGGTCCTAGTCCCTCTACACCCGGTTAGGGACTGTATTGTTTGGCTAAATACCATCCCAATCTGACGCCTTAGCTTTTGATATCTGGGCATCACCATAGCGCTGGCACCAGAAATGGCATGGCCCCTTAACTTCACTCCCCTTAACCGGAGAATAAGGAATGATCTCCGTAAGTAGCAGACGCTCCCCCCCAATGTTATTGACAGAATAGCCTTGTGAAAAATGATGAAATTACCTAGACTCCTTTATTTGCTCCAAAGCTTTACCTATGTTAAACACTGGTTTAATGAAATGGACTCACTGGCAAGGAGATTCTTGTGGCATGGGTCACAGCCCCGCCTGTCTTTCTACACATGCGGACAGAACAGGACACGTATGAGGGCGGCCTCAGAATGTCCCACTTGTTCCTCTACTATCTGGTTATGCAAGTACTGGTGGTGAACGAGTGACTGGAGGGTTGCTGATCAGACCCGGCATACTAATTGGAGCTCCTTACTGTGGGATTTTCAGGGGTAATGGTGATGCTGAAGAGTGCATTAATTCTCAACACTCTCCCAGAGGTAACACAAGGTGTATTTGTGGGGTGGAGAGTAGCATTGCATACTACAGGATAGTGAAAAACACTCACACACCAAACCCCCTTGTGGCATGGCTTATGGCTCAAGGACGTTGCATTGCTGGAAGTTTCAGAGAATGGGATGCCATTGGCATTAGGCTCTTGGGTGCCATCTGGAGGGGAAACCATTTGTTATCATTGCAGGAACTCAAACAACAGTGCTCCCTGTCTCACTCCCAATTTTACAAATACCTGCAACTAAGACATGCCATCCGAGTTCACACACCCCTAGAAGCAGCGATCCCCGAGTTCAGCCCAATCGAAGCAAAGGTCCTAATGGGGATACAGGGCAAAGGTGGAGTGTCACAACTCTATTGCACCTTATGCATCAACACCATAGATCCCTTACTTCATCTCAGATCCAAATGGGAGGGGTGGCTAGGACAACTGGAAGATGAAGACTGGAGGGATGCATTGATGGCCCCGAGAATGTGGGCCATATCCACACGCCTTTGAATGATACAGACCTACTACTTGCACACAGCATACCTCACCCCAGACAGGATGCACAAGACAGGCTTTAGAATTAACTTGTGATGTCCTTGCTGCTCCCACCCAGAAGCTGATTGGATTGTTTTTACATGGTTTGGTCATTTCCGTGAACACAGACATACTGGGAAGCAGTTGTATCAGAACTCTCTACCGCCTTGGGCTTAGAAAAGGCACAGCTGCAGATACTGCTAGGAGGTGCTGGAGGGAGTGGGAATTACAAGGGCGGATCTAACCTGTTTGGGTACCGTGCTATTGATAGCGACACAAGACATTGTAACCTACTGGACACATAAAAGGGCGCCAGCACTGACCCACTGGAAAAGGGGTGTAGACTGGTGTACCCAACAAGAAAAGCCAATATATGAAGTGAGGGGTTGTCCGGCCAAACATGCTAAAGTATGGGGTAAACGGATGGGCATGATGGATCCGTGTGGGCCGTGAAGAGACTACTCCTAGGGGATGCCCACCCAGGGACAGCTGTAGCAAACTGTGGTACGGGGTGGGTGGGGTGCGAGTTTGCAGTTTGGGCAATTGGTGATGCATTGTGGCTTGGTAATGATGCAGACGTAATTGGTAAAGTTGTTCAAAAAATAAAAAGCACTTTTTTTTTTTTTTAAGTGCTTTCGCATTAGGGTTTTTTTCTCTAAATTACTCTTAACTATGTCAGTGGGCGTAACCATGTTATCAGTAATTCCGCATCAAAGAGTCACATATAATTACTGAAAATAATCTGATTACTTTAACCTCACTGGTCTCTATGTGAACAACTTCAATGCCTACCGTAAACAAATTAAAGAGTTTGAGCTTTTGAGCGTTATGTAGCAGTATCTAGTGGCAGAAAGTTAAAGTAAAAGCCTCATCAGTGCCCATGCTCCTCCAGTGTCTGAAGAATGCCTCTTGGTAGACATATCAACTGGGCGGGCTCTCTTCACCTGGGCATACCCACATTGTGGCATCGCTTGATCAATGACACAAGTCTACCGTCTCAGCTGCAGACCGCAATGCGGCCTCCACTCTCCAGGTTCACTGCATAGCTGTTTAGAGTCAAATGTACTGCAGCCTGTTCTTACCGACTGCATCAATAAAGGGGACACCAAGTGGCACACACTGGTGGAGCTTTGACTTCAGTTTCAGTTACTTTAGTACCTTTCGCCTCAGACTGAACTAGGTTTCAATGCTATTTCCAAGAGAATTCTTGCAAACAGGTACAAACAGAGGTCACAGGTGTATAATATGCAGGCTTGAAGTAACACAAAACAACAGGAGCGTCAACTCATCCCAGCTACTATGACGCACCAATTAGTATTGGAGAAACATATCAAGAGATGTAACTTACACAACATATCAATTCTATGGTGAGGAAACACACTCATATGGCCCAACAAGGCAGTGCTTAGGCACTTCTGGCACCAACATGAGAAACAGGATTGCAGAGGCAGGGTGATATTGGTACAAACAACTTACATCGTTAGGATTTCTCTCTTTTGGTTGAGAGGCTCACTTTGACAATGACAACTGGTCCATGTTTCACAGAGCAGACAGTGCTCTCTCGGGTAAACCTTTTTACAAAGCGGTTCAGGCTCCTGGGAGCTCGGTCATTAAGACAATGAAATCTCACGAAAGATTTCTTGAATGGTAAGTAGCCCTCAAAAATTTGCCTTAGCAAAACTTTCCAAGCATCACAAATGTAGTTCATTTTCTCAGACGACAGAGAAGCAAACAGAGATATTTGAGCTAATCTGACCACCGATTTCACCGGAAGAGCCCCCTGGAAGGGCAACTATGTTGATCTACAGGTTTTCGCTTGTAAATTTGAAACACTTCATGACCGTTGTAGGAGACAAATAGGAAACGTGTATTACATAAATAGTGATTTTTAGTGCTGGGCCTTTGGATAATTCAATATCTCTTCTTCTGAAGCTTTTGGTCAGTGTGGCAGGCATACACATATTTCTCCAGGCTTTTGAACATAAATCTATTGTTACTTTTAGACCATCTGAGGACCCCCAACTCCTTATCTTTTGCCATAATATGTCCCTCTCAACATAGACAAATCGCATGGAAATGTAAAAAAACTGTACACAATGGTGAATGCAACTATGTACCATATTTCACTACTAAATATATTGGTCCTCCGTGATCCTGTTTTCTCTAACAGAACGATATTTGTTTTTAAAGAGACCATTCTTAAAATCCATATATGAAGTGGCAGCGACAAACTGCTGGGACTTTCAGTAACCTTAATGGCTTGACGACAAGGTGAAGAGGAGATTTTTGCATGGGGGCACAATGATGGCCTTCTTTCAGGATTCCAGGATAGTGGTGGCATAATTAACAGATATTAAAACAGACTTTGAATGTTTCTCTTGCATAATTCTTTGATAACAAGACCTACATCAACATAAGTTTGGATATATTGTAGTCTGTAGCACTGTCAAGTCTGATGAAAATGTGTGTCTTTTAATGCACCCATAAAAGACGAATCCATAGAATTGAAAGAGAGCAACTAGAAGTCAGTGAGGTGCCACATAGAGATATAAGAGAATTACTGTCCAGACACAGCGGCCATTCAGAGCCATTCGATTACTGACCAAGGTTGCAGCAAGGAAAGTCTTAGTGCCAGAGGTTGGCCAAAACCCAGGCTGAGCTGGATCAAAAGTGAAGACGTCTTTAAATGTAGCGAAAGATCAGTGTTTACTGATTTCTCAGGAATTGTAGCCGTGACAGTTAAATGAGATACTGGGTGGAATTTGCTTGGGGTTGGCTGTGAGTTTTGGGGATGGGGCACCACAGTAGCCTCTTTAAGGGTTGGAGGAATGGTGGCCAAAGTGAGTGAGAGATTGAGATAGTGACAAACATGTCAGTGACAGTACGTTTCCTTAACTGGACTGGGGGCCATGGATCAAGAGGAGAGCCAGACTTAAATCTGGATAGCCTGGAAATGACCACCTCCAAATATGGAGGCTGGAATGACTCAAGTAAGGAGCTCTCGTCCCGGCAGAAGCAGTTTGTATGTAAGAAAGTGGTATCCAAGAAAGCCTGCAGTTATCTTGCTTTTCTGACCTGGACAGAGAATGGCTTACCTGTCTGTAGTAGCAATTTGCAACGTGGAGTGTCCTGCTATTGCTGGGCTGTGTATGCCAGGGGTAGTGACCCACTGTTTGTGAAGAGCCAAATAAGGCTTAGTTAAATGGCAGACCTGTGTAAGAACATATTTCCTGGCTGAGTTGGCTGAGAAGCTGTGAGGGTGCCATAGCCCAGCTGCCCAGGGAGAACCTCTGCGTCATAGAACCACTACATCCCCCATCATCAATGCAAGCATGAGTCTTCACCATCCCAGACCCATGCTGTATTCAGCCTCAAAGTGACCACGATGCCCCAGGAGGGAGCTACCCTTTGCAATGGTTACACTTACCGGTAGACACTTTCCTGATTCTTGAGCCATGTTAATCATCTTTCAAGCTTTTATGTGCACTGATTTTGCCAAAGCAGAGGTGTTCACAGTCACCTGGGACTTTTGCAAGACTGCACCGAGTACCCGTGCTCCAGTGGGAGCCAACCGCCAACAGAAAGTTTTGACTGTGAGCAAGTACAGGTCCCTAAAGTAAAAGGCACATTTACGAAGTTGGAGCTGATCCATTATTTTGATTACTCCCCTTGAAAAGCATAGGGACCAGCTGGCTACTTTACAGGACCCTCGTCTACAATGAACTGACACTGGGTACCACTAGGAGCACTTAAGGCTGTGCTGAGTGGGTTCCTCATTTTCTGGGGGCTGTGTTTTCGGAGCAACACATTTTATGCAGCCCACTTGGTTCTAGAGTCGTAATGCAAGAATACTGTTCGAACACGAGTCCACACATCTGTATTCCATCTCTAGCTCATGCTGAAATCTAAAAAACAGAGCGTTTCTGAAGATCCTCAAGCTGACCCCAGCCAAGTCGCAGAGGACAACAAGTCAAGGGTATCTCAGCCTCTGATTTTTTTGCATGTATGTCAGTTGCAACTGCTCTAATTTATCTATCTTAAAATATGGTTCTTTTTCTAAAGTAAAGCACTCAGTTGACATTGATGTCAATGTGAATGTAAGGGAGTGAAAAACATTCTGACAGCCTGCAAGGCCTACAAACCCATGTAGCCCAAACTCTGCTTTCACGTACGAAAACATGACCATGTAAAACTGGCATTGAAGAAACATTTTTGGTTCCCAGTGGAATTGAAAATGTACCCACCTACCTTTAAAACCAAGGTTCATATTACTTTTCAGCCAGGAACCTATTATTGGTGAACCCACAACCCATCAAATAAAAACATTCAGCAGCATGGAGGCAGACCCCTGGGTATGCACATTCACAAACTCTGGAATGCCTTATCTCTCAGTGTAAATGCAGCCCACCACCTCCATTCAGAAAATGACCATAGACTAAACTTTTTACAGGCATTCAGCATATCACCAGCAATGTACAAGGCAGAATTACAGGAGGAGAGAACAGAGATGCTTAACCTTGCACTGGTTTGACGCTTCCTCTTTCTTCCAATGCTCATACAGATTTTTGCTTTTTCATCAGCAATCTGTGGTAGTCACACAGCTACTTGTTTGGTGCTTTACAAAGCTCATAATAAATAATACATTATGCAACAAAAAATATGTTTTTCAACTGGGAGACAGGGTAATGCATTTAAAGCTAATGTGCATGGAAAGAAAAAATGTCATAATAAGAAGGACAAAATGGAGACAGTTTGCTATAAAAGGTGGATGAGCCTTGCCCTATTTTTTTTTTTAATCAGTTTTTATTTTCAAAATAAAAAAAAATGACAGACCAACATATAAATCAACACAGTGCAGGGTACAGCAGGGCAAGATGTCACAGACATATGATGATGCCCAAAGGGCGCATACAGCATTGCTTCATCGGTGAAGACATCCCCACATCCCCAATCCCGTCCTCAATCCCAGAAACCGGCCGCACATCCTAATAAGACCAGACTGTTGATAACATAATCAAGTCAAGATAGATCAACTCCACATTCGGTCATCACAAGTGCAAAGAGGTAGAGTGTGTTTCCCCGTCCCCCACCGCCCCATTGCTACTCACAGAGCTTGCGTCCTCCTCATCAGTGAACTGTTCCAGAAGTGCACCTCAATAAACACATCAGTAAGCGCCCTCTCATCACTACGGTTTATGCGCATGTGTTGCTCCTCTGCCACCCCCCCTCCATCAGATACCGCAGCCAAGCAGAAATCGCAGGGGTCCACTCGCTCAACCAGCCAATCGCTACTCTACGCTTGGCCAATACTAACACTAACTGTACCATCCTGTAGACAACACCTCTACCCCGCTGCCTCGCACCACACCCAGGAGACAAGTCAACGGAGTGGCCTTCAATTCAAGCTCAGTAGCCTCAGTGATCGCCGCCATCACCTCCTGCCAGAATACACTGAGCAATCAAGTGCATATCCTCGCCCCAATTAAGAAGACCGTTCAAAATCGAGGAGGCCCTGGGGGCCGTCGGGAAACCATCCCAGATTGCGTGGGTCATACTCTCAAGTTTTGCATATTGCAGAAACTGGCCAGAGCCCAACTCAAACAAATCCTGAGCCTCAGAAAATGAAAGAAATTCACCATTAGGGTACAGATCCCCGACCACCTCAAAACCACCCAATCGCCAGGCCTCCATCGATATTGTCCTTGCCATATCCCAAAACAGAGACAGATCCCATATCCTTAATTCCCTATCAAAGGGAGCCCGCCGGAGCACCTGCTTCACCACCTGTTCCCAAATCCCAGCAGTAGTCCTTACCAGATAAGGCGCAGCAGGGTCTGATCTGCCCCAGACATGTGAATGTGCGCCAAAGACTGCCCATTGCACATACCAGCATACAATCTCTTTTTCCAATTATCAACCTCCGACAAACATTTCACTGCACATTGTAACTGCGCTGCATAATAAAAATATCTGATGTTGGGGATTGCCAAACCCCCCCCTCTCGGTCACTCTGCAGCACAGACGGCACCACCTTACTTCGCCTGCCTGTCCATACTAGGGAAATCAACAGGCTATCCAAGCGTTAAAAAAGCTGAGCAGGCAGCGGGTACAAAGAGTTCTGTACCAGATAAAGGCACCAGGGCAAAAAACACGATCGTTGCTACTGTGGCCCGACCCATAACAGAGAGGGGCAACTTATTCCAAAAAGTAACCAAGCGCTCCAGGCTCCACTACCCACTCATTATTGTGATTATTATACACCTCCACAGAGTTAGCGACCCAGATACCCAGGTACCGAAAGCACTCTACCTCCCAGCGCAACCCCACCCCAGGGAGCCCGACCTGAGGTACTCCAACAAGAGGCCCAAGAGGGAACAGTAGTGATTTTATTCATATTGATCTTGAGACCAGAAACAGCCCCAAATACCGTCATCCTCTGCAACAGCTCCAGCACCGACACACGAGGATCCCGCACATAGACCAATGCATCATCAGCATACATGGAAATTACGTGTATGGTCCGACCCACCGGGATCCCCCACTGCACCATCTCTTCATGAAGCCAAATCGCCAAAGGCTCCACAGCCAGGGCAAACAGGAGAGGCGACAGCGGGCACCCTTGTCATACACCCCTACCGAACTCCCAGACTGCCGATGTCTCTTCCCCTACACGCACACGCGCTGTCGGGGCAGTGTACAATAGTCGAAACCAGGTGCAAAAGCTGGAGCCAAAGCCCATGCCCCACAATACCTCCAATAAATATTCCCACTCCACTGTTTCAAACACTTTCTTCAAGTCAAGAGACGCCAGTGCCAATTCCAACTCTATTCCCTTATTCTCATGCAGAACATGCGCTAATTGATGCAGATTAAAGGACGAACTACGACCCAGCATAAACCCACATTGGTCTTCATGCACCAGACCCCGAATTACTCCTCTGAGTTGAGTTGCCAAGATCTTACAGAGTATCTTAACATCGCAGTTCAGCATGGTTAGTGGCCGATACGAAGAGGGATCCGCAGCATTCCCCCCTCCGGCTTGAGCAATAAACACACTATACCTTGTCGCATGGTGTCCGGTAACCTACCACAACTCCGCACCTCTTCAAAAACTTCCAGCAGTCTCTCCCTAAGTGTGGAGGAAAAAGCCTGATACAGCTCCACAGGAAAACCGTCACTACCAGGGGATTTGGATTTTGCCAGTGCCATCACTGCCTCTCCCACCTTCTCTACAGTGATCAGGAGTTCAAGTGCATCCCTACTCTCTTTGCCCAGCCTTGGCAACCGCAGCTGCTGCAGAAACTGCTCTGCATCCCCTTCTGATGACATAGTGCCAGCTCTAGATACCCTTTGAAAGTGGTACGCCAATTCCCCTAGAATGTCCCCACGCCCATGAGAAGTACAACCTCAGTATCCCTTATACCCACTATTGGCGGAGCCTCCACCTCCCGTTTCAGGATCCCCGCTAGGAGTTTGCCTGTTTTGTCACCTTATTGATGCAAAAGCTGCCTATACCCTCTCAGAGTTGTTCTGCTTAGTGTGTCCAACATGTGTTCACCTCCTTGTGCAACCTAAGCTCCTCCCGCTTAGACGTGCTCGAGTCGGGAGGCCGCCGCTGTACTTCCCCCAATGTCACCTCTAGGGCCGTAAGATCCTGCTCCAGCTGTCTGCGCACCCCACCCACCATGCTTATTCACTCTCCCCAAATGACTGCCTTCATAGCCTCCCATTCCAAGCCGCGAGACGCAATTGTGTTCCAATTTATGTCCAGATACTGTTTTATCGCAGCACCTACTCGTTCCTGACATCTCTGATCAGTCAACAAGTCCTAGGGCATACGCCAACCTCGAGCCACACGTAGATCTGTCTCTCCCCACTGCAACTGGAGCCGAACTGGTGCGTGATCTGACAGAAACCGACCCAGATGAGTAACCTCCAGGACCTGCGAGCTGTCGGGGCCACCCAACAGAAACCTGTCCAGTCGAGAGTAAGTATCATGTGTTCTAGATTGACAGATATATTCCTTATTGTCAGGGTGCCATTCCCTCCAACCATCCCAGAGACCCAAGTGCAACATCACATCTCTAAGAGATTGTACCATTAATGGTTTGGCTCCCAACTTCGGTGGGTGGCGATCCAACTCTCCATTTATCACACAAATATAGTCCCCCACCCAGACCAGGGGCTTATCCACAC
Organism: Pleurodeles waltl; assembly: GCF_031143425.1. NCBI lineage: Eukaryota > Metazoa > Chordata > Amphibia > Caudata > Salamandridae > Pleurodeles > Pleurodeles waltl. Next base: position 1,259,243,640 of record NC_090447.1, read on the forward strand.
TGTCCCCCAAGGTCTCAGCGACCCTCCACATCCACCTCGCTGTACACATGGGTAAAGGGAACCCTGGGGGCCACCCAAGCAGATACCCTCATGCATAGGAAGAAAAGGAGGACGAAAACGTTTGTCCCCGCCACTTCTTAGCCAATTTAAGCACTTCCTCGTCCATCACGTGAGTCTCCTGGAGACAAGCAATATGAAACTTATGCCTACGAAGGAACGAGTGCACCCTATAGTGTTTTGTATAACTTTTCAAGCCCCGAACATTCCAAGTCAGCATATTAATGAGGCGACCCATGGCAGTAGTAATTGATGCCCCCACCCAATGGACACAACCCGCTGTATGCTACCCCCCATGACGAAACAGAAAAGGACAGCCTGCACACCCCGCTCCAATACCCGCACTGTTGAATAAACTATAAACATGCCTCTCCGGCACCCCTGTCCCACCCCGTAAATACAGTAAAACAACCAGAACAGACCATACTGTAAGTCCAGTCCGTAAATGCTACCAGGACTGCAGCCTTAACCCCACCCTACCACAACAAATGGTCTACCACTACTGTGGAGTGACCACTCCCCCCCCGGCTTCAAACACGAAACACTCAGAACCCCCCTGAACCCGAGAATCAAGCACCAATAGCCCCAGAGGGCCAGCCCCCACCCAGTCCTGCATCACCTACTCAGGATCAACGACAAACAACACACAACAAGATTAAGTCAGGTCATCTCGGCATCCCCGTCCACCTCCAAGTTCTGCTTTGAAGCTGTGCACCCATCCGAGTCAGCAGGCACCACCGCCATTGTTCCATCCTGTTTTATCTCAACCCTGTTGCGAGACTCCGCAAGGCACCCAGAACCATGTGATCTCCAGTCCGGGCCTTCTGAGCCAGACGCCCGTCGGGCGATGCCTCCAGACCCCTCCGGTCTACCGGGGGCCACCTTGTCCTACATCTCCAGCCAATGCCACACCTCCTCAGGGCGCTCAAAAAAGTGTGCTTTGCCACCAGACAAGACCTTCAAACGTGCCGGATACAGGAGCATGTATCTGATGTGCCTTAACCTCCCTAAATCCTTTCCGAGAGTTCTGCACCTTATTAATGTAATCAGGATAAACTGAGATCTTGCAGTTCTCGTACAGTGCCTTATCCGACTCCTGTGCAGCGCACAGAATACAGTCCCGGTCCTTGTAATTAAGCAAGCATGCAATGATGGCCCTAGACGGGGCACCAGGCTGCGGAGGCGCAACGAGGGCCCGATGGGCACGCTCCACCACAAACATGCTAGATAGCCCAGCTGGCTGCAACACGTCCTTGATCCAGTTCTCCACAAACTATTCCATAGCATACCCCTCCGCACGCTCAGGAAATCCCAGCAACCTGATATTGTTCCGCCGGGACCTCCCTTCCGGATCCTCCAGCCGTCCCACCGTAGATGTGGCCTGTGCCATCTGCGTCCGCAGTACCCCCACCTCCGACTGAAGCCCCGCAATGGAACCCTTCGCCGCCTTCACCTTGTCGGATACCTTCCGCAGGTCCACTCTTACCAAATTGACCTCCACATCAACTGTCTCTATTTTGCCCTCCAGTGTCACCCGGGAGCCCTGAATGGTCGAAAGTAGCTCCGCTCGCGATGGCTCACCAGCACTCAATGGCGTGTCAGCTACATCTCCACTCACCTCTGATCTAGCCGTTCGCTGCGGAAGAGCCACAGGGGTTGTATATTGTTCTATAGTGTTACCCTGAAGCATCCGTCTGTTTGTGACGCCCCATGCTGCTCCACACAAGCCCCAAATGCAACTGGCCGCCCCACGCAGATTCCTGACAGCAAAGCTCCACCAAAACAGTATTCGCAGCACTCCACTCCTTGAAAGTTCAGTGCCCAGCCAAGCAAGAAGATCAAATGGCCGCTAGTCTCTCCAGTAGTTGTGAGGCAAACAGGTAACTCTGACCAACATGGTCATAATAGGAACCAAAGCACAGCAGAAGCCATGGATAGTGAAAAAACGGAGACGCCTAAAAACAGCTCTACCAGGATGGCCAGGAAGACCTCCAGGAGCCTTCGCTGCGATACTCGCCGCCTATCAGCGCAGCTCCGCAGGCCCAAACGCGCAGGATGGAGGTCCGTCACTCCAGGGCTTCAGGGGACACACATCAGCACACCTCCTCGCACGTAAGGCAGCCCCCCGAGCCCGCAGCCACCCAAGTCCAAAAGGTGCATCAGCACGACGATCCTCCTGGCCCACAGGCCAGCCCAGATGCAAGGCCAGAAGGCAGGCCCCTCGTCCTGGCCTCGTTCCTCACGTCGCCATCACAGCGCATAGGCCGCTCCCAGCCATGGATCAACAGATCCCTCCTGTACGGACCACGCATGGCAACCTCTCGTGCGCTCAGAGGGGGGGCATCGACATGTCTCTGGCCCCCCAAGGACCACTCTGTGCAATCCCAAAAGGTGCCCAAAAATGGGCTCCGAACACGCCCGTGACCACCAGACATCCTCCTGATCCAGAAACTTGGCTCCCCCAGCCCCTGGGGGCCTCAAGATCACGGCAGGATTTCGCCGGGGACGGGAGCGCTCTAGAAGTGCGTCCTGTCGACCATGTTCCTTGGCCACACCCCCCGCCTTGCCCTATTTTAAGCTGCACTTTGGGCCAACCAACTTAACTGAATCTGTAAATGCTTTATTTGTTCTGGATTTAGTGAGTGATTATGTAATAGTTGAAAAGATACAATGGGCTGAGGGTGGTCTTCTTCAACAGAAGGATATGCTTTATGTTGAAGGAATCAGGGAAGATGTAGTAAGAATTGGATCAGTATATATTAAATCAAGTTTGGGTGTTCTATTGCCACTTTATCCTTCACTGTCCCATAAACACATACCATCCCATCACAAAATGTTATGTCAGCATAACACAATTATCACAAAAACTGTATCAAAGTCCCAAATGTCAGCATTGTTATGACATCATAACCATGTAATATCCATAAAAAAATTCAAAGGCAGTAAGTAGTTAGAAAAAGGAATCAATATTCTTTATTGCTTTAGAAATTATTATTGAATCTTGCTGGATATGATATACATCATCTCAGACCAGCCAACGCATTTCGCCTCTATAATCAGGGATAGATTACGGCTAAAGAACCTTATTATTCATCCTCAAAAGCAATTCTTCATAGTGTTCCATGTTGGGTGACGGTCGGTGAATCAATAGCAAAGCCATAAGCTATAAGGCTGAGCTGCCCGTGCTGCTCTTTCAGCAAATTTGGCAGCAACAACAAAGGAAGCTATTTCGTGAAAGCCTTTTGGTTGGAGAGCTGCCTACATTGATACATTCCAACCCTACAGCATTACTGCACCTTCCAAGCCACCCAAATCTTGATTTTGCTGAGAGAAGTCTGATTTCAGTTAGACAAAGGCTAATGCATTTTGTAGACCACTGAAGAGATAAAGGTACAGATCAGTGGGAATTACAGTTTGTGTCACAAAATTACTAACTGGAATTCAGACTTCCTCCTCCAATGCCCTGATTTCACCACACACCTCTCCCTGCAGAACCCATCAAGGAGGAAGTTTGGCTCCCATTCTCCCCGAAGTTGCTCAAGACGTTTTGGAGGAAGAAGGTGCAGTTCTGTTAAAAGGACCATTATGTCAAATGAGACCATAGGTTTCCCTTTTTTATTTATTGTCACAATGTCCTACAGTCCACTTCTCAGTCTATTAATGTGACCTTGACTATCTCATCAGGTCCTATTCTGTGTGTGGCTAAGAAACTAGCAACCAAAAGGTTATCCCATCAAAAAATGAAAAGTTCAAACAGCGTAGCATCTTTTGTCCTTGTACCCAGGCCTCATATGCCAGCCAGTTGATCAATTTTGTTAAATGCTGTCAGGAGCAAGGTTTAGAGTTCACTTCTGGTAAATCCTTCAGGATCTTGGACTTCCAAAGGGATGGATTTAAAAACAAACTATATACAGCTACCCCAAAGGTTCACTTAGCAGCCATCAGTGCTCTTAGGGAAACAACAAATTCTATCTTTCACAAAGGATTTAGCAGGATGGTTTCTATGAATTTCAAGCAATTCACATTATCGAAATATTTTGACTTTTGGCCTGAGAGCCAGACTGTACCGTTTTTTTTTTTTTTTTTTTTACAACTGTCAAAATCGGAAAAGGTACTTTATACTCATTATATGTAAATACATCATTCCTCTACTACAAGAATATGAGCCACTTGGGTAGAAACTAGGGCATACATTTAGCAGAAATACATAAAGCAACTACGTGGAATTCTAAACACAATTTTGATTTTGGGAAACAATTCTGTTTATAAGTGCCAAAAGCAGAAGTTTGTACTTCTTTGTTTAAACTGTTTAGGGAAAATTATCTTTCTTTGTTATACTTTAAGTATCTGGAATTGCACACTATTCCTATTTGTTTTTTCTTTGGAGAGTATAAAATATTATGACCGACGAAGCAAAGTGATTGCATTTCTTCTATTGGATGGTAGCTCTTTTCTCAATGTTAAGTAAATGCTCATACAGCAAGGACTGTGATGAGGTAGATGGAACATGGAGGTAGTGATTCCATTTCTTACCAGTAATCTTCATGACAAAATGTTGCTTGTAACTGCTCAATGTCCTTCTTTTTCCTGCCTGTTGACAGCTATGTGATACTTTCTATTACAGGCTTTGTTCCAGAAATGTAGAAAGTATTGAAGATTACGGATAAGTGTCATTTTGAAGTCTCACTAATCATATTGTCACAGCCAATATTTAAAAAACAAATTTATCGGTTTCATGTAACTGAATGATCAAAAAACAACTGATTTTCAAGAATTATCATTTTAATTTATTAATACCCTCTGGCAGAATGAAGTTCATGAGTCATTGGAAAGGTTGCAATGCCAGTAACTAAGGGCCTTATTAATATCTTGGCAGCTGGGATACTCCGTCACAAAAGGACATAATGGAATTTGTAAAGCTGCAGGCGGGATATCCATCCGGTTTGTGACGGAGTATTCCATCCACTAAGGTCATAATCAGGCCTTAAATCAGTACCTTGCCATGGTGAGATATTTCATTAAAAAAATTACAATTCTTTCAACATTTACCTGGTCGTCACCATAAAGAATAATGCATTCATCTGGATCTGTAGAGCTGAAATAAAGAAATGAAAAACACATTGCCAATCCATAGATACTTTGCATTAGAATTTCAGCCTGTAATGAGTGAATTGATTGATGAGACAGAGAGTAGGGATTACATACTGTCCAAGGACTAAATGAGTGACTGGAGAAGAACAGTAAATAAAGAATACAAAGTAGAGTAGTAAAACAAGTTAGAAAACCGAGACCCACCTCACAACACCACAAGGAGGGCTACATTGACCCCAGTTTCCTAAACTGTTTAAACTCTCTGATTTTGGGACAGTGTATTAAAAATAAGGTACATTTGAAATTCACCCGTTTAAGAAAGAAATACCTTATCTGGCTGCTTGATCTGTTTAATATGAATATTTTTAATTAGTGTTAAGACAATCTTAAGATAAAAATACACCCATATAAGAAGAAATGTATGATGTAATGATTTGCTTTCAATTGTGTACATGCTTTTGGTACAGGATTTATTTAGTTAAACACACACACACACATTTATATGATAATGTTAAAGCCTCCATTTAATTTACTGTGTTATCAATAATTAATAAGCTTAAGAGTTATATATATTGTTATTAAAATGTTTCAAAATTGAACTAGCATCAGTTTCCCTCTTATTCACCACTTAATCATTATTAAGAACTTTGTAAAGTGGTGTCAGAAAGGGAAAGTTAATGTTGGAGAATGTAAAAGATTTCTGTTTGAGCGCATTCCCTGATCCCTGTTGTAATGAGAGTTAAGTCTCATTTGAGGAGTGATGTTATCAGGAAGGAACTTCCAAATGAAGCCATCACTTCCTTAGTTACTGCATCCCCTCAGAATTTCGCCTTTGTTCTAGAGAACATTTGTCACTGACACATGATCTATCATACCTTTGTCAATGGAAATTTGGTATTCCCTAACAGAAACTCCCTGTGTTGTTATAGACTTTTCATCTCTAGCTATGTGACAAAGTCAAAGTGTTTTTTTAAAATATATTAATAGTAGCATTAAAAACTGAAACGAAAAAGACATAAAGAAAAACAAAATGTACAGGATGGTTACACAGAGGATGGTGACTGAATAAACACAATGACAATTCCATAATGTAACTGTGAACCAGAATACATGCTAATTGCAGAACTAATCAACTCTACATATACTGCAAAACAAAGGCAACATAGAAATACAGGTCACAAGCCTAACGAGGAGGCAAGAACAAAACAATGAAAAGAATGGAAAAAATAACAAGAAACGGAATGAGAATGCTGAAGCAGAGAATAGAGACAGGAAGGATAGAGTGCATCTTAGATGACAACAAGAAAAGGAAACGTAACAATGGCACAAAAATGATAATGTTGTTAGTTAAAACAACTGGATACAGAGATCATCAAAGTCATTCTAAATGGCCTCATGTGTGTTATCTTTCACTCAATATGAAACTTTAAAGACCTGTTCAAGTACATTCTCAGGTGGGCCTAATCACTTTAATTTCTAATGGCTATGAGCATTAAAGAATGGCAGTGAAAACTCCATGAAAGACAATTATAAGTGAGGTCCTCTGTATAGCCTGAGTACATGACCCCTCCATTCCTTAAAATTACTCACTACAAAAATGGTATATCATGTGGGCCAGAGATTAACTGTTTCAGTGGGTCAGATGGCCTAGAGCCGTCTGACGCAATGGTGCTCGTGTGCGTCGGACAGCTCCCGGCTGTCCGTGAACATGGCACTGGAAATTCCTTTGGAACCCGCACCAGAGGGATTTTCTTTTTAAAGAAACAGCCTCAGGAGAGGAGGAAAAGCTTCCCTATCTACCGAGGCCGTTTCTTTTGTTTCAGTGAAATGATGATCAGTGTGTGCGGCACACTAATATCATTTCACTGAAACCGAAAGTGAAATGATCCGATTAGCTCATTTCACTTTCTCTGCATCAGTGCTAGTGGGGCTTTCTCAGTCCCGAGCACCGATCCAAATGGGAGAAGTATTCTTGGAAAGGGGAGGCTCTCCCCTTTCTAATGGTATCCAACCTAGTGGATTCCTGCTTGGGGATCGCTGCAGGACGGCGATCCCCAAGGAGAAATCCACCACTAGAAACCAAGGAGGGGGAGCGGCCCCTTGGGCAAGGGCTTTTGCCTCCCCCCTTATGTTTTTTTGGGCAAATTCAGTCTTTCTGCCCCCCCGGGGGCAGATGGGGCAAAAGCCCCTGATATGCCCCCTAGGGGGCAGAAAGCTCACCTGGCACCAGGGATTTTTTTTTTTAGTTTAGGGGTGGGGAATGCCCAGAATAGGCATAGCAATGCCCCCAACCCTAAAAAATGGGCACAGTCTTTCTGACTCATCGGAACAGATGAGGTAATTACCCCGGATCTGCCACCAGGGGGAGCAGAAAGACCACTAAACACCAAAGAATGTATCTATATATTTTGTAAATGGATGTGGGCTGCCCAAAACCTAGGGGATGGTTAAGCCCCGCCCTAACTGAAGGGGCAATTGCCTTTCTGCTTCCTCTGTGGTCCAAAGCATCTTATCCCAATAGCAAACAAGAGAAAATTTGACTTCTTTGGGTGTTGATTTTACACATGGGTGATAAGAGCTTGGCTAACTCCCAATATCGTTCCACTTGCAATGGTGAACAGCTGCATTTTTTAGCCTTGGGTAGACTGCCACCTGAAAAAACCTACCAGACCCAGACACTTCTACAAACTGGACATCTGGTGGAGTCCAGGGTGGTGTGCTTCACATGGACCTCACACTATTTTCTTACCCACAATGCCCTGCAAACCTCCAACTTTGCCTGAAGTCACACCAGCAACAGGAACGGGTCAACCGAGGTCAATAGGAGTCTCCAAGCAAGGGCTCCCATTGTCATTGGTTTGATCTGTTCCTGCTGTGGTAGTAGGCCCAGCCACACAAGTGGGGCAGAGCTTTTATTTGAACAGGTGGAGCAATGCTGGGTGGTAGGAATTTTGTGGATTCCTGCGGATTCCAGATGTTTCCATCACAGAAATATAGTGAAAATGCATGACTTCGGGCAAAGTTTGATGTTTGCAGGCTATTGCGGGTAAAAAAAAATCTAATGGGATCAACACAAGTCACACCATTCTGGATTCCCCTAGGTGTCTAGATTTCACTAATGTACAGGTTGTCTATGCCTCCCTAGGTGCCAGCTGAGCTAGGGTTCAAAATCTAGAGCTACCCACATCAGAAATGGAGAGTCAGTTTTCAAAGGAAAAATTAGCTGCATCCATGTTGGGTTTTGGGTTGTTTCCTGTCTCGGGCACTAGGTCTACCCACACAAGTGAGATGTAATTTTTATTGGGAGACTTGTAGAAGCATAGAATGGTAGAACATTTGTTATTACCAATTGGATTTCGCTACATTTGTTCCTATCAAATATAAGCCAGTGTATAAGAGGGTGACATTTTGAAAAAAACATCCAAATCATAACACTAGTACAGGTAACTACAAATTCAGAGATTTAGGAATAACCACTGCTCCTAAACTCTAAATCTTGTGTCCATTTCAGAAATACATAAATTTCCTTGCTACCCATTTTTCATTCTGACTATTTCGTTATAAGAGATGGCCTATACTCAGTATTCAATGAAAAGCCTTTGTGTGGTGCAGCTTAGTTGTTTGCTCTGGGTAGCTTGGGTTTCTGTAGAACCTACAAACCCTATATATGCCCGCAACCAGAAGGGTCTAGAGGACGTAATGATACATTGCTTTGTCAATCTGCCATTGCGACAAAATGTTACAGATGAAAATGTTGTCCACGACAGCTTCAACACCTCACCTCCGCCAGACCCCACCCCCAACAACTCCTCCCACGCCGACCACATCACCACCTGGACCCAAGTAGACGACGCCGAAACCCTAAAGACCATGAACTCCATCCACTCAGGATCTCCCTCTGACCCCTGCCCACATCACGTGTTCAACAAAGCCGACGCCACCATCGCCCCCGCACTCCGAAAGATCATCAACCTTTCTTTCAACACCGCTACCTTCCCGGACAGCTAGAAGCACGCAGAAATCCAACACCTCCTCAAGAAACCTAAGGCTGACCTCAACGATCTCAAAAACTTCCGACCGATCTCCCTCCTCCCTTTCCCAGCGAAAGTCATCGAGAAGATCGTCAACGCACAGCTCGCCCACTACCTAGAAGACAACTCCATCCTTGACCCCTCCCAATCTGGCTTCAGGCGAAACCACAGCACAGAGACTGCACTCCTCGCTGCCACAGATGACATCAGATTACAAATGGACAACGGCGAAACCTCAGCCCTGATCCTCCTAGACCTATCAGCCGCCTTCGATACAGTCTGCCACCGCACCCTACTAACCCGCTTACACGAAGCCGGCATCCAAGAAAAGGCCCTCAAATGGATCTCCTCCTTTCTCTCCGGCAGAACCCAGAGGGTCCGACTCTCACCTTTCCGCTCCAATGCCACCAACCTCATCTGCGGCGTACCCCAAGGCTCCTCACTAAGACCAACGCTGTTCAACGTCTACATGGCCCCCCTCGCACAACTGGCCCGCCAGCACAACCTCAGCATCCTCACCTATGCCGACGACACCCAACTCGTCCTCTCCCTGACCAAAGATCCTCTCACCGCCAAAGCCAACCTCCACGAGGGACTGAAATCCATCGCCGAGTGGATGAACAACAGCCGCCTGAAACTCAAATCCGACAAGACGGAAGTCCTCATCCTCGGGTGCACCCCCTCAGCCTGGAACGACTTGTGGTGGCCCACCGCCCTGGGCCCCCCACCCACCCCAGCCAGCCACACACGAAATCTCGGCTTCATCCTCAACTCCACCCTCACCATGTCCAAACAGGTCAACGCAGTCTCATCCTCCTGTTTTAACACCCTCCGAATGCTCCGCAGGATCTTCAAGTGGATTCCAACAGGAACCAGAAAGACAGTGACCCAAGCCCTCGTCAGTAGCAGACTCGACTACGGCAACGCACTCTACACAGGCATCCCAACAAAAGACATCAAACGACTCCAACGCATCCAGAACGCATCCGCCCACCTGATCCTCGACATACCCCGCCGATGTCACATCTCCCCTCACCTGAAGGACCTCCACTGGCTCCCCGTGGACAAGAGGATCACCTTTAAACTCCTCACCCACGCACACAAGGCTCTACACGACACCGGACCCGCCTACCTGAACACCAAACTCAACTTCATCGTTCCCTCACGACAACTACGCTCTGCCAACCTTGCCCTCGCCATCGTCCCCTGAATCCAGCTCAAGACCTCTGGCGGCAGATCCTTCTCCTAACTCGCCGCCAAAACCTGGAACTCACTCCCGATCTCACTGCGCCAGACCCAGGACCTCCTCACCTTCAGGAGACTCCTCAAGACATGGCTCTTCGAACGATAGCAGCACCCCTCCCCCCCCCACGCCTCAAAACCCTAACGGGTACATAGCGCGCTTTATAAATTATTGATTGATTGATTGATTGTCACTAATGGCTGTTTTTTCTAGACTGTGCTAGGAGAAAAAGACAATGCAAAAAAGTGGAGATAAAGAAAGGGGCCAGCTATTACAAAGAAGTACAGAGCCAATATTAGATCATTACATGGTCCAGAGCAGCTCAGCCATCAACACGCTGGAGACTCTAAGTGACAGTCTCCAATGTATGGCACTGTCAAGGGCTGGTCTTCATAGTGTTAATAGCATTTAGAGCAAAGGAATTGCCAGTCTCTTCCTCTGATGGATGAGTGTCCGATATGCAGATGTACAGAATGCATATCTGAGAAAAATGTAGTTGTTTAGATGAAAAAATGAAAAAACCTTTAATGATTCAGGCATATTTCTGAGCAGGGACCAGAAGATCCTATAGCTGAAGATCTAAAGACCTGAGTAATTGGCCAGAGAAAGCCACAAGCAGGACAAGCAAAGTAGTAATGTGCTGAAAAGAAAATATAAACTCATTAATTAGACAAAGACCTGGAAGGGAAAGCGCAGGAGCAGGAAGTAAGTCCACCTTGATGAATATGCAAAAGTGGAGTAAATCCAATCTGAGTTAAGAGTGAAAACAAAAGAATATCTGGATTGGATTGTTTCATAGATAGAAAATAGTAGCAGAAAAATGAAAAATGGAGCCCCTCTGCAAACACCGGCAGCTTCAGAGGGCAATGTCACGGGCAACCCCACCTGTGGGTGGTGAAAATGTTCCCACCTTCTAAGGGTGCTGGAAATGGTGTAGGAGAACCCCCACGAGTCCAGATGTTGCACACAGGAGACTCCTTAGAACTCCAGCAGTATCCACAGATGGAGCAGTGAGAAGGCAGTCTGAAAGATCACTCTGAGTTGCCAAGCAGCGGTCGGCTTTAAAGTGGGCAGACCTGTGTCTTCGGTCCCGAACAATTACAGGTACGAAATTACTTTCGAAGTGATGTTACACAAATGGTTGCTATGCAGCATTGTAACAGAGCTGGGTGGCACAAAAATCTCTCTATAAAATGAAGTACATAAATAAAATCTGAGAGGGACATCCTATGGTAAGCATATCTCCTGGGATATTAAATTGTCCAGTTGATAATGGTTGGCAAAGGCAGCACTCAGCATTTTTATCGAGTGCTGACTTTGCCCTCCACTCTTGTAAACGCTGCCCACAACCTAACTGAAAATGTAAGTGGAATAATGCGTGTTGATATTTGTGGCAGTCACCGAGCTGGGTTCCACCTAAGGTCACAGGACCAACTACGAATTAGTAAGAGGATGAAAGTGACCCACATACTGCGATAAATCTACTGGACGAGTCTTTGAAAGCTCTGGGATCCCTCTTGAGCAGGCTCTATGTTCCCTAGAATGTAATGAAGCAGAGGGATAAAAACTCAGAAGTAAGAGGTGGGAGCAAAAAAGTTGAAGAACTGTTGGCAAAAACATTAGTTGGATGTTGGGTGATGACCTTTTGGCTATGCCAATTATTATTTTGCGTGTGAATGTTTTTATAGGACATACATTGTGTGAATACAAGCATAGTCTCAAAGCTTTGTGTGTATGTGAGTGTGTGTATTCAATGAAAAAATCAAAGGTTAAATTGGAGTTGTACCTGAGGAAGGTAGTAAGATTTTGATTTACATTAAAAACCATTAGACATTCACTCAAAAAGCACTACTGCTTAAAAAAGAAAAAAGAAAAACTGAAGTTTGCTAGTTATACATAACTGGCAGAAGCAAAACTAGTACCACTGTACATTTCAGATGTTACTTGTAATGTGTAAAGTCATAAGCAGCGCATCACAACAGTGGAAGTTATACTTCTGTCAGTTACATATAGCTGGTGAATTTCATTGCTATTTTTGGTAGTGCCACAGAACACAGTGCTTTGTGCCAGAACTCAATTTCCTACTTTAAAAAAAATGTTTTTAGGTCCTGAGAGATTTCCACAGGACCAGAAGGAAAGACATGCTGGGTTCTGTGAGAATCTCGAGGGACTGTGACAATGCAAAAAAAATATTTTCTTTTTTGGTTCAGGGTCCACATGGCCCCCTGACATGGGCAATGTGGTCAGGGCATTTCTACTCTGCCTCCTTCCATATATTTTTAACAGTATTGCCAGAACCTAGTCCTTGGGTCCTGTAATGGCCGAAGGAACATTTTTCTTCATGTTGTGGCCTCCAATCACATTGCTTGGTCCCGCAGAACTCCAGCATACCAATCGGAATTCTTTTTTCTTGTTTTTTTCCTGTGGGAATCCTGCCGCAACAGATATATATGAATACTGAACCTTAATTTCTCTAAAATGGCTGAATTAGAATTACACCGAATCACAAAAAATACCTTTATGGGTAAAGATCTTGCTTTCTTCAAAAAATTGGTTTAATTGTATTTTTTATGTATCAGTGTCTAATTTTTCCTATGGGAAATGCATGGCCAAAAAAGTGTTTCGAGACTTCCCTTTTTATTGGCCTCCAATTGACAGATTCCCCTGAAACTTACCACGAAGATGCTGAGGTGCATGAACTGTTTTTGTTTGGAACGTTTTGTGAACATTCAATAAAATGGCACTAACGTTTTTAGGACAATAAAAGCTCTCCCTTTGGAAATTTTGACTCAGGCATAAGTACGCAATCGCAACATTATAGATCGGTGAAAATGTCAGGTATACCATGTCATTTAAAAAGTTTAAAAAACAATGAAATTTGCCAGTTATAGTTATCTTAAGTAACTAACGCTTGTGCCCTAAATGAAGTAAAACACACCCCCATCATGAACAGTGTTATAAATTATGTATTTTCAGATATTGCATTGATGTTTTCAATGGTGGGCACAGAACATGTCTATGGTGTCTTAAACCATAGCATGAGTGATGTAATTTATGAGGCAATTAGCAGTGCATGGTGAGGTTGTGAATTATAGTTACTTTATGGCATGGATTATAATTACTTGAGATAACTATAACAGGCAAATTTCAGTGTTTTTATTCATTTAAAACAGTGTTTTCAATGCCATTTTTATCTAACTATAATGTCCCTTTAACCTTCAATTACTGCAGTGAATGTTTTTTTTTTAATTGAAAGTAAGATATTATTAATTTTTTTTACAATTCCTAACTATAAATTCTCTTTGATCCTGGCATGGTGATGAGTGCACGGCTTCACCTGTAGCACCTCGCGCCACTCTACCCCCTGCAGCACATGGTCTTTGGCTGTGTGTGGATTTAGTTGATTGCAGGGCCAGGCCGCACTTGGCATGGGTACTGCAAGGGGCCCCATGGGCTGACATGTCCCGTTTTTCACTGTCTGCTATGCAAAAGCGCAACGGGTGCTGTTGCACCCTATGCACCGCAACATTGTTGCTGGCTCCATTATGAGCTGGCATCAATATTGTGGGCTGTTCCCCGCTGGGCCAGCGGGTGGACACACTGTTTCCACCCGCTGACCCAGCGGGGAACTTGTAATGGGGCCTGCGGGAAGGTGGCTGCACTGGCCTGGCGGCAACCTGACCGCAGGAGTGTGGAAGGCGGGCTTTTCCTCCTGCCAAACTCAAAATGACCCCCATAGACTTTAGCAAAAAATTACAAATAAATATAATCAAATGCATAGTTTATAAATTCACAATGTTTAATAAAAGTGATTGTCATTAAATATTTTTAATAAATCTTTATTAAAAAGAGAAATTATCAACATGCCTTCGAGTATTTTTTTAACATTTTTAGGCCACAAAAGCAACTGTAGAACCCACCACAAGGGGTCCCTGTACTCCAGCTGAAGAGCATACACCTCCAGGTCAGTCTGCTTTAAATAAATGTGGTTGGCTCTCCTGGGGTCCTGGATTCCATAACCTAAGAGACTTACTTTTTTAATGCTGCTGAGAGCCTGAAGCCCCCATAACAAAACAAATGGCTGGTGGGGCCCCTTTTCCTTCTAGGAACACCACCACGAGTAAAACATATAATAGAAAGAAGCCCTATGGCATTATGGGGCACTTCTTGCATGGAGCAGTAAATAATAAAAGAGCGGCTCCAGCACTTTTTTTATTTGTATTTTGAGTGTGACCTGGTCTCCTCTTGGGGCACCCACAACATATCCAAATGTTGGGAGCCGCGGGGGGAGCCCCCTGCCCCTGTGATTCCTGTCAGCTCCCCAGTTTCCCAGCACCCATACTGGCTCCTTTACTTGAACCCTGCCCGGATTTTTCTCTGCTCCTTCCTGGGTGGAAGCAAAGTGGAGAAGTGTGGTACAATGGTTAGAGCAGCAGACCCTGATGCAGAGATCTGACCAGGGTTCAATTCCTGCCTCAGCGGGTCTTGGGCTCAATTCCCTTGGACTAGATAATTCTCACCTTGGTGCCTAATCTAATAAATGGGTCCCACTCTGTAACTCTGGGCAATAGCTTGCTTAATCTCCACAACGGCCCTCACCAGCACTTGGATGCCTGGCTTCACCCTGGGGGTTGCCCAGGAGTGGGCACCTCACAGGGAAAACCCAGGAGGGGTTCCACAGCGGTATGCGTACAGTGCCTTGAGATCCTAACAGGTGAGTAGTGTGCTATACAAGTGTGAAGTTTACGTTTTTTTTACGTTCCCTGCCTAGGAAAGAGTGGCAGGGAAGAAAGTTTACATTCCCTTCTCACACTCTCCCAGACAGAGAACACCAGTGTCCCAAAGGATGGGGTAACTGGGACACTGCACCAGTCATCAGGCCCTACGGGATGGAGTCCCCAGCATCCATGGTCTATGGGAGAGGGGGACCAGCTACTCTTCCTTAAAAAAATGTGGGAAGTGATGTCCCCAGGACCTTAAAAAGGCTTGTGGAGCGGTGCTGCTTGCCCCTGCTCAATTTTAAGGCAAGCAACTCCAGGGGATGGCGTCCCCTGGGCCCCTACAAGGCTCAGGGAGGGGAACGGCATGCCCCCCTCACCAAACAAAATGAACATACTGACCCCCAGAAGGCCTTTGCTGCTTGAAATGTACAAATAATTTAAGCCTTAATTTCTCAAATAAATATTAAAAAGATTTACATCAAATCACCAAAAGCATGCTTTCTGGACCAAGATCTAGCTTTCTTCCAAATTTGGCATAATTCAGTTCAGCCATTTTTTGCTGTATCTGTTTTGGGATCCTCCTTTTTCTTTGCCCCCACTTGAAGGATCATCCTTAACCTTTCCAGGAAGGAGATGAGGTGAATGAACTTTTCGTTTGGAACGTTTTATGAAGGTTCAACAGTGGGAAAGGAATTAGCAAGCCCAAATTTTTTTTTCGTATGGAAACATGGTCCTAACTATAACAACCCAGTGGTGACCACCACTTGGTAATTACCTACTGGTGGTCACCAGTACGCAGTCATAGTTAGGACCAAGTTTCCATAGGAAAAGTGTTTTTGTTTGACAATTATTTGACAAATCTCCACAAAATTAACAAAACTAGTTTGCCAGTCACTTCAGCTGATGTCTGGAAAGTTTCAGGGTGATCCATCAAGTGCGGTCTGAGAAAAAGGGGGGGTCCGCTGAATGGAATCACATCAAATTTAGAAGAAAGCTAGATCTTGGTCCAGAAAGAAGCCTTTTTGTAATATGGTATAAATCTGTTCAGTAGTTTTGGAGTTATTAAAGTAAAAAGATTTATGTATATCGAGAGACTTGGATCTGCCGTGGATCCACAGGCCAACAGCAATGCCATAATTGGCTGGCCGCAACCCAAGAGGAAAGTTGCAGCTGCCGTTTGTGCATTGGGACACAGTTCCCAGGAGGGAAAATAAAATGTAGATGTGATAGGAGGTGTCAGGGTACAGGTACCCAGACCCCCCTATGGTTCTGATGGTTGGGTCTGTGAGGGACACATCATGGGCAAGAAATTGTCCCAAAACTGTTTTTTGAGTGTGTGAGGATCCTAGGATCCACCCAGATCCGACTGGATCCTCACAGATCTAGGCAGATTTGAGGATCCAGACCCCAATAAAAAAACACATAATCCACTCACAGACCCACATACCTACTCACACACTCACTCACACCCCACTTACACACTCACACAACCACTCACACACCCACTCAAACACCCATACAATCACTCATACACTCACTCACAGACCCAAGCACCCTTGAAGCCACTCACACACCCATTTAGAGACCTACGAATTCACTCACACCCCATTCACAGACCCACGCAGCCTCTCACACTCCTACTCACAAACCCACTTACACACACACACAACCACTCACACATCCACTCACAGGCTGACAAACCTACTCACACATCCACACAGTCACTCACACACCCACACAGCCACTCCCACGCACACACCCATAAAGCCAACCTAAACAGTCACTCACACATCCACACACAGACCTTGATCCACTTATAGAAATTACAAAAGCATATGTTTGTATTAAATGTGTTGTTGTTTTAGTATTGAATGTGTGCAATATAACAGGCAGACCCCTTATTTGTCTGAGGATTCGCAACGGATCCACGGATCCATAAAATTAATAAAAAAAAAAAAAAGAAAGACTTGGTGCATTGCATTTATAGAAAGACCACATCAGTTACCTTACCTTAATTTGTATATTTTTAGTTTAAAAATGTATAACAAGAATAAATGCGTGAATAAAATGCATTGATAAGCTTGTGAAAATGTATATTAGTAAACTGAACTTATAGGTCAAATTGTGGTACAATTTTATGTTTTAGTTTGGAAATAGCATAAAAAATCCGTAGAAATTCACTGAAAAAAAATGTTACAGGGACGATATAGTTAGGAAATAGAATGAATAAAACCTTAGAAATTAGGTTAGTGGGACGTTATAGTTAGGCTCAGATTTTACACACACAAAACCAGAGACATTCAGCAGTTGTAACTACAGTTATCTCAAGTAACTATAATTCGTGCCCTCAGGTAACTATAACGTGTGTCCTCACCATGCACTGCTAATTACCCCACGTATTACATCACTCCTAACATCTTTCATGACATCACTGATAATATCCCTGCAACATTTGCACTGAAATTATTGATGAGAAAACTGTGCATGGCATGGGCACAAGTTATAGTTACCTTGACACACAAGCTATAGTTACTTGAGATAAGTATAGCTATAACATTTGAACTTCTATGGTTTTGTGTGTGTAAAATCTGAGCCTAACTATACCTTCCCTGTAACCTTAGGCTTTTCAGTGAATATATATATATACCTAATAACTATATGCTTTAAATATTACATAAAAGCATACTTATTGTGTGGTTATGCACATTGTGCAGGACACGCACACCACAAACATTGAGGCCAAGATTGATACACTCCCGCCTTGAGGATGTTGGCTAGGGCCTACTGAATACACACTGTCAGGGTATAACACAATTGACCTGCACGGCCACTACTCGACTGCAGCCCAAGAGGAGGAGCACACCAATAACCTGCACCTGCCGCCTCACTTCATGATCACTAATGCTACTTTCTACCATCTGTGACTTGGTGTTGTACGTCATACCCCAAATTTCATATGCTGTATGTGTGAGAACTCACACCCACCCACCTCCCCCCGAACGGTATACCATTTGATATGTCTCTATGTATTGCTATAGGTATGCTTGTGGTTAGTGTAATGATTATGTGTAGTGACTTTATACCTATACGATGTATATTACATACCTTGCTTCACTTGTGGTTGTTATTACAAAATAATAAAAATGGATAAAAAAAAAAAAATTAGCAATCAATTGAAACTATAATAGATTGTGTAATATCACACTCTGGGAATACCTTGCTGAAGAATTCATTCATTCATCATAAAGGTGAATCATTCAATTTGGTAAGTTACTGTTTTGTTTAATTGAGCGCTGGTTGCTTTCCAAGCTACAGCTTCTTTCACCTATATGTTCCCACCTGAACCAGCTCTTTCATAAGGATTTCAGGGAATTCAGGGACAGCTCTCTAGGACATTATGCTAAGAGAAGCTATGGGTGGAGGTGGAATGAACTCATTTTTAAGGGTTAACATATAGCTGAATCTTTAAGCCATGGGTCGTGGACAGATAAGAGCCCCTAGAATTTTTTTTCTATGGTGCCTCATCATTTTCCAAAGTGTTTGCATAGTGTCAACTGTCTCCATGACACGTTTCATAGACAACAACAAGTATTTAGCGCAGTGAGACTCAAAGTTCTACTTTTTCTGTAGTAAGTATAAACTCAAAAACTCAAGCATACAAAATGTTCTCGCAATACCATAATTGGCTGGCCACAACCCGAGAGGAAAGTTGCAGCAAGGAGATGTTTGTAGGAGTGACAAATGACATAGAACTAGGCCTGAGCAAACTTTTAAGTACGCTGGCGAAAGTCATGTAATTTTGGGAATTTTATGTTACACAAAATATCAGAAATTATACAATTACACCCTGTTTGCGACAAAAGTTTATCACAAATGTGGGGATGAGGGGGTTATGATTGGCTTCTGCTCGTGCACTTGTGTTTTTGCTCTGTTTTTGCCACAAAATGCGTGCTTGCATCAAAAACTGATGCAAGGATACATTTTGTGCTTAAATTTTGAGCTAAATGTCAGATTTGCACACTGCATATTTATGTGTAATTTTGTGTAATTTTACCATAATTTCACTTATTTATGCAAATATATTTTACGTGAATTTTGCACAACATTGCAGAAAACCATGTGGCAGATATGCAAAGTCATGAGAAAAATCTGTATGTATATGAATTGTAGTGCAACCAATAATATTTATTCAACAAAAAATTATTATAGTCTTATGAATTTCACATTACTTTCTCTCCCTATTCCTCATACAGTGAGGTAGAGTATCTCCATGAGAGATCTCCCTAAAGTGTATTTTTTAACTTAAACAACACCTTTTGCTTAATACGACCCCCTCTTTCCTCAGAGTTGATGCCATAACATGTAACTACTCCTATCAAGTCCTGTTTTTGTCTCCACAGAAGACTGCGATTTCTATGTGACATGGAAAAAGGGTGTGAGCTCCACCTCTCCTCCTTCTCGCTGTACCTTGAAGCGGCCATGTCCCAACAGGAGAGGTTTCCAATAAAGGAAGTGCCCCTGAAAAGTGCCTTCATGGCTATGGGCTGGGAGTCACCCTCGTTAGCCCTGCCTGATTCTCTGAGCCAGTTGGGGCCAATTGCTTTAGAACAGCTTCTTAAAGACTCCCCCACCTTATAAGAAGTCAAATGGATCATCTGGCTGTGTTATCTTAGCGAGGGGCTCTGTAAAGTCGACGTCAAGTTCTAATGAAAGAGACCCAACAGAAACTGCTTACTGAGTCTGGGTTAAAGCAAAAGCATCATAACAGATGCAGGCATTACTCTTCTTTATCCTCATCATCTTTGCTTCGGGATGATGCTGTGTTAAACATTATACTGGGAAGTTATTTTGTGGTGAAGACATGGGAGGCGTTTATGGACATTTCAGAGATAATCTGGGTTTCCCCAAGTTTGAATATGAACCCAGCTCAAAGGGTGGTTTTTTTGACAATTTCACAAGTATTGGTTCCACATCTTCCCATCCTCCAGCTCATTAAGAATTTAAGTAAGACAGCATGTCTTCCCCTCCTCCAACTCATTAAGGATTTAAATAAGACAGCATGGAAGGACATGGGAAAAGTGATTATTCTTAGATTCCTTTATTGGCCTTATGAGCTTGAGGGCACTGATGCAACCTGCTGCAGTCTTTGCTGGTAGTTTATCTGGGTGACAGATCATTATCTTTTGAAAAAGAGTTGCACTATCAAAGCCTATGGGTTGTAAAGTGGATAGAAAAAAACATGCATATTCATGTTTGCCCGTGTCAAATTGGGCTGTTATGTATGCCACCTATGTTTTACAGTCACTTGTCTAAGATTTCCAGACGTTGCCTTTGGTAATCCAAAATGGTGAGGATTTTGGTGGACTTTTGACTGCTATCAAAGTTCCTTTAAGATATGTCTTTTGATCCCCCCCAGGTACCCAGGCCTGGCATCAAGAGCAAAACATTGCAAATTATAAGCAATTTTGATGATTAATGGGAATGCAGGAGGAATCCAGAAGTCTTCTTTGTACACATTGCCCTTTACAGGATACCTATGTGGTACCCAGCTTGAGGAATCTTTGGTGTTCCAACAGCACTTCAAGCTACTCCCATCCTTTCAACAAAGATGGTTATAAGGACAATCAGCAGTCTTCAAGAATCCAGTGGCACCCTCCTCCTTAGGCTCTCAGATCGTAAGATCAAAGGGTTTGTTCTCCTCTAGTGTGTGGAAGGCTCACTCAGTTCTATGCAAATTTGGTTCAACATAGCTCCAGTCCAATCAGTACTCAAGTACTTGATATTATCGGAAACAGATACAGAATGTATTGAGTTATCAATCCCTCCTCCAGATTCAAAAGTACAGGTGATACAGTGTACTCACAGCCCTCTTCTGCAAGTAGCCATGAATTCCCATATTCAGGCTCTACTGTCCAACATGGCAATGGTTCCTGTTCCTTCAGATGAGTTGGGCTAAAGAGTTTTCTTGAGTGGAAAACCTATGGAGATTTCAGTTCCATTGTCTATCTAAAAGGATCTAAATCATTCCCTCACCAAGATTCATTTCAAAATGGACAGTTGTCAATGGTCATTTCAATGGTTTCTATAAGGGATTTCATACTCTCCTTGGATCTTTAGGATGTGTATCCTCACAGTCAAGTACATCTCAGTAATTAAAGGTTCTTGAGTTTGGAGTTCAGACACTAAAGTATTAACTTGTGGTCCTTGACCTTGGCCTCAAATAATCTCCAAGGGTGTTTAAAAAGGTCCTGTATCCTCTGGGGCAGTCCTGCTGAAAGAGGGAAGAATAGTTCAGCTATAAATCAATGACTCCCTGGTAACTGCAGCAAGAATGGAAAGAAATATGCAGTCTTCAGGATCTTGCTAAATCTGGCAAAGTTCCATCTCTAACCTGTTCCATAATTACAGAACATTGGGGGAATAGTTCAGAACAGACTTGGGAGAGGTTTTCTTACTACAGACTGGGCTCAGAAGATGAAATGTATTGTTCAAGGATCACAAACAATTCCAAAGCTTTTGCTCTGTGGTGATTTCAGCTAGAGAACAAAAAGCCCACTGCTTTTCTGGTGGTTGATTGGGCCCATCCACATCTTTGTATTGTCGACCGACACATCCTCAGGTTCTCACACCTCTTGCAAGGCAGTTTGGAAAACTCAATTCTAGACCTGCATGAAATCCAGAAGGCTGAATTGGACACTTCGGGGATCATTACAACATTGGCGGTAAAAGCTGCTTACAGCCGTGCAGAAGACCTCCAACACACCGCCGCGGCCGCGGAATTCTGCCACAGCCATTATGACCCACAGCACGGAATCTGCCAAAATCCAGATACCCACACAAGTCCACCACACCAAAGGTCAGTGATAAACTGGCGATAACAAAACCTCCACCGTCACGCCAACATGAATACGCCCACACTATCACGCCCCACGAATCCACGTGGCGGTCTTTTAACCGCGGTATTCCATTGGCGGTACACACCGCCGCGCTCAAAATACACACACATTTACAAAACACATCCACATTGGCCAAATCGAAATACACACACCTGATACACATACACACACCACTCCCACACACCCAATACAATATAAAACACACACCCACATCACCCACAAACCCCTACGACAACAACTGCGACAGAAGGCCAGAGAGAGACACCACCAGAAACAACACTAGCATCCACAGGCACTCAACACCATCACTCACACAGCATCCACACACCTCACACAACACACCTCTAAATATCACCCCACACATCACAACACACACCACCACACACATCACCCACACCACCCCATGGCACTGCAAAGACACCCCAGGTTTTCTGAGGAGGAGCTCAGGGTCATGGTGGAGGAAATCATCCGGGTAGAGCCACAGCTATTCGGATCACAGGTGCAGCACACCACCATAGCTAGGAATATGGAGCTATGGCGAAGAATCATGGACAGGGTCAACGCACTGGGACAGCACCCAAGAACTAGGGATGACATCAGGAAGAGGAGGAACGACCTACGGGGGAAGGTGCGTTCCGTGGTCTCAAGACACCAGATTGCGGTTCAGAGGACTGGCGGCAGACCCCGACCTCCTCCCCCAGAACTTACAACATGGGAGGAGCAGGTCTTGGCTATACTGCATCCTGAGGGCCTCGCAGGAGTAGCTGGAGGAATGGACTCTGGTAAGTCAAACCTTAAACTACCATATCCCCCACCCTACCTGCATGCTATCACCTACCCCCACCCTCGCCCTCACCCCCATCACTCCAAATGCTCACACATGTCCCACAATCACAAACCACACATCCCAAACCCAAGCCCTGCATGCAACACCAAAGCATGGACATCCATCACCAAAGCATGTCCACTGCACATACCCATACACCCCCCTAAACCATTATCACAGAAGGTCCCACACAAGAATAGAAGCACTGGGGTACAGGGTCATCCACCCATTGCACACCATGGCACATACAGATGCAATAATCATGCCTTTACACCCCTGCAGGACCCCTACCCAACGTCACCGGACAGGAGGGTCCAGACATGTCCACTCCACCCACAGAAGAGGCCCACAGTGACGACAGCAGCTCTGTCCAACTGGATCTAGATGACCAGCCCGGCCCATCTCGGACCTCGGGACAGTCGGTTCCCCTCACACTGGCACAGGCCACTACAGAGCTTCCCCCTCTGGAAACACCAGCACAGCACCCACCCAGCGGGCCCATACCTCTGTCCCCAGGACACGTCAAGCCGCAGTGTGTCCACCACTACAGGGAACCCAGGCTAACCCACCACCCCAACAACACCAGGGACCTGGGGGCAGTGGTAGTGGGCACACGGTTCAGGGGACAGAGGCCCAGGAAAACAGGGGAATTGGGAGGGCTGCTGTGTGACAGGGGGATGACAGGCCCAGGGAACCCACTCTCCACGAGGCCCTCTCCAACATCATGGGAGCCTACCACCATTCCCAGGAGACAATTGTAACGGTACTGGCCAAGTTTCAGGAGACCCAGCGGCTGCAGTAGGAACAGTATTTGGGGTTCAGGGAGGAACTCAAATCCATCAATTCCACCCTGGGCACCATTGTAGGGGTGCTGAAGGAACTCATCAACACCAGGAGGGACACTGTGGCACAACAAGGGGCCCCTGACACTAGCCTGGACGATGAACTGCCCACCACCTCCGCCGGCGCTAGTGGACAGGAGGCACTGCCACAGGACCACAGCACCAGCACCCCACCCCCTGCAGATGGAGAACCACCCCGCAAGCGGTCCCTGAGATCCAGGACAAAGACAGAGAACAATGCCAAGACCCCCGCCAAGAAATGAGACCACCCTGATTGTCATCCTTCTGTCCCACTTTGTCACCCTTTCCATACTTAAACTGCCCTAGCTCCACTTCCTATGCCCCTTTGGACAATGCACCTGTGAGACTAATAGACTGGACTCTGCCATGAACATTCCTCCACCATCACGCCTGACCATTTTACAACCCCCTCCACTATTTGGCACTTAAATAAACACCATTAAATCACAAAACAATCTGGAGTCAGTCTGTGCTTTCGAAAATGTGTATTTGCAATAACTGTGGAAAAATGCTATATCCAATGTAATGTCAACATACCTATGTCACACAGCTCTAGTCCATGCGGAAACAAAACAGTGGTCACACAGTGGGACCCACATCTGTGAAATCGAAAGGGAAAGTGACAATTCAGTGTCCATACACTGGGTGAAAATGACAGACAGATGAGAGGTAGAAGAATTAAATCAGATGTAGCAGGCAGTGTTGTCTTCTTACCTGTGTCTCACTGGAAGTATTGTTGGATCACCATGTTCCTGTTGTCTATGTCCTCTTCTTCTGCTTCCTCGTCTTCACTGTCCACAGGCTCCACAGCTGCCACAACACCTCCATCTGGACAATCCTCCTGCAGAAAAGGCACCTGTCGTCGCAAAGCCAAGTTGTGAAGCATACAGCAGGCCATGATGATATGGCACACCTTCTTTGGTGAGTAGAATAGGGAACCACCTGTCATATGGAGGCACCAGAACCTGACCTTCAGAAGGCCGAAGGTCCTCTCTATAATCCTCCTAGTTCGCCCATGGGCCTCATTGTAGCATTCCTCTGCCCTTGTCCTGGGATTCCTCACTGAGGTCAGTAGCCATGATAGGTTGGGGTAACCAGAGTCACCTTCAAATGTTGAGACACACACTGACATCCCCAGACGCAGACACCTAGTCACATTGTATTGGGTCCATGTCCTCACCTAATAGCCACACACGGTGCCTCTGGAGTTGCCCCATCACATAAGGGATGCTGCTATTCCGCAGAATGTAAGCATCATGCACTGAGCCAGGAAACTTGGCATTTACATGGGAGATGTACTGGTCAGCCAAACACACCATCTGCACATTCATAGAATGGTAACTCTTCTGGTTTCTGTACACCTGTTCACTCCTGCGTGGGGGGACCAAGGCCACATGTGTCCCATCAATGGCACCTATGATGTTGGGGATATGTCCCAGGGCATTGAAGTCACCTTTCACTGTAGGCAAATCCTATACCTGAGGGAAAACGATGTAGCTGCGCATGTGTTTCAGCAGGGCTGACAACACTCTGGACAACACGTTGGAGAACATAGCCTGGGGCATCCCTGATGCAATGGCCACTGTTGTTTGAAAAGACCCACTTGCTAGGAAATGGAGTACTGACAGCACCTGCACTAGAGGGGGGATTCCTGTGGGATGGCGGATAGCTGACATCAGGTCTGGATCCAACTGGGCACACAGTTCCAGGATTGTGGTACGATCAAGTCTGTAGGTGACAATTACATGTCGCTCCTCCATTGTCGACAGGTCCACCAGCGGTCTGTACACCGGAGGATGCCGCCATCTCCTCACCTGCCCCAGCGGACGTGCTTTATGGATGAGAACAGCGATCAGAGGGTCAGCCAACACTGAGGTACGTAAACACAACTTTATAGCAAAATGTTTGAAAATCGACATATGGCTGTATTAGTGTTTAAGCAAGGCCTAGATATGTGTGACGCAGTCAAAATTAATGCCATGTGGCCCCCTGAAATTGCGGCTGCCTGACCTGTAATGTGGGACAAGGGGATATGAGGTAACTGCGCTGGCGTTGTACACCATCGCGGTAGGCGGTCGAAGACCGCGGCGCAATCCTGCATTGGTTAACATTGGACCCTAGGCGTCCCAGGAGCCAATGATGATGTACGCCGGCGGTGACGGCACGCACCGCCGCGACCATCACCGCCATTTTCTGTCTGTTCAATCACTTGATACCTGATCTTCGACAGGAGAGGACCTACACTGCATGTGCTGCTGTGACCTCAGTCTGGAAGAGACAATGGCTCATGTGTCTGGGGAAAGGGCCCCTGCCTTCAGCACGGAGGAGTTGGAGAAACTAGTGGATGGGGTCCTCCCCCAGTACACGCTACTCTACGGTCCTCCAGACAAACAGGTGAGTACACTGTGAGCATGCTGTATGGGCAATGCCTGTTTGGAGTGGTGTTGATGAAAGATGGGGGGCGGGAGAATGAGGCGTGCATGATACGACGGTGAGTGCATGTGCTTCATCGCAAGGGTAGGGATGCGGGCCAATGACTGTGATGGTGCGGACGGTTATATCTTCTCCTTTTCCCCTGTACTATTCCTGTAGGTCAGCGCCCACCAGAAGAAGGATATTTGGCGTGCCATCGCCAAGGAAGTCCGGACCCTGGGGGTCCACCACAGACTCAGCACACACTGCTGGAAAAGATGGGAGGACATTCGCCGCTGGAGCAAGAAGATGGCTGAGGCCCAACTGGGGATGGCCTCCCAACGTGGAAGGGGTGCACGTCGCACCATGACCCCCCTGATGTTCCGGATCCTGGCGGTGGCGTATCCGGAGTTGGATGGGCGCTTGAGGGAATCACAGCAGCCACAAGGGGGTGAGTATACTCTCATTCTGCTGATTCAGCGCGCATTGTAGGTGTCTGGGTGGGGAAGGTGGGCTGTGGGTTCCCCTAGGCCAGGGCGAGTTTAGTAGGCAAGGTCCCATCTTAAGGCAGGCCCTGTGGCACCCCACCACACCCGTGTTCAGAGCCAACTACACCTAGTCAGGCTCCTGTGACTTCCATGTGTGCAGCAATCGGGCATAGGCCTTGTAACCCATGTCCCTGTGATTAATTAGGGAACTCTAATTCACGGCGTAGTGCAGGGGGCTTCTGTGTCTGTAGTGTCCGCCAACAGTAGCGGTATTGGATGCACTCAACATGTCTTTCTTCTGTCTTCCCCCCCCTTTTTGTGGTCTCCCTGTTCTTGTGTGCATTAGCATCATCATGCGGAGGAACAGTGCCACCGGATCAGGAGGGAGCTGCATCCTACATGGCCCTGGAGGGCGACACAATGGAGTCAGAAGCCACCAATGGGACGGAGGGCGAGGGGAGCTCCACGGCGGGGACAGGAGCTGAGACCAGCGACACAGACTCCTCCTCTGATGGGAGCTCCCTTGCGGTGGCGGGCCCCTCTGTGCCCCCGCATCAACAGGTACAGCCGCCACCCCCCTACCAGCATCACCCTCCCAGTAGCCCCTCAGAGTGTGCCCCGTGGCCGCTCACCCAGGAGGGTGGGCATCTCCTTCACCCCAGGCACCTCAGCCCCTGCCCCAGTCAGCCCTGCTGCCCTCAGTGAGGAGGCCATTGACCTCCTCAGGTCCCTCACTGTTGGGCATTCTACCATTTTGAATGCCATCCAGGGTGTAGAGAGGCAGTTGCAACAGACCAATGCATACCTGGAGGGCATTCATTCTGGTCATGCAGCCCAACAGCAAGCTTTTCAGACTGTGGCCTCAGCACTGATGGCAGCCATTGTCCCTGTCTCTAGCCTCCCCCCTCCAACTTCCTCCACCCAGACCCAAACCCCTGTACCTCAGCCTATCCCAAGCACACACCTCAACACACAAGGGAAGCTCAGGCAAACATAAGCACCACACATCCCACAGGCACTCACGGAAGCATCATACACATGCAGACATACCAACAGCCACTGCCTCCACTGTGTTCCCCTCCTCCTCATCTCCCTCCTCCCTCCCAGTCTCGTCTCCACTCACACCTGCATGCACTATATCTTCAGCTACTACCTCCATCACCAGCACATCCACCACCACACTCCGCTCACGTGCAGTCACCACCCTCACTACCATTCACACATCCCCTGTGTCCTCTCCCAGTGTGTCTGTGAGCCCACCTACCAAGGTATACAAACCCAGCCACACACCCAACCAACAGCTATCCACCTTACGACAGCCTCCGGCCCATGCACCTTCACCCAAAGTCAGCAAACGTACACCTCCTACAACCACTACCTCTTCCTCCACTCCCAAACCCCCTCCATCTACCCGTCCCAGTGTGTCCCAAAAACTTTTCCTGTCCAACCTTGACCTCTTCCCCTCACTTCCCCCATCCCTTCAGTCTCCTAGGGCCCGCCTTTACAGGTCCCAACCCAGCACCTCAGCCACAACATCTGCGGGAACAGTGTTGCCAGTAGTAGCTGGCTTCTGGAGTGCGCCAGGCAGCAGGGCAGCCAGTGTGCCAAGGAGCCAGACCACGGACAGTCTCCCACCTCAAAAGCACAAAAAGTTGGCCAGTGCCCGTCGGGAGAGAGGCAAAACATCTACCACCAAAGCCTCTCCCAGGGGTACAGTTGGGAGTGTGAAGACAGCTGCGCCACCATCCAAGGTGGGGAAGGGGCACAGAAAAACAGGCAAGTCTGCGAAAACCTGCACGGCGGACAAGACCACCACCAGCACCGCTGAACAGGACACCGCCGCCACAAGCACTGCTGAACAGGACACCGCAGCCACAAGCACCCCTGCCAAGGACACCGCCACCACAAGCACCGCAGCCAAGGACACCGCCGTCACCAGCACGGCTGAACAGGACACCGCCGCCGCAAGCACCGCTGCCAAGGACACCGCCGCCACAAAGACCGCTGAACAGGACACCGCCGCCACCAGCACTGCAGGCCAATGAGCGCCAAAGCTTCCGACGCTACTGAAGCCGCCACGAGCAGGATGAATCACTCTGGGCACAAGGCCCCCTCCAGAACCAGTGGAGTAAGGCATCCACTATCTCAGTCCTTGGCAGGATGTAGCACTCTGGGCACAAAGCCCCCTCCAGAACCAGTGGAGTAAGGCATCCACTACCTCAGTCATTGGCAGGATGAAGCACGCTGGGCACAAAGCCCCCTCCAGAACCAGTAGAGATTTACATCCACTACCTCTGTCCTTGGCAGGGTGAAGCACTCTGGGCACAAAGCCCCCTCCAGAACCAGTGGAGATTTACATCCACTACCTCTGTCCTTGGCAGGATGAAGCACTCTGGGCACAAAGCCCCCTCCAGAACCAGTTGAGTAAGGCATCCACTACCTCTGACCTTGGCAGGATGAAGCACTCTGGGCACAAAGCCCCCTCCAGAACCAGTGGAGACTGTTATTCACTTGAGAGACTGTGGGTTTGCACTCCCCAGGATGCAGCAGTGGGCAACCCACCCACTGGAAAGACTTGTGAGACTGTGGCTTTGCACTCCCCAGGATGCAGCAGTGGGCAACCCACCCACTGGAAAGACTTGTGAGACTGTGGCTTTGCACTCTCCAGGATACAGCAGTGGGCATGGAGCCCCCTCGTGGATCTGGCGTTGTGCACTCGTCCGGCTGAGGTGCCCCCCCCTTTCCTTCCCCCTGAGGTGCCTGTTGTATTTCTATCTGATGCCCCAGCAGTGTTCTCTCCGTTTTGATTGGGTATTGAGTGTGGGCCTCGCCCATGCATTTTGGGCCCAGTGGTCCACAGACTATGATGGTGGAATGCCTTTGACTTGTATTCTTGGTGTATATATTTGTTTATAGTGTGTATATATATATATATATATGCATATATATATATATATTTTAAACAAAAGCGTCCTCTCAGCGAAAGCGCACTCCCACCAGGTTAATTTAGGAAAATCGAAATTCAGCAACTCACAGCGAATTCCTTTCATTCTTTTCAAAATTAAGGCCTATATCGAAAAAACATCTCTGGACACGTGTTTCGAGGGTGATATATTTTTTAGTTTCTCTGCTGATGAGGGGATCAACCCCGAAACACGTGTCCAGAGATGTTTTTTCGATATAGGCCTGAATTTTGGAAAGACTGAAAGGAATTCGCTGTGAGTTGCTGAATTTCGATTTTCCTAAATTAACCTGGTGGGAGTGCGCTTTCGCTGAGAGGACGCTTTTGTTTAAAATAAATCACCGGCTGGTCCAGCTGGGAAAGCAGCACCACTGTGTTCTGAGCAGGTCGGTGTGACTAAAATGGATTGTCACACTTCGAGCAGCAGGTTGGAATATATGCAGCTAATTTGAAAATTCACGTCGAATTCACCTACTAAGGAATTGTATTCTTTTCATGATTTTGTCTGGCTCCAGCAACCCACCTTGGGTGCAATTACAAATGCGCAGGACTACCGTAACCAGCATGCACTTGGGCTGGTACTTGAATATATTAATCAGGTGCTTGCAATTGAATTTGCTGAACGAGCCAGGTATGTGGTCTTTAAAAGGAATGAGAGTCTGGAACACATCCAGCAATGGCTGCACCTACGAGGGTGATATATTTTTTAGTTTCTCTGCTGATGAGGGGATCAACCCCGAAACACGTGTCCAGAGATGTTTTTTCGATATAGGCCTGAATTTTGAAAAGTCTGAAAGGAATTCGCTGTGAGTTGCTGAATTTCGATTTTCCTAAATTAACCTGGTGGGAGTGCGCTTTCGCTGAGAGGACGCTTTTGTTTAAAATATATATATATATATATATATATATATATATATATATATATGTATTTTTGATTACTGTATTTGAATAGATTACAAACGTTCGACTCATTTCCTTTTGTCCTTGCATTCTTCCAGGTGGGGTTGGGGGTTGTTAACATAATGTATCAACAGGTACTTGTGTGTGTGTTGTAGTGGGTGAGAGTGGGGGTGGGAGTGTTGTGTGTTGCGTGTGTGTATCACTCTGTTTTCCCTCCCCCCTCCCCTATGTCGTAGGTGCAGTACTCACCATGGTCTTCGCCGCCGTCTTTGTTGTTCCTGGTAGAGGAGCAGGAAGATAAAGTCTGGGAGTATCTGGAGCTCGGGTTTCATGGCGCCCTGGTTCCTCGTGGGGTGTGTAGAGGTGAGCGTTTTCCCTTCCAAGTCCTGTGTCCGCCGTGTTTTTGTTCACAGTGAATCCGCCCTGGAAAAGGTGGCGGATTGGACTGTTGTAATACAGTGGGTGGAACCTTGTCTTCCGCCTGTCTGTTGGCGGTTACCGCCACGGTGTTTGTTTGTACCGCCGTGGCGGTCTGAGTGTTAAAGTGGCTGTCTATGCTGGCGGTTTCCGCCACCGTCGTGATTCAATTTTTTTTACCGCCGGCCTGTTGGCGGTTTTACCGCCGCTTTAACACCGACCGCCAGGGTTGTAATGACCCCCTAAATCTCAAGGGTCTAGTGCAGTTTGTACCTCTTGGCCCTCTCCTCAGATCATGGTCACATTGGATGTCAATGGCTGGGGTTTACCAGCGGGACACTTTTATTAGGCACTGTGGTCTAGTCAAGAGGCTCACTATGCCTCAAACTGGAGGGAACTGGCAGCAGGTTTCTAGGCACAGCAGCCTTTTTGTCCTCAGCTTTTGGGAGAACCTTTTCTGATACAAACAGATACAATGACCACACAGGAGTATCTGAGTCATATCAGTGGCACCAGGTCTCAGTCATATTATCAGTAGAAGATGAGACTGAGCAGAATGATATGTGTCGCCTCTCTCACCAGTTAATATCAGAGGTCTGGTCAACTGTCGAGAAGCCGTTCCCAGTCAACCAAGGTTTTACTGGGAAAGAAAATATACCCAGGCACCAAAATAAAAGTGGGCCCTATCAGCAAATCAGAAAGCTGGCAAATGGCCCATAGTTGTAAATCAGGACAGTTTTGAACTTACAAAGACAAGCTGTATAGGGGTTTGCAAGGAATGGGACACTGCATGCATTTGTGCTTCCCTTATTCAATGTTTGTGGAAATGCCAGAGAAGTCTACAATAAAAGCCAGCCACAGACCAGCCAAAAACAGCCCACACAGAGACCTGTCCGACCAGCACTTTTCACACTGCCAGATTGCCCTAAAAGCCAATCTGTCCCTGTAGCCAACCCTTTGCCTCTACTCTGCAATTTTCTTTATCTTCCATAGAAATTCTCCTGGATATGCATGAGGTTCAGCGGTCCTGCTTAGGGTGTATTTGCCTCCCAGCACCATGACAAACTCCAACAGTAATACTCTAGTATTTGGGATTCACAGGCTTAGAAGGGGGATGCTCTTTCCTGTCCTTTGCAGAGGGTCTTTTGTATGCCTTGCCCCATCTATATTTTTCAAAGGTTTGTGCTGAGGGTGCACCAAGATCATGCTTGGGTATTGGTGGTCACTCTCATTTGGCCTTGAATGTCCTGGTTTTCTCTCCTTCGCCAGATTTCAGTAGAGTGGGAGTGAGCTCTCCACTTAATGGATTTCAGCATGTTTTAAAGTATCTCTCTCCATTTCAACTCTCCCTAGACTCAGATTAACAGTTACAGGGATTCTGCATTGAAGGCTTTTAACCATTACTGAGAACGTTTTCATTCTTGATGTATGACTATGGGCGCCTGCTCCAAAGTTTGTGAAGGGGGTCTGATGCTACAATATTTTTCTGGTGGGTTTTGAGAAGGGTCTTGTAGTCTCTACCTTAAAAGATCAATGGTTATCAGGGAATCTTGAAGTTGTATGAAATATATGTAGCCCTTAGCCTTATATCAGTTCATGGGTTAGACAAGGCTTCTTAGCTGTTCTCTTAGTACTTGGTGCTCTACAAAACACCAATTTTGAACCTTTAGAGGAGGTTTTCTTTAAGTCTTTGGCCTAGATTTAAAAACACTTTGCGCTGGGTTTATGCCACAAAAGTGACGCATACTTATTGCAAAGTATTGTGGTGGTGGAATTTCATTTCCAACACAATTCATGATTTCTGTTGGGATGTTGCTTAAAGTGACACAAACTGTGCACAACTTTGCACTACTTTGCATCAACAGTGCATACCATAAATGGGAAACAGTTATTCCCAAGCTACTAACCATGTGTTTTGATGGAGATAGCAATCTACAAACATTTGTAAAAAGAGATTTGCACCTCAAACTTAAAGCTTTTTAAGGCAGGACTAACACTGGATAAAGGGTCCACATTTTTCCAACTCTGCATTCGTGCTGCAATGCAAAGGAAACATACAAAGTGAGAAAAGTATTAGACCATAGTTTTTGCACTGAAAGGGTACCGATCTAGTAATTTGGTTGCTGTGCTGTGTGTGCCATAACTTAGCAAATCTGACCCAATTCTCTTCAAGTTCTTTTTCTCATTACATTTTTGTTTAGCAAAACAACTGGGAGAGCTTAAGTTATTACTTTGTGCTCCTCATTAGGTACTGATTTTGTTTTACCCCATTTCGTCCCTCAAATACATTCTAAACAACTAAATATAGAACTGGAAAAGCGTGGTACATCCAGTACTTGATGAGGGAGAATTACCTTTTACAGCTGAATCTCCTTAAAAGGAGGCGAGGAGCTGTGTAAGAAAACATGGTTTGAACAGATTTTTCATGGTTGGATGTAGCCTCATGGTGTAAGGAATGAATGTGGAAGATTGCAGCAGGAGTAATGAATATTACTGGTTAGTAATCGGGCCATGGTATGTGATCACGGTAGCAGCTGTTTCAATCTCTTAAGTGAATTTTATATAATCAGCCCATATAATTTTTTTTTTTCTTCTAATTAGACTTTGAACATTGAAGACTTACCAGAAATCCAGTCTTAAAGGAACAGTTTCTAATCCACTAATCTGACAATATGGCTCCAAGTTCGACAGCTCGTAGAGCTGAATTTCACGATCCCTGTGTAAGAAGACAGAAACAGTGTAAATAATTCTGGTTCTGAACTGCACTGGAGACCCTCCATTTAAGTGGAAACTGTGCCTTGCCAGCGTAATTGTGGAGTATATCTGGGCTAGGAGCTGGCTTCTACAAATAGGGTTCTACCCAGGGAGAGGGATTTAAGATGACCTAGTCCCAAACTATGATGATCTAAAAACACAGTTGACAGAAATATTATAGTTGCATCACTACAGGACCTTTTTACAGCTTTTGACACAGTATACCATGATACATTACTTCTTAGATTGAAGGCATTCAGTACAGATGGCATCCCTCTCAAGTGGATCTCTTCTTACATAAGCAACACATCATAGCAGAGTCAGAAACCTACTTTCTCTTGAAATACTTAAAGCATTTAAACAGGATTTTCACAAGGATCGACCATCTCACATTTACTTTTTAACATTTAACATTTACACAAACCACCTCTAAATATTTTTAACAGTTTCCACTGCACCTGCTACAACGAAGCATATGACATACACACTATTCTCAAACTGGAAAACTGAAGCCTTTATGAATGTCAAACTAACACCTGTATCATAGCCGTAGATCAATAGATATCATGGAATCACCTCAAGCTGAATGCTTTAAATACCAAAAATACTGGCCTACATTGAATGGAAAAATTATGATCCTTTGGGCCAGATGTATGAAAGCTTTTTGCATTCGCAAACAGTGCGAATGCCCGTTTGCGAATGCAAAAAGACATTTCAGAATGTATGAAAGACATTCTGAACGCAATTTTAAGGAATCGCTAAAATAGCAATTCCTTAAAATTGCGACCCTGTTTAGAGAGTCGCAAATTGCGACTCTCTAAATAAGAAATCGCAAATAAGGATTCCTTATTTGCAATTTCTTAGCACATGTAAGAAGCAATTCCTAAATGCGAATTGGGCATTTAAAATTTAAAAAATGCATTTACAATGCATTTTTTAAATTTACATGTAAAGCACACATGCCCTTTTGGCATGTGTGTACCTTACATGTTGCAAAAAATGATTTTGGGGTGCAGCAGAGGGGGCCTTAGGCCCCCAGCACCCTGGGGTTTTGCATTTCCAAAATTGCGATTTCTGGTTAAGAAATCACTATTTTGGAAATGCAAAAAATTCGCAGATATAGGTGCGAATGGGGCCGGTATCGCAATTTGCGATTCGGTAATAGCATTCGCGATTTTTAAGAAATCACTATTACGATTCGCAAAAGTGATACATTGCATTTTGTGAATCAGAAATA
The DNA here is from genome assembly GCF_031143425.1 of Pleurodeles waltl. Taxonomy (NCBI): domain Eukaryota; kingdom Metazoa; phylum Chordata; class Amphibia; order Caudata; family Salamandridae; genus Pleurodeles; species Pleurodeles waltl. The sequence goes on from NC_090447.1 coordinate 1,259,278,538, forward strand.
GCGATTTCTTAAAAATCGATATTTCCGACTCGCAAAAGGCCTCCTTGATACATCTGGCCCTTTATCTTTCGGGCCAGATAAACTGGGAACCCCACTTAAAATAGCTACAAGTGTGAAACATTTCAGAAACTTCTTTGAATCTACACTTTATATGAATACTCAAACAGATTGGATGTCTCAATCAACTTTCTACACAATGACAATAATTAAATGCATTGTTCCACATTTTAGATTTCCTCAAAAGGTACCTTATTTATTCTCTGCAAACGTAACTATACTAAAGAAGGACCATGCCTTAGCTTTCGATTATCAACTATCAGAAGGCTATGAAAATTATAAAAATCAGCTGTAAAACTACTTATAACTATAAATATGTAAACCCACACCTCTCCGGTCATGAAGGCTCAATGCTGGTTCCCACTAGCAAAAGGTTCATATTTCAAACTACTCTGCATCAAACACAGAGCTATCAATGGCTTACCACATACATGTCTAAAACAAATACATAACGGAATGATTAATGCAAACCCAGAATTGATCACGCACCGGACAAACCTAAATGACCAGCTCTCCCAACATGACCACAAGCAATCAACTTTTAAACTTTCTTCTCTACTCTTTATACTTCTCAGAATGTATCCTATCGCAATATTCTAAAAACACCTTCCTTAACAATTAACCTGATTTAAAGATAGGGATCATTCTCTCTCAAACCTTTCAATTTGAATGATACACTCCTTATACTCCGTCGTCTACCTGACTTAATACCTCTGAATGTACCCTACCTTATCACGTGCCTGGCACCTTATTCTTTACTGTACTTCAATACACTATCAATTTCCCTTCCTTACAAATCATAGAATCTTTTTCTCAAGAATCATTCTTGCAATACTAATCCTTTTGTTAACCTACCTGCTCATCCTGCTACTATAAATCAGCTCCCGTTCTGTGTAACCTCTCCTTGCAAATTCACAATATCTAACCTCCTCCATTCTACTGACTTTATTCCATTTCTTCCTCTTCCAATCACACCTGACTCCTGTTAACCTTATCAATGCCAAAACTGGGGGAAATAATTCAATTTCTTCAGAGCACTAGACTAACCCAAGAACCGAAACATTTACAATGATAATTAATAACCCCTGGATGAACCACTAAATTTGGGTAACAAAGTAGCATGCTAACAACTACAAAGCACTTCCACACATTGTCAGGTGTAGTGCGTTCTGTATAATGCAGCTAAAATACAATACAATTATATTTATAGCCATTGGTGGACTACTTTGCAGTTGTAGTGATTTAGCCAATCTGACTGATCATTTCATATAAGAATTACATTTTTAATTGTAATTAATGTACAATAGGAGCCACCAGAGTCAGGAAGTGTGAAAAACACACTTTAAGGCTGGAGGAAGACTGTGTTATGCTTCAAGAGATGTGGGTGTGACTTGAGTGATTACCCCTGAAAAGAGTGCATCTGTGATGTTGCCATTGTTCACAACAGAACAAGTCATGGTTGACCTGTGCATCAACAGAGACTGCAGTGAGTCCTTTGGACTATTTGTTCAACAAATTGTCTTTTCAAGTGCTTACCATAACATAGGGATGTCTCATGATCCCATTCAGATGACCATCTAAGTTGCAATTCTCTTATCCCAAATGTTGCTAATAGAACCATCTCTGTCCATGAGACAGGTGGGCTGGGAGAGTTCTGGATTTCTTCAGTGCAAGTGACCCAGTTGGTCTGAAAGTGGAGCATGGTATTTTGAAGGGTGCTGGCTTTATTCTGGGCGAGGGCAACACTCACTGCTATGGTGCAAGGGATGGTTCTTATAAAATGAAGGCATGCTGATGATTGGAGTCTCAACTGAGCTTTTTCACATAACATGGACAGTGGGTTCTGATTGGTGAAACAAAAGATGACAGTCATTACAATAAGGTTAGGCATGCAACTCTTGGTGGCATAGTGATACTGCCACTGCTGGCAGTGCCTCACTGAACATTTATGGTGCTGTCTTTAGTCAAAGAGTCCAATAAGCACTTTCCTTGCTTTGGATTATATTAAAGGAAGAGCCCAATTACAATAATTCCAGTGTCTACAGTCTAGTAAAGTACTGGTGTTTGTTGTTCAATATGCTTGATGAGCTTGTTTGTGATGTATTATCCATTAAATCCCAGTAACTATCAAATTTATCTTGTGATCAGTTTGTAAATGAACTTGATTAGACTACCCAATCTAATCACAGAAAAATCCAAAGCCAGAAACCGCAGAAGATTTATCCTGCATTTAAGCCAGGTTTCCTGGAGACAAATTATATTGTAGCTAGACAAAAAAATTGACTGTCTAATTTTTAAAGAATTCTGTCAATACCTGAGATATTCAACAAAATAATCTAAAGAAATGTCATCTGGTGAATTAGTATATCAGTTGAAGTGGGTGGTCTAAAGATTTTATTACCAGCTGGGATTGGGGATCCATGTCTAGTCTCCCTCTATGCTACTTTCTTTCCCCAGGTTTCTCCTGCTGATACAACATATTCTGTATGTCCCTAGCTGCAGGAAGTCCTTGATATATTTTATGGCTCAATATGTCCTTTCCTCCCTTCTTTATGGGATGTTCAGAAGTCTCTATTTGCTTTATTTGGAATGTTAAATGTGTATTTTGTTTCATATTGTAAATGGCCCAGGACTGAGGGTTAGCCTGTTGTAATTGATCTAGTTAGTTTATTTTCCACTCTCAGAATATATGCTGAATGGCACATACTAATTCTCTCACCTCCTTGTATTTTCAGATTAGTTTTATAGACTCTCTAGAGCAGAAACCTCTTGGCCGGAAAACATGCTAACCCAAAGCAGCAAAAGTGCTTATTGGTCACAGAATATAACCATTCTTTTCTTTGCTGAAACATCTCAGATGCATCCAGGTGTCAAACTCTAGGATCCTTCAATATAAGGATTCTATGGTATTCTAATTTCATCATAGACCCCCGTCAGATGTGGGCATTTTTGAGACACAGCAAGAAGTACAGTTCATTAGAAGTGACATAATCAACATCAACAAAGTGAGGAATATGTTATGTTATGTTATGTTATGTCAATTTCTATAGCACACTAAAGACCTGTGAAGTTATCCAGGCACTTGAGCAGGTGTGTAGGGGTGTAGACCCTGCAGGGTTTTTTGTAGTGACAAGTCTTCAGCTTCTTGTGGAATTCGAGAGGAAAGGAAGAGGCCTTCTTGTGTTGAAGAGTTTGTCCCAAGCTTTAGGTGCAAAGTAGGAAAAAGAGCAACCTCCTCCTTTGCTTTTGTGAATGGGTGTGTGTGTGCAATTGAGAGCGAGGCAGAGCATGGTTGTCCAAAGTTGTGCAAGGCATTGTATGTGTGTGTGATAAGTTTGAATTGCCTGCACTTGTGAATGGGGAGCCAGTGAAGCGCCTTGTGATGTGGGTGCAGCACGTAAGGTTGAGCAGGGGTCTTGCGGCGGTGTTCTGGATGGTCTGAAGTCTGTGTAGGACATGCTTGGAGATTGTAGAGTAGGGTGCTTTGCCATAGTCGAGCCTGCTTGTGATGAATGCTTGCATGCCTGTACATTTGATGCGGCAGCCACTTGAAGATCTTTGGAGCATGTGTACAATGTGCAAGCAGGAGGTGCTCACTGAGTTGACTTATGCTGTCATGTTTAGTTTATCATCTAGGATGATCCCCAGGTTTCTTGCGTGCTTGTTGGTGTAGGGCCTAGCTCTGACAAGCAACGGGTGGAGTCCCATGGGATGGTCTTGTTTCCGAAGATCAGTACTTCCATCTTGTCAGAATTGAGCTTTAGGCAGTTGGTTCTCTTCCAATCTGCTAGAATGGTCATGCAGTTGGTGAAGTTGCTTCTGGTGATGGAGAGGGTGAGTTGGGTATTGGTGATGTAGGAGATGATGGTGATGCCTTAAGATTGTACGATGCTCGTGAGCAGTGTCATGTCCAGGTTGAACAGGTTGGGGCTAAAAGAGGATACCTGAGGAACTCCAGTAGATCAGGTTCTTGGTCCCTGATGTGAAGGTAGCAGCCTGACCCTTTGGGTTCTTCCCAAGACGAAGGGACAGATCCAGTTGAGTGTGGATCCTTAGATTCCCATCTCACGGAGTCACCTGATCAGAGTGTTGTGGGATACTGTTTTAAAAGACACGGAAAGGTCGAACAGGATGAGGGCTGCTGTTTCTCCTCAGTCCATGATGGTTCAGATGTCGTTGGTGGCTGTGATGAATGCTGTTTTGGTGCTGTGGTTGTTTCTGAATCCTGATTGGGTGTTGGGGAGCTTGATTATGTGTGGTGACATTATCCATATTAGTTTTCTGAGTTTCTCCATTCCCCTCATTACCAAACCAGCTCTATACCTGTATTTAGTTGATCCCTCCACTTTGGTAATTTTTGAGTGGAATTCTTTCATGTAGTTTTCTCTTTACTGCCTGGATAGCAATATTCATTTTTTGAGATGTGGCAACCCCCAAATATATTCTTCCATTGATCATCTCTCTGTAATTTTGATTTAGTAATTTACTTTTTACTTCTAAATCCTTCACCTATCAGGTTTTTTTTTAACTTTACGGTCACTAACCTGAGGCAAACATATGAAATACATGTTTTATTCTACCTGGCTGGTATTGTGCCTCTGACTCCCCATGGTTAGAAACATGCTCTGTTTTTCAGTTTTTTAATGTTTCCTATATTTTATGTTTGCATGATCTTTTCAAAGGGTGGATCCATATTTATAATGTTTATCTGTGTGTCAGCTACTGTCACAATTTCAGAACATAATACCACGCATTGAAAGAAGTTCAAGAAATCAGAAACTACAGGGACTGCCACACTTTCACATTCTCCAGATAGGTCTACCTCATGATTTCTGAGCTGGTGTTTTGAAAGCCACTCAAATATGTCTGTCTAATTTGTGTCTGATCTCTAATCACCTTCATCACACTTGCAATGTACCTAGTTTAATCTATAATAGCCACAGAAACACTGTTCCCTGATATTGTGGTAATGTAAACCAATTGAATGATTTTTTTAGAATCCTCTCTCTTATCCAGTTTATTATCTAAAATTGTTAAACAATTAACCATCTGTAATGCTTAAATTCAGTTTGTGCGCAGCTAGAAAAATGATTCAAGGACCTTTCTTAAGGGTAATTTAAAATCCAACTTAATGATCATGTCAGATTTTATATTACTTTTAGAAAGTTGACATTTTTCGCAGAAGCCAGAAGGACTTTTCTGCTAATGCTCAGTGTCACATGATGGGTGATGGCTCCCCTGTGGTGAAATAAGGATTGTTCCCATACAGTGGAGAAAGAGCTTGGGTGCTGGGAGGTGTCTTTCTCCATTGGGCAGGAAAGCTTGGGAGCTCTGCCCAGCCCCTTCAAAAGGTTCCTACTCCATCACTAGCATGTGTGGCTCATGCCGGTCCTGTCTCTCTAGTGTCCAACTAGCCAGCCAGGCTCTAATTCGAGTGGGAGAGGCGATGCCCCCAGAACTGGTTTTGAGTGACATAGAAACTCAGGGAAATCCAAGAGTTGGTATATATCGAAGTTGAAAAATAAGAAATTGGAGATAGGTAAATTCATAATAAAAAATAAAAGAAAAAGTATAAGAAGGCAGTTTGGAAAACTATGGAGAATTTCCAAGCAAAATGGTGGACTGACAATCAGCACTGGTCACATAACTTGACTCTAAAACATTTTGGAATCTGGCACTTTCCCTGTGAGAGGGGTGGGGTGATAAAAATATAAAACCTAACAATATTCAGACAGGTGATTTGGAAAAGCATGTATGTTCATTTTATTTCTCACAAGGTGCTCTCATAAACAGAACTAATAAACAAAGCTCCACTAAATATGAAAATTAGCAACACAAATATTGCCTAAATGGTCGCTATGCCACGTTTATCTGTGGCTCCTGAGCAATTGGGCTATCTATAAATGTAATCAAAAGTGATGATTGCAGGTGAGAATATCAAATCCAGAACACCAATAGGTCAGAATATTGTTACAACAATATCAAGGGACAAAATATTGAAAGGTAAGTGCACAGAGGGAGGTAAGGACATACTATTCTTAACGCTACATCTACGTATCCAGAAGGTAGACGTATCACCAAGGTATTTGTATGTTGAGTTAGGTACAGAAAATATATAGAAACAAACCCTTCAATATTCTGATCTTCAATATGGTTGTAGCAATATTCGGTCCAATCATATTTGGCAATGAATTTCCCAGACTACACCAAGTGGATTGTGATTCTGTTGTCAACCGTTAGAAGTGAACTTTAGTTTAGCACTAGAACTAAAATCTATTCCTCATTCATAGAGCGGACAAGTGCTGCATCACATTTAAAAAAAACAGAGACTATAATAATCCACATTACTGCAGAATATTTGCATTTTTAGGAAGTTGAAGTTATGTATTAAATGCTTACTTGAGGAACTAGAAGTATAAATGAGGAGATCTCATTTTTACCACACCATCAACGTGCTTTCAGTAAAGGTGCAGAAACCATAGGCAATGTAATAGCGATACATATGATGACGGAACATAAAGAGCACTGAGCAGCTGTGGAGGTAGACTGTATGCTAACAAACCATTTGAGGATTAAAGCAGGGATGTGTGGTTACCCTTCTGATGTTTATGCAGCAAATATGTGCCTGCGCTTAGCTGGTGTAAGACAGATTCTGCTGAAATTAGGGGGCCAGCAAGTAAAATTGCTTCAATATGCAGATTATACTTTTCTTTTGGATAACACCTCAATCTGTTTAAAACAGATGCTGGGGGCCACTAATGATTCAAATTTGCTTAGTGATTCAACAGTATGCTGTAAAGACTAGAAACCCCAGAAACATTTTATGGATAGAGAAATAATGATTTTTTTCTGGAATGTAGCTAGTGCAAAACTCAACTTGATGTGAACACGTATACCTATTTGGGCGTATGTAAGAAAAAAGACAGGTTGTAAAACAAAACTCCAGCTAGCAAACCTCAAGACCTCTTACCAGTAATAAACCGGTAGAAAATTACATATAAATCTCCAAAGTCCAAAATCTACCTCATGCATAATAATGAGGTACGTTGCAATTTGTGACCCATTAGAAATCCTGGGCCAGCAGACCACCATGTCTGTGACTGCTTTTTAATAAAGTAGTTTCATTTTTCAAGAGTAGGCACTAGTCCGTGGGACCACTGCCTGCTCTTCAAAATATTATAATTTACATTCCTGAAGGTGAAGGAGTCCCTTAACGACCCTTTCCCGATTGCAAATAGGGTACCACCAGTTTTAAACATTCCAATACACAGATTTAGGGCATTTATTAGGGATGTCTGCAACATAATGAAAATGTTTATGCAACCAAACATGGGCTTCTGCAGACACATTTACTGTGCTATTGAAGTTGATTGTTCTAGCACATATTTCTTTCTAACAAAATGTTTTTCTCAATACAATATATTTTTTTAAACTTACCCTGTTGCCAGCATTAATTTGTTGTATTGTGTCATGACAGAAAAATCGGTCACCCATTTAGGCATTTTGTTGATGGGCTTTTCCTGCAAATAAAATTGGAATGTTGATTAGTGCTAGAATTAACTGTAATCCAAATAAATTAAGACATTTTTGTATATTTTCGAGATATGATCATGTGTGCAAAACAAGGACAACATTACTGTAACATTCTGACTTTTTACGAGAGAACAGAACACATAGCACACATTCATTGTACAATTTATCACCCTTCTCTTTTTAAAGGGGTCGTCCAGTGCTGGGAAAAACAGCACTCTTTACCAAGTCTTCCATTTCTAACAATCACCGACAACAGACATTCTGGAATATTTCTTTGTTTGGTCATGTTGTAGCTGGGGTTTTGAGATTTTTTGTGACACTGCTCACCAGATGGCCCATTTAAGAGATCAAAATAAAGTTGGTTGTGGTTAAAATTAAATACGATCTTGCGGAGGTAGCTTGCCATCCTATTTAAGAAGAATAGTAGAAAGATTACAATATGTTGGTATTAAAACAAAAATAATATTTTTGTACCCCTATGTTGTGAATATCATATTGTGTAACCTAAGAAATGAACCGTAGAACATGACTATGTGTGTTGTATGAAAGGTATAATTAACCCTTTCCTGGATTTTTGTAACCTATTAGGACTGGCTAGGACTAAGCTTAATATTTAAAACGCTTCAGTGCAGGGGCCCAAAGATTTCCTAGGTGCCTACTGGCTCTGCCCAATGTTGTACTACTAAGTTACAGGGCACATCGAGGGTACACGTGGGTAGACAATGTCTAACCACTCTTTTCCAGGATGGATGCTGTCTCACCAGACAAAAAGTTGGGCCCCAGAGAAATATGCCGAACTCATCCTGGTGTAATTTTTAGACACTGTGACACATTCAGCAGCATCTGCACTGAATGTTGTCTGCTTTCATTCATAGCATCAACCTCAGACCTGCTAACATTGACAAAAATCACACCATGTGAGGAGGGGGTGGGGCCTTGAATGGGGAGGTGCTGACTGCCTAGTGCAGAGCAGCACCTAGGAGGCACTTTTGCCCTCAGCCCAGACCCAAGAGTCCTCCTCAAAAAAAAAAAAAAGCTTACTGAAGCTTTCGTTGATGTCCTCAGGTGTTTTCACACCCATTGATGAACCTTGGAGGTGATACCACAGTTTACAGTGGTTTTCCTTGCCACTGTGTGATATCAGCTCTTCACCAGGTGACAGTGTGATAGCAGTGGATATCATGTGCACACAGTGGCACTGTGTGAGTTGGCAGGTATGCAACCTGCAGGCAGTGTGGGGCTTTATTTTAAATTCCAGTTGAGCCCAAAACAAATTTTGAAGTTAAGGGGCCATCACTTGATTGAGTATCCTGGCTGGGAGCTATCTGGAAGCTCATACCTAGCTGCAAATTAAATGGAGGCGAAACAAAGGCTCACAGTTTAATACTTCACAAGTACATAAGAAAGGCATGCTTTTGCCTCTGTTCAATCCCTGTATAATAGACATGTGCAAGCACTGTAAAAAGGTCAGATGTGTTGGTCTGTCTCAGTATTTACACAAATAACGGTTAAATACCACTATTTTGTTTTATTGCTTTTCAAGTACTACTTATCTCAATCCAGGTTGTTGGAGCGCTTTACATCATACGTACATATTATTATACATTGGCATTAAATCATATGTGTGTAAATCAATGTACAGAATGTGTTATATAAGACAGTGAGGGTTACAAAGTGTAGGAGTCACATGTCCTTTATGGCTCACTGTGTTACATTAGAAGCTTTTACAATATATGAACTGCAAGTTAAAAGCGGTAACTCACTTGTCCATCTACATAAGAAAGCTATGTCATCTGCGGGTCATATGATGTGATGAGACATATTAACCCTCTATGCTACTTTGGTTCAAAACTGGGGCAAGATAAAACACTGATCTCTCTAGCAAGTGCATTAACCTCAAAAGTTTTTACCGTAATTATTATTCCTTGAGATTTACTGAACACACAAAGATCTATATATGTCTCCTTGTTGCCAATTTCTCTGTGGCAGAGTTTTAAAAAATAAATCTGTAAACTGAGGCCCAGATTTTGCTTCACATTGCATCAGTTTTTTGGCACATATCGTCCAACCACAGCAGTGAGCCAAATACTCAAACCGCACCTCCCCCTTGTCCCAAATATTACATTGTGTCATGCTCTCAAACCAGGCACCCACTGCTCCCAGAATGTAACCAATAATGGTCCAATATTTGTGGATTACAATTGGAAGGGCACCGACAAAATTCATAAAGGAAGTAATCATCCAAATGTGTTGCTCCAATGAGATCTTTTATTCTCTTGAATATAACAGAAAACAGCCAACGCGTTTCGTTCATCACCTGTGAACTTCCTCAGGGCATCCCTATTTTTGTTTGCGCAGAAGGTTGAAGTTTCCCATGGTGGCATATATTCCCTCGTATTATTCCCTTGGTCAAAATATATTAATTCCAGTTTGAATTAAATAACAGCCATAATAAGCCACTCTACAGCACTGCTCCCAGTTCCAAACACTTAGACCAACACCATGATGAGTTGGTCTAAGTGTTTGGAAACAGAAGCAGTTATATTGGTAGATCGGTAAAATGTAGATTACAAGCCAATCACCTCTAGGTACAGAGGTTTTATATTCACTGCTTAATATGAGCCGGTGGTTATGAGTGGAGCACACCAGCAACTCGATGTTGAGGATTGTCACTTATGTTTCCTCATCAGTCTGAGTCAGTCAGAGAAAGAGAGGGAAAAGCACACAAAGGGGAAAGAAGGAGGAAGAGAAAGACAGAAAAGCAGTCACAAAGAGAGAAAGCAATAGTGTGTAAGAGTACCGGGGGTGTCTGGTAGTGGTTTAAAGAGGCATGAGGTGGAATCAAGAATACACAGCCTGGGTATTTGGGACATTAAAATTTAATAGCACCGGCCACAGGCTTCTGAGCAGAGCTTTATGGATCGGCACACTCATTCTTTTACAAATTGATTTGAAACTTTTTACTGTTTATACTGAACACCACCAGCACGGGTTCAGAATACATTCGATACCAGCCTAGCCCCTAGCTCGAAAGTAAAGTGAATCAGGTTGTCCCTCAGAGGCTGATAGAACCGTCTGCCCATTCCCTAGTCTTTGAAGTGCAGAAGGGTGTGAAAGATGTTGACTTTGACTTCCCACTGCCACCAGGAATATAAAGAAAATGTGCCTAACGACATTTAGGAACATGCCTAGTTTACAGTTCTAAGGATTAGGCTTTTCCCAGTGAACACACACCACTTTACACAGGCACCCCAGTCCAAAGCTTACAAAGACATATTTGATGTAACCTGGGTGCATTACTCCTTTGCAACTCACAAAACGTGTATATTCCTTGCAGAGCCAGTGCTTGCCCAGCTTGTGTAAAATCTGAAATGTCATATAGAAGTATTAAACCACTGTAGGGAAGTCCTCCTTTTTTGCCTGATCACCCCCACTATTTTTGGATAGGTACTGGTGGTTACTGACTCTTGGCTGTGCCCTGGGTACTGCTAACCAGTCCCAGGGCCTGTGCTCTGTGTAAAATGGATATGCAAATTAGGCTAATTATAATTGGCTAAGTTAACCTACCTATAAGTCCCTAGTATATGGTAGGGCATGTAGGTTTAGGGACCACAGCATAGGTGGTGCACACCTAGGTGCACTGCTGAGGTGCCCAGTGTCATTTTAAAAGCAAGCCTGCCTTGCTGGCTGCTTTTAAATTAAAGTTATATGCAAATTCGACTTTGGAATTAAAGGTACTTCCAAAGTCCTAAACTACCTTATTGTTACATATAAGTCACCCCTAAGGTGTGCCCTATGTGCCCCTAGGGCTGGGTGCCATGTAACTATAAGCAGGGACTTTATAAAAATAGATTTATAAGCCCTGGTGAGGTAAAAACAGCCAAATTCGTTTTTCCCTCATTGAAGTAAATGGCCTTCATAGGCTAGAATGGGCAGACTTTATTTTAAATTTTAAAGTCTCCTTAAATGTTACATACCAAGAATTTGGTATCAAATTAATTGTTGTAATAAATCCCACAACTTCCAGTTGTTGGATTTAATATAACTTGTTCAGGTAAAAAGTTTAGACTTTACCTAAAAAGTTGCCAATTTCAGCTCTGCATTGTTTTTGCTGCTGTGCTCTGATTGGCCAGCCTGCAGCAGCTTCTGCCAGGCTGCCTTGATGAGGTGTGAAGTGGCCTGGCTTCACACAAAGGAATGTGCTTGGGGGAGAGAATCTCCCCTCAGCAGATGGTGAGGCAGGAAGGGGGAGGGCTGCCAAACTGGTCTTCAAAGGCAGAGAAGGACATCTGGAGCACCCAGCAACACCCCCACATCCTGCAACCCCAGACAATTAGGTGCCCCCTTGATTAGATTAGGAGAGGGCAGGAGAGGGGTGTGTTTATGATTTTTAGCCACACCAGTGGGTGGGCTCAGCCAGATGTAACCTCCAAAAATCAGATTCATCCATGTTGGATTTTTAGAGACTGTTGCCTTCTGGGATGGATTTTTGCCACACTTCCCAGGAAGTGGTCATCACAGGGGGACGACCCTGTCCCTGATTGGAGAACCAGGGCCCCCCTGCTTTTCACCCAGGAGCAAGGATAAAACTGGCAGACCTGCCCCCACACCTCAGATCCCCACCAAATTTCAAGAAGAAGGAACTAAAGGAGAAGAAGGACTGCCCAGCTGGACCCCTGGCCTGCACCTGGAACCTGCACTCAGAAGGACTGCACCAGCTGCACACTTGGGCTTCACCACAAGAAGGACTTTGCCTGGCTTCAACTGGTTCAAGGAGGGACTCCCTGTTTGCTACAGGTGAAAAATTGCTATCCAGAGTCCCCTGCACCAACTCCTGAAAAAGTGACCAGCTGACCACTGTCCAGTGGCCAAAAAGGAGTTTGCGCCAGGTGCATTCTGGGAGTTGAAGTCCGCACCCCCCAAGGACCATCACAGAACTTCTGGACCCTTGGGGTGAGCTGTGGACCCCAAAAGAACCTTAAAAGAACATCTGGGTGAAGCCCCAGAAGTTTGGAGAAGATTTGAGAAATTTTGTAAAAAAGCTCCAGAGAGGGACCGACCCGCCGCGGAAATTCTAGCCGGCTTGCCTCAACCGCGACCCGGCCTGACTTCGTGGTTCGTCCCGGTAAAGAAAAACATCCGAAAAAGAGACTAAGTCCGAAGGTAAAAAGTTGACCGGGACCTCCCAGCCATCGTATCCGAGAAGGGCTCCACGGACGTCGGATCAAGATCCAGGTTTACCCCGGTCAAAGGATTTTCATCTCGAAAAAACGACTAAGTCCGAAGGTAAAAATCACCACCGAGGAAACCCACATCGCGTATCCGGACAAGGGCTCCAGGAGGTCGGATTCAACTGGCAGGTTCGTCTCGGTGAAGAAAAACTTCAAAATAAAGACTAAGTCAGAAGGTAACTTTTTAACCGAGGCCTCCCAAGACTTGTAGCCGAGCAGGGCTCCATCGCGGTCGGCCTGAAACTTTGACTTTGCCCCGGTCCCGGTGCAACCAGATGACCCGATTGGCGCTTTTTGTTTCTAAGCGCTAGAAAAATAATAATTCTTTAAAAATTCATATCTCCGGTTCCCCTGAGCCGATTTTAATCGTTTTTGTGTCATTTTAAAGATAAAAATATAAACTATTTTTATAAATTGGTTTTGGATTTTTAAACTGTTTCCTGTGTTTTATTTAATTACTGTTTTGTGATATTTGAATGCTTTACACACTGTCTCCTAAGTTAAGCCTTGACGCTCGTTGCCAAGCTACCAAGGGTTGAGCTGGGATTAATTTACTGAGACCTAACTGTACCTACGTGGAGGTTAGTGGCTTGTTGCTGGGTGTAGGTACCTACCTGCCCTTACCAATAACCCATTTTCCAACATTTTTGGTGGCAGCGGTGGGATCCTGTACTTGTGTTCAGTATCACGTTACAGTTTTAAGTAAAACAAATTAAAAATCCTTTAAATTGTCTTAGTGCAAAAATTTGTTTTTTGTAATTTTTTTTTTTTTTTTTATTAATTATTAATTTGGATTAATTTCAATTATTGAATTTTTGTAATTTTTCTAAATTCTTGTTTCCAATTTTTGCAAAAAGTTTTTGTTGACACAAAACTAGGGAACCATGGAGCTTGATCTGGCTAGCCTACCCACACTGACAGTAGTCCAGCTTAGGGGGTTGTGTATTGAAAGAGGGTTGCCTGCAACCACAGATCTCAGGAAGCAAATCCTGATTAAATCCCTGACAGCATGGGCTGAGGCCCAAGAGGTAGAGACAGAGGAAGCTCCAGAGGAGGAAGAAAAAGGGGAAGATGCTAACTCTAACCACTCAGGGGAGGGAAGGCATCTGAGCCTAAGTGAGGAAGAGGAAGAACGGTCCTCAGTAGATACAGTCACTAGGGGCAGACCCAAAACTAGTGGTAGGAAGGGGGTCCCTTCAGGAGGAGAGAACCCATCCATCAGAGAAAGAGAGCTGGAGGCCCAGCTAGCATACATAGCTTTGGAAGCAGAGAAGCTGGCCCTAGAAAAGAAAAAGTGGGCAAGCAAAGAGAAAAGAGATGGTGGCAGCGATAAAGAGGCTGAGGTGTCCCTGGGTGGGGGTTTTGCCCCCAGATTACCCAAAGGGGTGGTTCCTGCCTATGTAGAAGGGGATGACATAGATAAGTGGCTGGGGGCCTTTGAGAGGGCCCTCCAGATGAGGAAAGTCAAGCCTCAGTACTGGGGTTCACTTCTTTGGGAGTTAGTTCCCAACTCTGGGAGGTATAGGCTCCTAACCATGAGTGGGGAGGATGCAGACTCATACCCCAGTATGAAGAGTTGCTTGACTAAAAAGTTTGGTCTGACCCCAGAGCAGTATAGGCTTAAGTTTAGGGACACCCAAAAGACAAGCACCCAGTCCTGGGTGGACTTTGTGGACATTTCAGTAAAGGCATTGGAGGGCTGGATACAGGGCAACAGGGTAAGTACCTTTGAGGGGCTGTACAATTTGATTATGAGGGAGCACCTTCTAACTAATTGTGTCCAAGAGAGGCTCCGCCAGTATCTAGTAGACTCTAGGTTGACCAACCCCAGAGAGCTGGGGGAGGCAGCAGATGACTGGTTAAGAACTAGGGTTAACCAGAAACCCCCAGGGGGTGATCAGAAAAAAGGAGGACATGGTTCTTCTCAGGGGAAGAACCAGGGGAAAGATGATAAAAAACCCAAAGAGTCCTCACAAGAGTCCCCAAAAACTTCTCAGGGAGGGGGAGCCCCGACCCAATTCACTTTTAAAGGGAAAGGGTATCAGGGAAAGAATTATGATCCTGCTAAAGCAGGAAGGTTTCAGGAGCTTGCTAAGGCCGGCAAGTGTTTTGATTGTCATCAACCTGGACATAAAAGAGGAGATGCTATCTGCTCCAAGAAGCCCCCCACTGGTGGGCAATCCCAGGGGATTGCTAGTGTAGGGTTGGGGGTGGAAGTTGGCCCAGGGGTGGAATCAGGGTACACTGAGGTCACCTTAGTATCCGTGGGTGGGGTGGACATTGCAACTATGGCCACCTTACCTCCCATCATGGAGAGGTATAGGCAGAGGCCTAAAGTCAATGGGACTGAAGTGGAAGCTCTGAGAGATACAGGAGCCAGTGTGACAATGGTCACAGAAAAGCTGGTTTCTCCAGAGTAGGTCTTACCTGGTGTCTTCCACCAGGTGACTTATGCAGATAGCAGAACCAAACTCCATCCCATGGCTATGGTGAGTCTGGAATGGGGAGGTGTGACTGGCCCTAAAAAGGTAGCTGTAGCTCCTGCCCTCCCAGTAGAGTGTCTGCTGGGAAATGATCTTGAAGCATCTGAATGGTCAGAAGTGGAGAGAAGGGTCCATGCACAGATGCTGGACCTCCCTGAATGGGTGTGTGCTGTGACCAGGTCACAGGCAGCACAACAGGGAAATGCTGGACACTTGGACCCTGGAACGATGGGCCAAGCCTCTAAGAAAAAGAGAAAGGGCACTGGGTCTGGATTGCCAGCCCCAACAAGTACAGAGGGTCAGGAAGAATCCAACCCTATGGGGGAGGATCTGAACTCTGAGGGAGGGACACTTTCCCTGCAAACTATGCCTGATTTGGCAGAACTGCAAGGGGCAGGTGGGCCCACCAGAGAAGATTTGTGCCAGGGACAAAGAGAGTGTCCCACTCTTGAGGGCCTGAGGCAGACTGCTGCCAGGCAAGAACAAGGGGATACCAGTGGGTCCCACAAGGTTTACTGGGAGGATGGAGTTCTCTACACTGAGGCAAGGGCCCTCAAACCAGGGGCTACTAGGAGAGTAGTGGTCCCCCAGAAGTATAGAGAATTCCTCCTTACCCTAAGCCATGATATCCCCTTAGCTGGACATTTGGGACAGACCAAGACCTGGAACAGGCTGGTCAACCATTTTTATTGGCCCCAAATGTCAGAAAAAGTCAGGGAGTTTTGCAGCTCCTGTGTCACCTGTCAAGCCAGTGGCAAGACAGGAGGCAAACCAAAGGCTCCCCTGATACCACTGCCAGTGGTTGGGACTCCCTTTGAGCGGGTGGGGATTGACATTGTTGGTCCCCTAGACCCACCAACTGCTTCAGGTAACAGGTACATTGTGGTGGTAGTGGACCATGCCACCAGGTACCCTGAGGCAATACCCCTCCGGACAGTCACTGCTCCCACAGTGGCTAGGGCCCTACTTGGTATGTTCACCAGAGTGGGATTCCCAAAGGAGGTGGTCTCAGATAGGGGCACAAACTTTATGTCAGCCTATCTGAAAGCCATGTGGGATGAGTGTGGTGTTACTTATAAGTTCACCACCCCCTACCACCCACAGACCAATGGTCTCGTGGAAAGATTTAATAAGACCCTGAAGGGCATGATCATGGGTTTGTCTGACAAACTCAGGAGGAGATGGGATGTCCTCCTCCCATGCCTGCTGTTTGCCTACAGAGAGGTGCCACAGAAGGGGGTTGGATTCAGCCCCTTTGAGTTACTGTTTGGGCACCCTGTAAGAGGCCCATTGTGCTTGGTGAGAGAGTCTTGGGAAAAGCCTCTGAAAGAGTCCAAGGAGAATGTGCTAGATTATGTGCTGGGCCTGCGGTCACGCATGGCTGAGTATATGAAAAAGGCAAGCAGAAACCTGGAGGCCAGCCAGGAGCTCATGAAGCTCTGGCATGATCAAAAGGCTACCATGCCTGAGTATCACCCAGGACAGCTGGTGTGGGTTTTGGAGCCCATGGCTCCTAGGGCACTTCAGGCCAAATGGACTGGGCCCTATCCAATTCTGGAGAAAAAAGGTGAGGTCACCTACTTGGTGGACCTTGGCACCCCCAGGAATCCTCACAGGATCCTGCATGTAAACAGGATGAAACCCCACCAGGACAGGGCAGACATGACCATGCTAATGGTCACTGATGAAGGGAAGGAGGAGGAGGGTGAACCTCTGCCAGACCTCCTGTCCTCAAAGGCAAAAGATGGGTCAGTGGAGGGAGTGGTACTCTCTCCCAAATTGACAGATCAGCAACAAAAAGACTGTAAGCAAGTTTTGGGACAGTTTGCTAGTCTGTTCTCCCTGACCCCAGGACTCACCAATTGGTGTGTCCATGATGTTGACACTGGTGACAGCTTGCCTGTCAAGAACAAGCTGTACAGGCTGTCTGACCAGGTCAAGGCCAACATCAAAGCTGAAGTGGCTAAGAAGTTGGACCTCAAGGTAATTGAGCCCTCTGATAGTCCTTGGTCCAGTCCAGTGGTACTGGTGCCCAAAGCTAATCCCCAAGGTGGGAAGAAAGAATTGAGATTCTGTGTGGACTACAGAGGTCTAAACGCAGTCACTAGGACTGATGCTCACCCCATACCTAGAGCTGATGAGCTCATTGACAGGTTGGGGGCTGCCAAATTCCTGAGCACATTTGATCTGACCTCAGGATATTGGCAGATTGCCTTAAGTCCAAGAGCTAAGGAGAGGTCAGCATTTTCCACACCAGAGGGCCACTTTCAGTTCAAGGTGATGCCCTTTGGCATGAAAAATGCTCCTGCCACCTTCCAACGGTTGGTGAATAGAGTCCTATCTGGGTTGGAATCTTTTAGTGCAGCTTATCTGGATGATATAGCTGTATTTAGTTCCACCTGGAAGGACCACCTGGTCCACCTGAAGGAAGTGCTTCAGGCCCTGCTTCAAGCAGGCCTGACTATCAAGGCAAGCAAGTGCCAGATAGGGCAAAGCTCTGTTGTGTACCTGGGCCACCTTGTTGGTGGAGGCCATGTACAACCTCTCCAGCCCAAGATCCAGACTATTCTGGATTGGGAGGCTCCCAAAACCCAGACTCAGGTCAGGGCCTTTCTTGGCCTGACTGGGTACTACAGGAGGTTTGTTCAGAATTTTGGGACCATAGTGGCCCCTCTGACTGAGCTTACCTCCAAGAAACAGCCCAAGAAGGTCATTTGGACCCCAGAGTGTCAGAAAGCTTTTGACACCCTAAAGCAGGCTATGTGTTCAGCACCAGTGTTACTGGCCCCTGACTATAGCAAGGAGTTTGTAGTACAAACAGATGCTTCAGAGGAAGGGATTGGGGCAGTGTTAGCACAAGTTAATGAAGAGGGCCATGATCACCCAGTTGCCTTCATCAGCAGGCGACTACTCCCTAGAGAGAAAAAATGGAGTGCCATTGAGAGGGAGGCCTTTGCTGTGGTCTGGTCCCTGAAGAAGTTGAGGCCTTACTTGTTTGGCACTCACTTCCGTGTACAAACTGACCACAGACCTCTCAGATGGTTGATGCAGATGAGGGGGGAAAACCCAAAACTGTTAAGGTGGTCCATTTCCCTACAGGGGATGGACTTCACAGTGGAGCACAGACCTGGGACTGCCCATGCCAATGCAGATGGCCTTTCCAGGTTTTTCCACTTAGCTGATGAGGACTACCAGGGTGTAGGTTAGTACCCATCACCTTTCATCTGGGGGGGGGCAGTGTAGGAAAGTCCTCCTTTTTTGCCTGATCACCCCCACTCTTTTTGGATAGGTACTGGTGGTTACTGACTCTTGGCTGTGCCCTGGGTACTGCTAACCAGTCCCAGGGCCTGTGCTCTGTGTAAAATGGATATGCAAATTAGGCTAATTATAATTGGCTAAGTTAACCTACCTATAAGTCCCTAGTATATGGTAGGGCATGTAGGTTTAGGGACCACAGCATAGGTGGTGCACACCTAGGTGCACTGCTGAGGTGCCCAGTGTCATTTTAAAAGCAAGTCTGCCTTGCTGGCTGCTTTTAAATTAAAGTTATATGCAAATTCGACTTTGGAATTAAAGGTACTTCCAAAGTCTTAAACTACCTTATTTTTACATATAAGTCACCCCTAAGGTGTGCCCTATGTGCCCCTAGGGCTGGGTGCCATGTAACTATAAGCAGGGACTTTATAAAAATAGATTTATAAGCCCTGGTGAGGTAAAAACAGCCAAATTCGTTTTTCCCTCATTGAAGTAAATGGCCTTCATAGGCTAGAATGGGCAGACTTTATTTTAAATTTTAAAGTCTCCTTAAATGTTACATACCAAGAATTTGGTATCAAATTAATTGTTGTAATAAATCCCACAACTTCCAGTTGTTGGATTTAATATAACTTGTTCAGGTAAAAAGTTTAGACTTTACCTAAAAAGTTGCCAATTTCAGCTCTGCATTGTTTTTGCTGCTGTGCTCTGATTGGCCAGCCTGCAGCAGCTTCTGCCAGGCTGCCTTGATGAGGTGTGAAGTGGCCTGGCTTCACACAAAGGAATGTGCTTGGGGGAGAGAATCTCCCCTCAGCAGATGGTGAGGCAGGAAGGGGGAGGGCTGCCAAACTGGTCTTCAAAGGCAGAGAAGGACATCTGGAGCACCCAGCAACACCCCCACATCCTGCAACCCCAGACAATTAGGTGCCCCCTTGATTAGATTAGGAGAGGGCAGGAGAGGGGTGTGTTTATGATTTTTAGCCACACCAGTGGGTGGGCTCAGCCAGATGTAACCTCCAAAAATCAGATTCATCCATGTTGGATTTTTAGAGACTGTTGCCTTCTGGGATGGATTTTTGCCACACTTCCCAGGAAGTGGTCATCACAGGGGGACGACCCTGTCCCTGATTGGAGAACCAGGGCCCCCCTGCTTTTCACCCAGGAGCAAGGATAAAACTGGCAGACCTGCCCCCACACCTCAGATCCCCACCAAATTTCAAGAAGAAGGAACTAAAGGAGAAGAAGGACTGCCCAGCTGGACCCCTGGCCTGCACCTGGAACCTGCACTCAGAAGGACTGCACCAGCTGCACACTTGGGCTTCACCACAAGAAGGACTTTGCCTGGCTTCAACTGGTTCAAGGAGGGACTCCCTGTTTGCTACAGGTGAAAAATTGCTATCCAGAGTCCCCTGCACCAACTCCTGAAAAAGTGACCAGCTGACCACTGTCCAGTGGCCAAAAAGGAGTTTGCGCCAGGTGCATTCTGGGAGTTGAAGTCCGCACCCCCCAAGGACCATCACAGAACTTCTGGACCCTTGGGGTGAGCTGTGGACCCCAAAAGAACCTTAAAAGAACATCTGGGTGAAGCCCCAGAAGTTTGGAGAAGATTTGAGAAATTTTGTAAAAAAGCTCCAGAGAGGGACCGACCCGCCGCGGAAATTCTAGCCGGCTTGCCTCAACCGCGACCCGGCCTGACTTCGTGGTTCGTCCCGGTAAAGAAAAACATCCGAAAAAGAGACTAAGTCCGAAGGTAAAAAGTTGACCGGGACCTCCCAGCCATCGTATCCGAGAAGGGCTCCACGGACGTCGGATCAAGATCCAGGTTTACCCCGGTCAAAGGATTTTCATCTCGAAAAAACGACTAAGTCCGAAGGTAAAAATCACCACCGAGGAAACCCACATCGCGTATCCGGACAAGGGCTCCAGGAGGTCGGATTCAACTGGCAGGTTCGTCCCGGTGAAGAAAAACTTCAAAATAAAGACTAAGTCAGAAGGTAACTTTTTAACCGAGGCCTCCCGCGACTTGTAGCCGAGCAGGGCTCCATCGCGGTCGGCCTGAAACTTTGACTTTGCCCCGGTCCTGGTGCAACCAGATGACCCGATTGGCGCTTTTTGTTTCTAAGCGCTAGAAAAATAATAATTCTTTAAAAATTCATATCTCCGGTTCCCCTGAACCGATTTTAATCGTTTTTGTGTCATTTTAAAGATAAAAATATAAACTATTTTTATAAATTGGTTTTGGATTTTTAAACTGTTTCCTGTGTTTTATTTAATTACTGTTTTGTGATATTTGAATGCTTTACACACTGTCTCCTAAGTTAAGCCTTGACGCTCGTTGCCAAGCTACCAAGGGTTGAGCTGGGATTAATTTACTGAGACCTAACTGTACCTAGGTGGAGGTTAGTGGCTTGTTGCTGGGTGTAGGTACCTACCTGCCCTTACCAATAACCCATTTTCCAACAACCACAAAGAGAAAAAATAATGTGCTATCAAAAGTAAGGACCATAAGGCAATCTGGTTCATCTTAAAAATAAGCAGGTGCATGAATCACAAAGCAACTTGTACATGTAAGTCAAAGTACAATTTACAGAAGCAAATGTCTTGATTTGAGAATCCAAGGTTGTCACAAAAGGTGAACTCACACTGGTAAAGTTATAAGGTTTCTAGGTGTATTCTTGGTGAACTCCATAGATTTCGAAATTTGAAACCATGCTAGATGCTAGCCCTGCATCCCCACAATTCTTATTTGTTTGTGAAACAGGGCCCATAGAACTTTATTTATGTACAGTACTGGGTACTTAACTTGAGACAGAATTACATTGTAGTAGGTGAGGAGAAGCAAATAAATAGCAACATTTTTGGCATGGGTACGAGTTTGATACATATAAAAATCTACATGTATACGCAGTTTCTGCCTCCAAGTATAGGTCGAATCATGCCTAACACAGTTACAGTGATACTTTGCATGATCTCACATGAGCTGAAGCCCATAAGACCAAAAATAGATTGAGAGAAAGTGTGAAGAATATACCCGGTAAGTCAGGGATGTCCACCCCTGTATCTGTGATGAACAAAGAAGGAAGTCAAACTAGAGTAGTAAGCATTTGAGTGCTTATTTGAAGCCAGGGTTAGTCCTGGTAGGTGGTGGGATGGAATTCCAGAATGTAAGGGATTTAGTAGGTTAGAAAAATACTTAGTTCAGAACTGGGCGATGCACTGGAAAATAGACACATTTAAAAAAAATATCTAAATAATGGAAGAAGGCACACTATATATTCACTTCTTTATCTGTAATTGTGTCAATTTTAACTTTGCTAGCAGATCATTTAAGTCTAAAGGCCAGGCTTGGTTCTCCTCTAACGCCGTTGTATTCAGTTGTCTCAAGATGTCATATTACTTGCCACAAGTTGATGATAGATAGAAAGGAATTGGCCTCAAATTGACTTGCTGCTATACAAAAGGATAAACCAGGAAAACTGAATTTTTACTGGGGCTCCGTAAATACAGATCTTGAAGTGCTCACAACTACATTTTGGAGAACCCTGCCGATGGGGACAAAAGTGTAAATCATAAATCGTACCACAACATAAGGAAATAGGCCCACTTCAGCTTCTTTCATACTTTTCGTGTAGGTCATTGACTCAAACATCATAGCCAAATGAACTTTTCTATTCACAAAGCTCTTACCACCATTGATGCAAACATCACTTTTTCACCTTTTCTGTTGTATTTATTAGTATTTCTGTAGCAAGGATGCTTCTCCTCAATTATTGGTTCATTGCAATTAAGATAGATTTCTACCTCATCCTGTGTCCACGGAATAAATTAAATCTCAGATTCGTCCACGCTTACCTAAGTGTTTACTCGTTCAGTTGCCAAAATATGGAATGCTCTGCAGTTAGAGTTTTAGCCTCTTAAATTTGATGTATCTCATTATATTTATTAATATGTTTTGCATTCTACTTACCAACTTCCTGTAGATATACTTGATGTATTCAGGATGAATAAGTGTAGAAGGAATTACCAATATTTGTTAAGTGGGCAAAGTCAATCAAGATCTCTGCTTTATGTTATAGTCTAATGCAGTCTAATTTTTACCAATATGGAGTATTGTTTTATTTCTATTCAGTTCCACTCTGGAATTGTTACTGCATTATATATTCCAATAAGGCTTTCAAAATCAGAAAGGTGTGCTGTTAGGATTCTGACAAATATTTGATATTTACAGAAAACTTAATTTCAGAAAATTACTGAACAACAATCCTGCCAAACACAGTTTCTATCATAAGGTTGCATAATTCAGCAAAGGAATATCAACATTGTGTCAATGGGATTTCCCTATTCAACTGTCTTTTGTGGGCGTGAAAAATGCCATGTCATCTGGATCAGCATTTATGAGTGCTATCATGAAACCTGAAAGTTTAATTGGGTGCACATGTCAACATCTTCCAAGGTGATATTGTGATTTTTAGAAACTATATCCACAACATGATGCCACTGTTGAGAGAGTTTTCCACATCTTGCGAAATAAGGGTGTGACTTTGTGGAAAAGTGTGAAAATGTTCAAAGTGTGTGAAAGTGAATACTTGGGTCGTGGATTAAAGTCTAGTGCCATGAGACCGAAACTCAGTTAAGTAGAATATACCTCCTCCTATGGACCAACTGCTGTCCTTGCAAGGGCTGTGTGAGTTCTTTCCCAAATTTCTAAAGGATCTTGTGAACATTAAAGATGTTGTCATGCATCTCTTGAAGAAAAAAAGTGGAGTTTGAGTGAAATTACATTTGCCAATTTGCAATGAAAAGTGTAAAGAAGGCAATCTTGGTGGCTCCAGTTTTACAGCCACATTAGAAGAAA
The DNA here is from genome assembly GCF_031143425.1 of Pleurodeles waltl. Taxonomy (NCBI): domain Eukaryota; kingdom Metazoa; phylum Chordata; class Amphibia; order Caudata; family Salamandridae; genus Pleurodeles; species Pleurodeles waltl. The sequence goes on from NC_090447.1 coordinate 1,259,301,952, forward strand.
GCTTGAGTTGCAGATTGGTCAGTGTGATTGTGTATGGCTTGTGAGCCATGCTGAGTCAAATAAAGAATCACAATGAGTTTACTTTTGAGAGCATTAAGGCTGATAGAGTATAGATATTCAATCACAGGAAAAGAAATCCAGGCTGTTTGTGAAGTGAGAAGAAATTTAGAGTTTATTTGTGGAAAAGGTTGCTATGAAAGCAGACCACCATTCATTGGTGGATATTCTTTCAACTGTAAAGGTGAAGAAATCCACTGCACATTAGGTAAGTCTGGCCAAAAAAACATCTGAAGATTTGTTTTGGAGTGCACACAATATTAGTGTCAACTCCTTGTCTAGAGTGTCTCTGGAAATCACTGATGAAGAATGATCTGAGGCTATTGAAAATAAAATGGTTTCACTGCAGAAGTGGGAGAGAATGCTGTAGTACATGGAGCTGGATGATATCATGCAGGAAGTGCTGGGACTTTCAGTTAAAGGTTGACCTAGGTCGAGGCCAATGAGCTGCCTGAGAGGAAAATAGTCAATGAATTGTCAGAGAGGATAGTTTATTGTTCGGAGAGGCTACGTTGAGTCCACTGGTAGGATTGTGAAGGACAATTTTGAAAGCTGCACTTGAAGGTCATATTGGTGCAAGTCTCACAAAGGAGGGGGTCAGGGATGAGTTTTAGTGGCCTTGGTTAGAAGGAATGCTCTCAATATAGGGTTATTGATAAATATCTGGTTGTCAGATCCCCATCTGTGTTTTCTGTTCCTTGTTGGTATAGGATTTGGCAAAAAGTAGGTTTGGATTTTTTACAATCATTTCACATCCTTCTGTTGTAGCTGAGATAAATGTTACTGTTGACTGATCACCTTTTTCGATGTGAGTGGAAATCAAATTCTTGGTTGAGCCTACTACTGAAAGAGGTATCAATATCTTGAACAGCATTTTCATCTGAGAAGTGATGCTGGACACCATTCTCGCAGGCAACGATATTCTATTCACTTTGAGTTTTTGTCTACGTGTGGAATCAACCATCTAATAAAGCAGGTATGTCACAATCAAGGGATGGCATGATGAAGATATGCAATAAGTTGCTGGTGGATTGTAGCTGAATTGCAGACAGAAGTGGAAATGTCAGTGATGAAGTGGAGGAGTTTCCTTGGCCTTATAGAATGACTCTACATGTGGCCACTGTGTAGATACCATTTGAATTAACTGAAAGGGTAGAGGAATGTGCTTTGACTTGATTTCCAAATATATAGTGTCCACTTGTTAAGAGACAGGTCAATGGGAAGCCTGTAGAGTGAAGCTAAGACCAATGCTGTCATATAATCTGATAGGAAAAAGAAGGTTCTCTGGAATTATGGCAAATGTGATGTGTGGAAAGTTGGCTATGAGTCAAGCTGAAAGACCATCTTTTGATTATGAAAGGGTTGTCTAGATTTGGTGACCCCATGTGTACCGCAGTAAGTGCATGACAATGCTATGACAATCAGCTAAGAACAGTGGTGGCATGTTAGGGGGATTGGTTATTGGTGGTGGACGGATTAGTATTTATGCTTCACACAAAGGAAATGAGCAGAAGAAGTTGGTGTAGATAGATTAACCTTGTGCTCAGCATGGCAACAGGACCCAAAGGCCATCTAAAATGAGAGACTAGCTATGTAGTTTACAATCTTGTTTTTAACGTAATGTTGTTATCAGATCTGTGCTAGTCAAGGCGTAAGCTTGTTGCCATGTGTTTCTGGGAATTCTCCCTGGATAAGAATTTTTACATGCATTGTTTTCATTTTGTTCACTGTATTATGATTACTGTTAAGTTCCATAGGTTTTGTTTATTAATCTTATTTTTTGTTGAGAGGGAAGATGTCATCTCATAAACCAATGTGTGTTGCCAGATGGATCTTGGCAGGCTGGAAGAGTCAACACAGAGATGACTCTTGCAGCCTGGTGTGCTTTGTGAAGTATCATCATTTCAAGAATGCAGAGCAAATCTGGAGGGAATTCCAGCATTAATATCTTAAATTTAACCATGTGTCAGAGGCACTAATATGTTTGATCCACCTCGATTCAGTTTAGGAATACATTTAAGTAGCCCTTATTTTAATCGTATAGTAAATACATTCCTACAGTTGTACTTTTATTTTAAACTTGTAAAGATATTAATATGGTTTTCCAATACTTATTTGCTAGATTTCCTCCCCTAGGATATGGATGCACTAGGCAAATATCATAGTAATAATACTGCTTCTGAACACACTCCTCATTCTCCATATGATTCATATTTTCTCTAAACATTACATTTTATTTGATCGTATGTTCGCCATCACACCTCTCCTCTTCAGCTTTCATGTACCCAAAGGACCCAACACACAAAGTCAAGTTGATTTGTTTACTACCGTTCAACCTGCTTAGGAACTTATGGTGGCTTTGTTGAACACTAGAGAAGAGGGCTAGCTCATTCCATTTTATCTTTTACCCTAATCCAAGGAATGTGTTAACAGATGTGGGGGGGTGTCTTACTCTCTTGATTTCTTAAGGCTAACTCAACCTGAATTCTTAGGTATCAGACATCCAGCATAAGTTATGTTCTTACAACACACACACAGTCTTGTTTTATGATTCATTCCTTAGATTAGGGGTGAGGAGGTCTGTGATGTTCTTCAGAATCAGAAATGGCGGCAGCAAGGGGATTTGGGATTATTCCGATACATATAAACATCCTTGCTAAGCTTTCACGGATTTCATGATAGTCACAATAAAAGGGATGCAAAAAATATGTATTTTTGTTTAAATACCAACATATTGTACTATTATACTATTCTTCTTAAATAAGATGGGAAGCTACCACTCCAAGAACATATTTAGTATGGGTTGATAGAGCTTAGAGGTACTCCAGAATCCATTTTATTACTGAAATCTTTTTTTTAGCATATTGTCAACCTACATATTTGTTATTCATTATTTCTATTACCTTGATTATAGTAGTTTATCTCAGTATATTAGATTACTGTAAACACAGGACTATCTCCATCCTTTTCACGTATTGCTTGGAGGTATCTAGGCAGAGTGGAGGCACTAGTGAAAGTGGCATTTATTTCAGTTAATGAGTGTTGACAACCATTCTATATACTATTTGGGAAGGAACATAACATGCTGGGTGTCGGAGACCTATGAATTCAGGTGGAGTTGGCCTTAGGAAATCACAAGAGTCAGAACCCCCACATACCTGTTAACACATGCCTTGGATCAAAGTGAAAGATTAAATGGAATGAGCTAGACCTCCTCTCTAGAGTTTAACAAAACCACCATAAGTTCCAGAAAGGTTTAAAAACCTACATCTTTAAATGTGCCTTCTCCAGCTTCCAGTCAAAACAGGCTATCTACCATCCGCAGGGACCAGGCCCCTTCAGCCAACAGGACTCTTCCACGATCCGAAATCTCTGACACTGTTTTCGGGAACACTGAAAGATATCTCCCAGTCACATGGAATTCCTGGTCTGAACTGTTTCTGAGATAGATAATGCCAGCGAGTGATCTTAAGTGGCCGTGATTGCAAAGCAATATATTTTAGAGCTGTACAAAACCCTTAAATTAATAAATAAATTTAATTGCCAAATTATATATGCTGATTTTTTTTATCTGCACCTATTAATAAGATATGCCCACTTGTTCTCTTGCTCCTAAATTGTATCCCAGATGGTGGCCAGTCCTGCTTACTCCCTGACTCAGAGTTATCTGATTAATCAAGTTGCTTCTGGTGACTGGAAAGGTTTCACCTTGATTCTATTTCAGGACCGGAGGCTCAGATTATGCTTCTCTTTCTTTACTACTCATTAAAACAGCAGCCAATCACTAAACAGAAAAATATAAACTACATTTCCCATGTTGCACATCTCAACGTCACCACCAATCATATCTCTCCAGGCCCTATTAGAGCCCTGAACAGCATCTTAAAGTCCTCTTTCTTTGCTGCTTCAGCATAAGATAAATGCCTTTCACGTTGTTCTCTTAACAGTTTTTTCCTTTAGCGTCCGGTTTTGTGCAGCACTCAGGATTCTTACTGCCAGCGCGTCGCTGCCTTGGTGGGCTTCATTGGTTGCCTTAGCAACATTCCTCAGTAATCAGTGTGCGGCGGGCTGGCTTCTTCTTCAGCGCAAGGAGCGCTGATCGTTTTCTCAGCGCGCGGTGCACGGAGAGTACATTCCTCATCAGCGCACGGTGAGCAGAGAGTGCATTCCTCTTCAGCGCGCGGTGCGCTGGTTTCGTCTTCAGCGCGGAGAGCGCTGATTGTTTTCTCAGCGCACGGCGCACGGAGAGTGCATTTCTCATCTGTTCCAGGTCGATAATTATTCTCAGGCACCGTGCGGCGCGCTGAGAATTTATACTTTAACTTAGACTTTAATTTTATTTACCTTGCGAGTTTTTCCTTTCCTTCAAGCAGGGATCCTGCTGCGTCCCGGAGCCTTCCCTTGTCAGGCCCAGGCGGAGAGCCGGACGTGAGCACGTAGCCCAATTGGGCTCTTTTTAATATGATTGGGCTATGCGCTGTCCTACCTTCGTTTCTCCTCCTCTGACACTGACAGAACGCCGGGAATTGCGCGCATTTTTTGAATTCCTGGCTTCCTGTCAGTGTTCTCGACGCCATCTCAGGCTGCAATAATCGAATTAGCCTGAAAAGGAGCGGAGTGCACGCTCGTGTATTAATTGAATTTTCCTCAATACTTGTGGCTCTCAGGGCGTCCTCCGTGTTGGGGGGCTGTAATAATTAGTGGACAGCTTTTTGTTGAGGAGTCATTTTTTTCTTTTCTCTTGCACTAGGGGTGACTCCCCCCTTGAACCCTGAGTGACTTCCGTTTCTGCGGTACTCTCTGTGCATACTGCTTGTGTCAGTTTGTGAAAATGACCGATTGGGTGCTCTTTGAGGAGGAGGAGTATGGGTGTTATGATGAAGACGGTCAATTTCTGGGCGATGGTCTATTCGAGGTGATCAATGCTTCGGTTCAGCAGTCGGTCAGCAGGGCCTTAGAGGTTTCTGTTCCTCAACAGACCTTTCAAGCGTTGGTGGTGGCGCTAAAGCCTTTCACCCAGCAGTGGAGGCCTTCGCTAAGAAGCCAAATCGTGTTCCCTTTCAAGAGGGTAAGTCCGCGGAAGGGAGTCCTTCACTTCCTAGTACTTCAAAGGACGCTCCTTCCGCTTGGCGTCATGATGGAGTCATGGCCACACTACAACAGCCCTCGGCTGATGGCCATCAGTATTGCTCTGTCCCATCTGCTTCCTGTGTTTTCCCTCGAGGGGTTCGAGTTTCATCGGACTCTGATCCCAGTGAGTCAGATTCATCTCACTCCGGCAGTCCTTTGCGCAAGTGCAAAAAATCAAAGAAATCTGTTTCATCGAAGTCGCAAGTGGACCTCGCCCCTCCTTCTAACCCCTTTCAGTTCAATCCGGAGGACATAGTAGATCCATGTTCTGCAGACTGGGCTCCTGCGCAGGAGGTAGCGGAATATTTGCACGGTAAGCTGCGCAGGAGTTTTGACAAGGAGGTGTGCAATAGGTTGGGAGCCGAATGTCCTAGGCCCGAGCTCCCAGATAAGGTGGCGGAGACGCCTGAGATCGATGCCAGCATGCTGACATTCTTAAAAAAAATTGCAAAAGACCCAAAGAAGGGGATTGACTGGGCCTGGCGCTCCTGCCAGGACAAGCTTCTTGATTTGACGGGTCCTGTGGCAAAAATACTTGAAATGGCATTGAAGGCCAGGGAGACTGGTGCTCCTATTGACCCCCATATTTTGGCCGAGTGGACTCAGAGAGCAATATGTCTGTTGGGTAATGCCAGCTGCGACATCTCGAAGGAGAGGCGCAAGTCACTCCTTATGAGGGTAGACTCCAACTTGACAGAACTGGCCTCAGCAGATGCGGGTCTCCTGGCAGCGGGTCGCCTTTTTGGTGACAAGTTCGTAAAGGATATTGACAAATATGTGACAACATTTACAACACTGGATGAAGCGCAAACTAGTTTGAAAAAGGTGTTTCACTTGGGCCTTTTTGGTCGGGCCGGACGAGGCAGGGGCTGCTTGTCAGGCCGAGGATACTATCAAGGCCCCCACAGGGGAACCTTCATGCGAGGCCAGGACTACACTAGAGGTGGTACCTTTTTCCCCTCCCGTTCCCATTTTCAATGGCTTCAGAGGACAACGCGGAGGTTTATGGGCTACCGCCCCTACCGGCTACTCAGCAGGTAAGGATTTTTGATTCTTCATTGATTCAGTTGGGGGGTCGAGTGCAATTCTTCCTTCACAATTGGCTTTCGATAACTCAAGATGCGTGGGTGTTGCAGACTGTGCAGGGCTTTCGTCTGGAGTTCTATCAAACTCCATGTCAAATGTCTCAACCTCCTCGTCTCTGTTTTTCCCTACTGGAGACCAATTTTATAGATCAAGAGATAGAGACTTTGCTACAGAAATGAGCAGTGGCTTTTTGCCATCCTCATCCAGCCGGTTTCTGCAGCAACGTTTTTCGGGTGCAGAAGCGGGAAGGAGGGCACCGGTTGGTGCTAAACCTCAAGGAGTTCAATTCGTTCGTTGTTTATTGGCATTTCAAGATGGAAGGCCTTCATCTTCTTCCCGATTTACTCCAGACGGAAGACTGGATGATGCGTCTGGACCTGAAGGACGCGTTTCTGACAATTCCTATTTGGCATCCTCACCGACGGTTCCTCCAATTCAGATGGAGGGACAAATGGCTGGAATATTTGGTCCTGCCTTTCGGGCTTTCTTCAGCACCCTGGTGCTTCACCAAACTGCTCAGGCCTGTGGTAGCTCACTTGCGAGAGGAAGGGACTTGGCTGATAATATACCTAGACGATATATTGATCATGGCTCAATCCCTAGAGTTGGTGAAACAGCACGGTGCCATGACAGTTTCTCTTTTTCAAAATATCGGTTTTGTCATAAACGAGGCCAAGTCGATTTTGATGCCCACCGGATCAGTGGAGTTCCTGGGTTTGGTGATCAACTCAGAGACTTCTCAATTGATCCTTCCCCAAGCCAAACTTCAGGACATCAAGATGGAGTTGAGGGTGGCCCTGACACAAACGTCGCTGTCCTTGAGGAAGATAGCTCGCTTGGTGGGCCTTTTGGCTTCCTCAAATCAAGCGATTTTTCCGGGACCCTTGCATTATCGAGCCTTACAGAGGTTCAAGATTCAACACTTGCAAACAGGGCTTGAACTATTCGGAGAGAGTCCCTCTCACAGAGGAGGTCAAGGCAGAGCTCAGGTGGTGGCTGACGCAAGAGACACTTGGAATGGCAGGGCCATCTTCAGTTCTCGTCCGAAGGCTATCATAGAATCAGATGCCAGTCGGTGGGGCTGGGGAGCCAGGTGCGGGGATGCCGCTACGTGGGCCCATTGGTCCCAACAAGAGCTCAAGCTGTACATCAATTGTCTGGAACTACTAGCAGGCTACTTTGCGATCAAAACTTTGTCCCCAAAGAAAGTCTCATGCACCATACTCTTGCGGATGGACAACATCTCAGCAGTTCGTTATATCAACAAGTTGGGGGGTACGAGATCCTCTCTGTTAGCCGAGATAGCCAAAGATTTCTGGCATTATTGCTTGTCTCACAGACTGATTGTGGTGGCGGAGTACATTCCGGGGCAATCCAATGTGATTGCCGATTGGAATTCCAGGTACCTCAAAGATCACAGCGATTGGAAGCTGCTTCCCCAGCTGTTCCGCCTGACTCAGGACATTTGGGGTCATTGCAAGATAGATCTCTTTGCCCCCCGTCTGAATCGGTAGCTGGAGAATTTCTTCAGTTGGAGGCCGGACCCTCTCGCGAGGGCCACGGATGCTTTCTCCCAAGATTGGTCGGGGAGCCTCAATTATGCCTTTCCTCCCTTCGCGATGATTCCAAGGGTGGCAACCCACATCAAGAAGCAGGAGGTGGAGGTGATTCTGATTACTCCGGTCTGGAAGGCGCAACCGTGGTTTCCACTTCTGCTGGAGTTAGCCTGCGACTCTCTCCTATTCCTTCCTTGGTCTCAGGACATGCTGATGGGGCCCCAAGGGGAATTTCATCCTCTTGTGATGGAGAGACAATTGCAGCTCATGGCATGGAGGTTTTCGGACAACAATGGTGTTTGCCAGGATTTTCGGACTCAGCTACGAGTTTTATCAGTAAAGCGTGGGCTCCCACTACCAGGAAACGATACTCATCAGCATGGAGAGCTTGGCAGAGTTGGAGCATTGGAAGGCATGTGGATCCCGTGGAAGCATGAATAATGGAAATAGTACATTTTTTGTCGCAAAAAGCGATGGAAGGCATGTCCTATAGGACAATCAACAATTTTCGTTCTGCCATTTCAGCAGTTCATGTCAAAGTCCACAATAATCCGGTAGGTATGCATCCGATTATTTCTAAGCTTCTTAAGGGAATTAGAGTCTCTAACCCTCAGAGGCCTAAATATACATTTCTGTGGGACATTAGCCTCGTGCTTAAGTTGTTTGACAGATGGCCTGATAATGAGCTTTTGTCGAGAATACAGTTATCGTGGAAACTGCCCATGTTGTTATGCCTTGCGGCATGTTGTCGATCCTCAGATGTGAAAACTCTGGACCTTGCAGGTAGAGTGTTTACACCGGAAGGAGTTTCGTTTTCTATTACTAAAAGGACGAAAACAATGTCTACTAGTATTGAGTACGTTGCGTTTCCTTTCAATTCAAAACTGTGCGTTGTGAGTTGTTTGAAACAGTATGAAGAATGTACGAGGGTTTTCAGATCAAATAGCGAGGGTCAATTACTGATTTCATTGAGGAAACCTTTCAAACCGGGTTCTGCTGCGACCATTGCCAGATGGTTAAAGGACGTGATGATTGAGGCAGGGATTGACGTTACTCAGTTTGGTGCTCATTCAGTTAGAGAAGCCATGCCCTCCAGGTCTTTTTAATTGGGAGTAACTATTCAAGATATTATGAAATCAGCTGATTGGTCCTCCGATTCTACTTTTAAGCAGTTTTATTATAATCCGGTGGGTGATATTGCGACAAGGGCGTTTCTACCAGCTTTGAACTTGCATAATCTGAGCCTCCGGTCCGGAAATAGAATAAAAAATGTGTTAGCGATCGCGCCAAGAATTTTCAATTCTATTAAGGACACGGAGGCGAGGATTATCCCACCCAGTTGAGGATTTGATACTGTATGGTTATCATGTATGATTACGTCAGCACTTAACTTTCTGTATATATGTAATGTTTATATACTTTGTTTTTCCCTCCCTGATATTGTAAAGGTGGAATTTTGGAAGTTTCTCTGATATTTTGTCTGGTTATCCTAGGAGCTGAGCAGAAAGCAGAATGAAGTAGGCATTCGCCTGTCGAGAGGTTGAAGTTCCCAAGTTCGTTCTCGGAATGGTTTGAGGTGGTCGAGGGCTTTTCGTCATTTTGAGATACTGCAAGTGTTATCAGAGGAGGTTGCTCCAAGGTGTGTTCCCGCAGAAAGAAAGAGGACTTCAAGATGTTGTTCAGGGCTCTAATAGGGCCTGGAGAGATATGATTGGTGGTGACATTGAGATGTGCAACATGGGAAATGTAGTTTATATTTTTCTGTTTTGTGATTGGCTGCTCTTTTAATGAGTAGTAAAGAAAGAGAAGCATAATCCTCGCCTCCGTGTCCTTAATAGAATTGAAAATTCTTGGTGCGATAGCTAGCAAATTTTTTATTCCTTTCTGCAAAAAGATGTAGAGTGAGAATCAGGAAATGCTTTTCTGTTTTGTTCCGCCTTGAGAAAATGGTATATCCTAATAGCATTGTACATAATCTAACAGAGTAGCAAAATATAATGTTTGCTGTCCAAGATGCAGATTGCCTTTTGTGTGGGATATATCAATGATGTGCATTGTAGTGGTAAAGAACAAAATGCCTGTAAAGTCGTGAACCAGTAAACACAGCCAAGACTTTTAAATGCTTAGGCTGCTTAAGGCAGGGTAGACAGGGGAACTGTGTGGCCTTATCATTGATAATTTCACTTCATAAGGTGACATGGACTATTGCATGGCTGGATATTACTAGGGTTGCAAGAGGAATCTAAAGTGGAGATTAAGAGCTAAGGGCATTTGTCTGTTGACTCCTTTGGTGTCCAATTTGTACCTCTAAGGTAAAATGAGATGCTGAGGTGTATACATGTTTCTCTTTATAGTTTTGAAAGGAACGTATCCGTGTCTTCTATTATGTGGACGATACTCCGACCTTTGACCATGCATTGTGCTTGGACTTCAGAGAGGTTAAATTAGCTATATTGCCTCGTAGAATAAATGCATAGCACATTCATCTTAGCGCACACAAAATATTGAATTCTGTGGGTTTGGTATACCAGGATTCTTGGGACCCAATGTTCTAAACACTGCAATTTGTGAACAGTATTTTTCTGACCAGTAGACAATTTTACTAATTGACCTACAGTATATACTAATAAGTTGACTCATAAAATTCCAAATTGAAGTGCCTTGCAATTTGACCTGTTTCATGAAAAGCAATGTCCATCACAGGTATACTGACTTGCTGGGGTTGGCAGATGACCATATCTGTGATCGCTTTTTAATAAAGTAAATTGTTTATTAAATGCAGCCCATTTTCCTAAAAGGAAAGGAAACAGTGCTGCATTTATAAATAAAAATACTTTTAAAAAAAACAAAAATAGTTTGTTTAAGAGTTGTCAGTGGTCTAGGGAGCTGTCTGTGATCCTGTGGACCACTGCCTTCTCTCCAACAAACTTTTTTTTTTTCAACATTCACAGTTGTAAATCCCTTATTCCCCGACTCAGGCGTCAGTAATTGTTATCCTTTTGCAACTGGATTTCGGTCAGAAAACGATGAAAGATCTCATACTGAATCACAATTTGAAAGGGACACACACCTCCCAAATAGTGACTTGGTATAGAGCCATGAAGCCATTTTAGGAGTTGGTAAAAATGTACCTACTCCAAATATTGCTTTACATTGTGAAAATTTAATTTTGCATTTCCAAACTGCATTTAGGTCTGTTTGTAATTGTACCAAAGCTTAGTACACCAGGCCCTTGGTCCTTTAATTCTGATATGCTAAAGGTGTTTTTTAATTATTGTTATTTAAGAATCCTAGTAAACAAGAAGTTGAAGAGGGTCTCTTTATTTGAAGACAAAAAAGCACATGAAATGTCTCTGATGTAAGGTCTAAATCACTTTTTTAACAGTGCTCAAAATCTGTTTCTTTTGCCTTTAAAGTTCTCCTACATTTTCCCCTACTTGGCTCCGCTTGGTGGCCCCTATCCTCACGGAACTCCAATTGGTATACCTAATGCTTCTTATGAACACCCATGGAATACTGTAGGTTAGGGGAGACAATACTCTGGTATCCTCACCTCATCGGTTTGAGAGGTTACACCCTTGACCTCTTTCCTGTGGGCAAGTCTGGCACAAGTAATTCTATACCTCTGGTATTCAGTAGCTGTTGACTATGCAGTTAACATTAGGCTCAAAGACCTCTTGGATTCATCTTTATGTAATGTTTGTTAATATTTGCAATATTGTACAGGTTGCGATTGTAATAACGACTGCATGCATTGGAAAGAGGGGGATATGAAACTGATTGAGATCACCTTCCAAGCACCTCTTATTAGTGTTATTCTTATATGATAATGAACATCTTTTGCATGAATAGTGAATGCTAGATGAAGAATGGCTGCTGCACACTTCCTTCCCTTTGCTGCATTGTCTGCAGTGCAGGTCTTGCATGCTTGAAGGGAATAAAAATGGTGTCCTGCCAGAGCTGAACTCCGGAGAATGCATCGCATTGGTGTAACACAGGCACCAATCTTCACATAGCATTCTGGGAGCAGAACAAGGCCTTCTCTTTCTAATATCCTCTCCAGAGATGTCCCCCTGCAAAAGTGCAGTTCTCACATGTTTCCTGGAGTATTCTTGAAACCCTTCATAAATTCCTAAAATGTTTACATCTGCACAATGACAGAGGTAGTAAACCTACTGGTGCAGATTTACACATCACTTTATGATTCAGATTCCACATATTCAAATTCCAGAGGAAAAATGGGGGATGGAGTGAAAAAACTGTTATAAAGGTACATTCAGCAAGATAAAGAGTTGCAGAACCTCAATGAAATTGAAGACTTGGGTCAATTCAGTGATGCTGTTGCTGAAACAAAGAGTGTTACAGCAAATGCCCGCATCAAACACTTCTGGTAAGGATGCTTTTTCCCTAACAGTGCTAACAGTGCCATTAAATGAATATATCAAATGCCACATTTCTAGTGCCTAATTTGAGCCAGTGGTTTCTGGTGCTAGACATCGGCACTTAATTTGCAACACAGAGCTTGTGAAAGTCTGCCAAAAGGAGGCACTCTCTCACTATTTTAGAGATAACCACAAGAACTGTTAATTAACATTTCAATATACATTAAAAATGCCTATTACCTGCCGCCTAAGCAATTCTTGTAGCTTTGAAGGGCTGAAATGGTCCGAATTGTCACACTTGTGGGAGTGTGATGGTTAGTAGTTGTGCTGTTACTATCATTGGCAACATGGCAGGGGTAGTGTGTGGTGCAAGCCAAGCTGCAGTGGGCTCCTGATGAGAGCCCTGGCACTTATTTCTTTTTACAAACTAAGCACTTCACATTACTTTAGTGAACGAGCTGAACTTCTACAAAGCTAGCAATGTCCAGCAATGCAAAGGATTCCACCATTTTTTTAAACTCCTAAATACTTGAATACTTGCTGTGAGTGGAAAAAAAACTGATAAAGTACCAAACGTTCTCCATGGAAGGTCTCCTCCACTTAAATGGCAGTTATTAGGCAAGAATGCAATAAAAGATCTGTATTAATAAGTGCTCCTAAAACCGATGGTCTTAATTATGTGAAATGGCATAAATGACCAATGTGTATGGTTACTGTGTACTGGCACTGCACATACTAAAGATATGTGTGAAAATAAGTATCATGAAAACATGTATCTGTATGTTTTTAGTGCTGAGGTCTTGCTACCACCAAACAATAAAATGAAGCTGGGTTTTCAGAAAGAACATAAGTGTGAAAATAATCCCCACAGAAAATCGTTGTATTTAAACTTTTCCCCTGCATAGTCACAACGGATGCCCTGAAAACCTGATTGGATTTACTGTTTGATGAAGTCACAAGCTTAGCTCTTGTGAGTTTGCTGTTTACACATGTAAACTACTTAAGCACTTTGTGTCACTAATTCAGCCCTATGTGATAGTTCAAGATAATCTGTAACAGTAGACATTTTTTTTCAAATGTACGTACAAACAATAGTTTGCTTCGTTTCAGCTTCAGCTCTGGAGACCAGAAGTAAATCGTGCCATCCTCTCGGACCATGACTAAAGTGTCATCAGGCATTGAGAACACACGCAAGATAGGTTCACCGTGTGAAATGTCTTGGACCGTGGCAGGCAAGGAAAAGCTGATCTTCTTCAGCCGGGTACAATACGCCTCATGTTCTGCATATTCCAATTGCATATAGGTGCAGAAGTCATTCTGAGGAGAGGAAGTAAAATGTTATCAAATCTTAAAATTCATACCTCTTATATAAAAATTAAATAGAAACAGCCCAGCTGTGGAAATGTGTATTGTAAATTAAGTCAGATGATGTTGGTGAAAATAATTGATCAATAGAATATAAATAGGAATATTGCAGATGCACAGAAAACATTAAAAAACACATATTTATTATCAATGTGTCAAGAAAAGAATAATTATGCAAATGTACTGAATTTAAATATTTCTCTTATTAGGCCTGGAGTCGTACCCATGAATCTACAACCTCAAATAAGGAGTAAATTGAAAATGTACCTATGTATTAATGTTACACTATGAGTAGCCACATTTACACTACTGCAGATAAATTGTATACATTTTGGAGTATAACTTCATGCATTATTTAATGAAATGCTCCACTATACATTTTTTACCCTACTCGACAATATTCATATGGGAATTATGTGTCCAGGTTGCTGGATGATGTATCTAATTGTAGACAGAGTTTATTGCCAAACAAAAGAGAGAAGGTTTCCAGGAAGCCCGAGCTCATCTCTAAGCTACAGCCAAGAAATACAGCTCTGTTGATACATTTATGCATCGGGGGAGGTGAAATCCCTTTCAGTAAGTGGCTGAAAAGTTTAATGAGCTGACATCCTAACGTAAATCTTTTGAAAGTTCTAGGAAGGCAGACATTCATGCTATAACCAGGTCATCCTGCAGAATACAGAGGAGTGTTCTTATTGTTTTCATACCTTCCCGTGACCCAGGCTATACTAATTTTTGATTGTGCATTTAGTTAAAAAACACTCAAGCATCATCCAAACTAAAACAACCGCAAAACCAAATATTGTTATATACTCAAGAACACTTCACATTACCACTGCAGTACAACGCTGTACATTAACTGAGGAAATATTGAATTCTGCAGTGCCAAAGGGACACATTCCATGACCAGTTTTTTGTGTGAGCGAATTTCATAGTGTAGCTTTATACTTTTCGGGAAAGGACATAACTTATGCTGGGTGTCTGAGACATGAGAATTCAGGTTGACTTAGTCTTAGGAAATCAAGAGAGTGAGACCCCCCTCCCGGCACACACCTGTTAACAAATGCCTTGGATTAGGGTAAAAGATAAAAGGTATTAGACTGTCAATACAAAATGAAACAAAATGTATACCTTTCAAAGTTTTTACAGGTTAGATCATGTTATATATTTAAACCTGCGATTCGGATGCAGTTTTCCATATTTCCCTGAGGCATAGTAATGTCTGACCTGACCATGTATGTACTTGAACTTTGGATTTACGTTGGACATACATAAGTACAAGCCTATTACAGTAGTTTACAAAATGTACACAAATGTAGAACCTGTGTTCAGACCACACCTTCTGTACTGGTTAGTGCATCTATGTATAACGGTGTATGCAGCTACCCAGATATGAGCCTGGACACAACGCCGGGACTTTCATGTGTCTATGAGTATCTGAAGACTTCTGACTGGAAGACATTCCACAGGCAATGAATTACTAGGCTATTAAAATATCAGAATCGTTTTTTCCGACACTGAAGCACATAAAACAACAGCACTAACCCAAACATAAATTATAGTTTCAGCATAAAATCAATGGATTTATGCTTTGATGAAGGTAGCATTTACCACATTATCTCTCCTGCTTGTAGAAGGCCTCACATACCCACTGATGCACTTGTTGCAAAGATCCTTTCAATCTCTTGTGCCTAGATGATTATGCTCTATTACCTTTCAAATCCTGTCCTAACTAAGGTGCTCATTACGAGTGTGGCTGTCCTGGGACCGCCTGACTCAGGCTTTTCACTGCCTGAATTACAGGCAGTGAAAAGCGCGACAGGTGCTGTTGCGCCCGACACACTGCAACATTGCCGCCTGCTTGATCATGAGCTGCCGTCAATGATTAGGCCTCTTTCCCACTTGGTCAACGGGCGGAAACCCTGTTTCCACCCACTGGCCCAGTGGAAAACTAGTAATAGGGCCAGTGGGTGGAAAACCGGAGTAGCAATTTTCCCTTCCTAAAGAGTCTGGCGTGCGGTCTCCGCCACCTGCCAAACTCAAAATGAGGGCCTAAATGTATGAAGGTATTCAGCAGGTATTCAAAATAAGGGCCTAAATGTATGCAGGTATTCAGCACTCCCGAGTTGTATAGATCTCCTACATTCACCTTATAATAAGCAACCACACAATGCATATCTCTTCCAAACGTGCACCATTATCTTTACTATACTCTCACATTAAGCAATGCTATGATCAGTTACTTACCCAATGAATTCTTCCTGCTGCAGCATAGTCTATTTTCATAAAAAGTTCTTCAATCTGTTCATCGCTCTAGGTACACAATAGATTAGGAAGGGTTAAAAAGCCCCAATGCCAAATAAAAACACAAAAATCCTTGTTGTGCTTTTCAGTTTTAAAATGTATAATTGCAGGATCAAATTTAATTTGGGCTAAATGAATAATACGGTTTAAGAGTGATCTTCAACCATATATATTATTCTTGCAAATTAGAAACAATATTGCTTCAATGTAATAAGGGTTATTAGCCTAGAAAGTGGTTAGAATTGAAATTCATCTCCCATTTCAGTTAGCCTGCAGGGGTGGGTTCGGTCTTCTTAGGCCAGAGTGTACAGCGTTTGCTTAATTCTCCATTATTGTGCTGCCAGAAGTAAACCTCCAGCTCCTCAATTTGCTTACCAGCCTGTCTGGTTTCCAGAACGCTTCTATCCCCCTACTGACTTGTTAAGGTTGTTAGTGCTCTGGATGGTGGACATTACTCTGCTGTCCCCCCACTGGTCACCATGCTAGGATGTCAGGAAATAAAGTGGTCTGCTAAGAGACATTTGTGGGTATAAAAAGATTAAAGACATAGGTAAAATTTTAAAGTGAGGTAGAGAGGGTGAATAATGAGGAGAAGTACATTTAGAGGGAAAGGCAGGTTACACTAAGAGGTACAGCAGAGAGAGTGGATCTGGCAGAGAGAGATACGGTCTGAAAGGTGAGGTAGTGAGAGAAGTCTAGAGTGGTGCAAAGTATAGAGAGAGAGTGAAAGGGATAGGTAGAAAAAAGCGCAGAATGAAAAGGCAGCTCAGACAAACAGTAGTAAGGCAGAAAGAATAACAGAGAGAGGAAGCAAAGGGCAGAAAAGAGACGAGGTGTATAGAAAAAAGAGGTGAAATACAAAAAGAGACAACGTTGATACAGTGGTAGAGAGAGAGGACAAATAACAGAAAGTGCTAGAGACATAGTTGAGGCAGAGAGTCCTATAAAGATAAAGATAAAGAACTAGTGTGTGTGTGTGTGAGGGAGAGAGAGAGAGAGAGAGAGAGAAAGAGAGGCAAGACCTAGAAAGGGTCAGATTACATAGAAAAACAGGCACAGAGAGAGCAAGCAGCAGGTAACTGTTAGAAATGGGGTTTCTGGTTGGCTAGGGTATGCACCTCAGCCAGGCAGAACCTACCCACTCTCGTCAGGGCAAGGGAGTTACACGTCCAAGATAACCCCTGCTCACCTCCTTGGTAGCTTGGCACGAGCAGTCAGGCCTATCCCAGAGGCAATGTGTAAAGTGTTGCACAACACACACAACACATGTGACACAAAATGTACACCACAAAGTAAACACAACACTGAGCTATGTAAAAATAATCTGTATTGCACAAAACATAATTAGACCAACATTACACATAAGTAATACCCTGCTACCTTAGCAGTTGTCAGAATGTTACACAAGTTACTAATACTCTGCAAGAATACGCAGTTGTCACATTAGAACACGTAAGTACTCAGGATTCTGCAACATAAGCAGTAGTCAGGAATTACAATAAGAGTTATATGCACTTTTCGTGAATAATTCCTAAATACCCATAAAAGGAATATTAGAGAACATCTCACAAGTCATACAAATACATATCAGCTAGACATGCCCATAAAAGGAACATTAGCATATATATGTAGTAACAGGAAGCTGGTAGGAAATCTATAAACACCAAGAGGTCTATACTAGGCTCCTGGAGCCCATATTCCCTAAAACGTACCTGGTCTCTGTAGTAGAGGCACTCCCAGTGCATAGAAGAGCATGAGGGGGCCCCCGGCGCTCCTGCGTGCACAACGGGGGCCACGCGATGCTCCTGGGGGAGAGGGGCGGTCGGCACCCTCTCCTCTGGGTAAAACGGGCCCCTCTGGGGGCCCGCATTTTAGGTGGGGACCTGCCTCGGCCTCCTCACACCCTGTCCTCGGGGTGGAGGTCAGGCAAGACCCCAAACAACTCAGGGGCGAGGGGGAAGGGACCTCCGTCGAGGTCTCCCTTCCCGAGGAAACAGAAATGCCCCAAATAGTGTGCAAAAAGGAGCGTCCTGCCCCTATGGCAGTGACCGGGGAAGGGGGCACTTCCCTCGCCTTCCCCGAGTCCTGCACTGCAGTTGGTCCGGAACTCAGACCCCTCCGGGGGCCCGAGAAGGCACTCGCCCGCACCCGACGTGGTCGCCGACAGGAGCACGCTTGTTCCATTTGGTTTTTCCTTGTGCCCCGGGGGCACTAGACTAGCACGGAAGTCGCGCTTAGCAAAAATCCAAAGCCCGGGTTGCGGCAATGATTTAAACAGCTGAGAAGCACTTCTTAAAGTGTGAGGGAACCTTTATAAGCCCGGGCTGAGGTGGTGATTTCTCATCAGCAGAAGGGTGCTTGAAGAAAGCGCTAGGACACACAACAAGGCGCTTCTCGCAGCGCTTTTAGTCAAATCTGCAGGGATCGTTGCAGGGGTCAGGGGCCACAGCACCCTGCCCCTGGGAACAAGCAAGAAAACAAGGAGAAACACAGGGCTGGTGGGCCCAGCTACAGGCCAGCACAAGGGGTGCAGATGGTGGCAGTTCCTTCTAGTGACCAGGCAGGTCACAGGTCAGCACAGCAGCAGCAGTCCAAGGTAGTTTCCTGGTGAGTCCATTTATCAGCGTTCTGTGTCCAGTTTCATGTCCCAAGAATGTTCAAATTGTGGAGAAAATTCCCCTGTACTTGCACTGGCTCCAAACATCAGTGGGGGGTAAACTACCCTATTGTGTGAGGCAAGGGCACAGCCTTTACAAATGCAGGTGTGCCCCGCCTCTCCCTTCTCTCAGCCCAGGAAGGATTTACAATATGTAGATGCACCTCTGGGACACCTCCACCCTCCCTGTGTTCAGGCTGTCTGAGAAGTATGCACAAAGCCCCAACTGTCAGTCTGCCCAGACGTGGATTGGAGGCAAGCTGCAAAACACCAAAGTCATAAGCACAGATAAATGCGCACTTTCTAGAAGTTGCATTTCTGTGATAGTAATATAAAATAAACCTACACCAGTAAGCAGCATTTCTCACCACTATCACAACCATACCAAACATGCCTACGCTACCCCTCATAGATAAGACAATACCCCTTACACATAAGGCAGGGCATTTCCAATGCAATCCTATGAGGAGCAGTGAGACACCAAGTTAGGCTGTTTGTCACTAACCAGGACATGCCACGCATCATGGCACATGTCCTGCCTTCTACATACATGGCACACTGCCCAAAAGACTAGCTAGGGCGTACCTTAGGGGTGACTTACATGTAGTAAAAGGGGAGTTCTGGGCCTGGCCAGTAAATTTAGATGCCACATCCCTGTGGCAGGAAACTGCGCACACAGGCTCTGCGCTAGCAGGCCTTAGATAGGTTTGACAGCCTACTTTGGTGGGTGGCGCAAGCAACGCTGCAGGCCCTGGGTATAGGGATACCACTTTACAAGGGACTTATAGGTAAATTAAATATGCCAATTAGGTATAATCCAATCATACCAAATTTGTAAGGAAGAGCACATGCACTTTAGCACTGGTTAGCAGTGAAAAAGGGCTCAGAGTCAAAACGTCAGCCAACAAAGGTCAGAAAAATAGGGAGGCAAAAAGCAAAAAGTGTGGGGAATGACCCTGTAAAAAGAACAGGTCCAACAGTAACGATAGATATAGCAAAAGAGAAAAAGAGGCAGTGAGAGCTGAGTGAACTAGTGAGAGAGGTAG
Organism: Pleurodeles waltl; assembly: GCF_031143425.1. Classification (NCBI taxonomy): domain Eukaryota; kingdom Metazoa; phylum Chordata; class Amphibia; order Caudata; family Salamandridae; genus Pleurodeles; species Pleurodeles waltl. The sequence goes on from NC_090447.1 coordinate 1,259,321,534, forward strand.
GGTAGAGAGAACAGAGATTCAAAGGGAGAAATGGTTATAAGATGCAGCAAATAAATGGTGAAATAAACAGAAACATTGGTAGTGAATGAGAGGTGGGGAAGACAAAAATGATGTAGTGAGAAAGATATGAGTCAGATAAAGAAATGAAGTAGAGATGTGGTAAAGAGTGGTGAGGCGGGGAGAGGAATGACAGAGATAAAGCACAGTGAGGTATAGATAGCTGCATACAGATATCTGGAGAAGAAAGAGATGGATGAGGGAGAGAGGTGAAGTAGATGAAGTAAAGACATAGGGTGGAAATACATTTAGGAGTTACAGAGAGAGGAGGTGTAGGCAAGGAGATGGAATAGAGAGATAGTAATGGAAGGATGGCACAGAGAGTTGAGAGAGAGATATAGAGGTGTATTGACAGGTGTGTAGCTTGGGGGGGATGTTTGGGGTGTGACCTTTAATGTAAAAAAAGAGCGAGCAACCGAAACAGAAATATAGATCTGGTAGCTGAATTTCAAAATGTGAAATCAGATAACCTGGATCAATACCGGCTTCCCTTCTTGTCAGAAATGTGTGAGCCTAGCAAACATTTAATTTCACACAGCCTCCTTTTCTTTATTATCACATATGAAAATACTTTTCAATACTTCAGGTCAGGGGGTGCACTGTACAACACGTATGTTTGATTTAATAGACTATAATGTCGCTCCATCTATAATAAGAGTCTAGGCCACATTTAGGGTTTACATGACTACTGACTTGCCTCTTAGTTCATTAGTGGTATTGTCACTGGGGAGAGGGCAACCATTAATGTTTCTAAGTTCATGTTTAAAACCTCACGTTTAATAAATGTCTGTCTATGAATTGAAATAATCTGATGTACAAGTGAAACGCTCCTTCATGTTAAAGAAATACACTTTTTTAAATCTTGAAGAGACTGTATCAAAGTTTTACAATATGTTTATTGCACAATATACAAATATTTTCATGGCTTGGCTCGTGCACGGATGTTAGAGCCAAGCCAGATTCTTGGTTTGGCTGGCTCGGCTAGACCTATTAATTTGCTGATGCTCCCAACTCAGTTTGTGACTCAGCCTTAGTACACAGGGCCATCAGTCACTCAATAAAATGATGTGTAAAATGTGAGTACTGGAAATATGGAGCCCTGCCTCCGTGAACACCATTAACAATTCTACCATCATGGCTGTAGCAGCAGTAGAGTGCTTGCAGTGAAAATACATTTAAAATAAAGGATCTCAGGACAAGGACTCTAAGCCATTGGGATGTAAATGACTGTAGCCATGAGTTCTCAAGGCTAGGCTTGGTGGCATGCGCAGAGGCATAGTTTCAGGGGGTAGTGCTTTGGGTGCGACTCCCCCAAATACATTCTTGACTTGGTAGTTTGATCTAGGGTCCTGATTCACATACGTTATATCTGTGTCAGTTTTTCTTGTCATTCTCATTTTACTAATAGCTTTTAACTCAAATTGTTCCGTTTTTTTTGGATCAGAAACATATATAAATGTTTTACAGTTTTATCAAACACAAAAATAGTACATCTGCACCCATAGAAGTTCTTCTTGAATGGGTGCAAATGTACTACTTTTTCAAAAAAGTTTTACAAACATTGGCAGTAATAGTCTATGACATTTTCAGGTTTGCAGGCATAATGCTGGCAATCAAACACCCAAAATGTGATGGGATGAATGCTAGCATGTAGTCTAGCCAGTGAGAATCGCTCGGGGTAGCTGTGCCACTCTAGACATAGGCCCACCTAATGAAAATCAGTACGGACCCTGTTCCTCATGGAAACAGTAGATCTCAAACACTGGTCATCTCACCCTTCCACCCTGCAGTCCACTGCTTTTTCAGTTGGGGAAATTTGAGATTCACACCTCTCTCTGCCTAATCTAAACCCCTGTGTATTGAAAGAGGAACATAGATGCAGAGACAGTGATGAGCTTTATAGCTAAGGTTGTAGCGATAGGTAGAGAAAGAGAAGTAAAGAGACTGGTGTAATAGAAAAGGTGAAGTGAAGGAAAGGGAGAGACAAAAGACAGAAAGATAGCTAAGGCAGAGAAAGAAAGGTATAGGGATTTCGAGAGAGATAAAAGCTGCAGCCAGAATAAGGGGCACATAAAGAAGTGAAGTGAAAGCAAGGGCAGACATTTAGGGCAAGAAGTATCATAACATTTTGTGATCGCAAAAAGGCATTTTGGTATGTATGAATTTCAATTTGCGATTCAGTAACTTGTTGACTTGATTCACAGATAATCGCAATTAGGTAATATCTATTTGGAAAAATTAAACATCTGGCCCTTAGAGTTTGGTGGTGTGTAGAGAGTTGAGATGAAATAAGATACAGAGGTACAGGGAGATGAAGTAGCGAAAGTTGATGTGGAAAAAGAAAGGATAGGTAAAAAGAAAGAGACAAGGTACACAGTCGAGGTAAGAGTAAATTAAAGGAAGGTGAACAGAGAAGTAAATACAGAAGTACAGAGGGAGATAGGTGAAACAGTGAGTGGTAGAAACAGAACTGTATCGTCAGTTAAGCCCTGGATAGGCACAGTTTTTTATTGCTATTCTTTGGCTTTAAGCACCTCTCTTAAATATAGCTATTTTCATTGTCACTTCAATCTCAAAGTCATTCAGCAGTAACACTTTCTTCTGGCACTATTTCAGACCCTCTCATCAAATTCATTTTATTGTGTAGTAAGAGGACACTAGTAAAAACAACAGTACGTATTCTTTCATGTTACACATTCACGTAGCTTTGAGCATTTGATTATATTGCATAAGAATGGTAGCCGAGGCAGTAAAATATTTGAGTCAAACATTATAGTATTAGTAAATCTGATGCTTGAAAGGGATAAATATTCTTGCCTTGCTTCCATTTCTGCAAAGTTGCCTGTTCATGAAATGAAGATGCACTTGATAAGGACAGCAAATTGGCTCCTTTTAATCCCCATAGTTATTTTGGACTATGTTTGAATGATTCTCCTTAGTTCTGCTCTCTGGTCTAGTGGCTGTAAGAAATTCTTCAGTGTTGGAAAATGGCCTCTCTGAAGGGTCACCCCAAATGTTTTGCCTTCCACCTCTTCTTTTTCTGACCTCATTTTTGCTGGCTTTAGACCTCCTGACACGTTACCACTGCTAACCAGTGCTAAAGTGAATGTGCTCTCGCCTTAAAACATGGTAACATTGGCTCATACCTAATTGGCATATTTCAGTTACCTGTAAGTCCCTAGTAAAGTGCACTACATGTGCCTTGGGTCTGTAAATTAAATGCTACTAGTGGGTCTGGAGCACTGATTGTGCTGACCACACAAGTAGCCCCTTAACCATGTCTCAGACCTGCCATTGCAAGGCCTGTGTGTGCAGTTCCACTGCCACTTTGACTTGGCAGTTAAAACTACTTGCCAAGCCTTAACCTACCCTTTTTCTACATATGTCACATTTTTCTACATATAGCCTATACATATAACCTATAGGACTGTGTGCTATGTAGGTAAAAGGCAGGACATGTACTTATGTGTTTTATGTGTCCTGGTAGTGAAAAAAATTGAAATTAGTTTTCCACTACTGTGAGGCCTGCTCCTCTCATATACTGGCATTAGAACTGCCCTCATATACTCTTAAGTGCTAGATTCGGATCTGGAAGGAGTAGCCATGTGTTGTTTGGTATTTCCAGACTGGTAATTGAAAATCCTGCTTACTGGTGAAGTTGGATTTAATATTACTATTTTAGAAATGCCACTTTTAGAAAGTGGGCATTTCTCTGCACTTACTGCCATCTGTGCCTTCCAGCCTATCTCCAATCCCCGTCTGGCCTGTGCTGGTTGACAGCTCCCCTTTTCCAGACAACCATAAACACAGGACACTCGGTCACATCTGCATTCATCTGCATATTGAATGGGTCTTCCTGAGCAAGAATGGTGGGAGGGTTCACACTTACATTTCAAAGGCCAGTGGCCTGCCCTCACACAAAGGACTGATAACCCCCTACAGGGATCCTGGCAGACAGGACCGGGCTAAAAGGGGAACTTGTGCACTTCAAAACCACTCTTTTATGTTTCCCCCACTTCAAAGGCATTTTTGGGTATACAAAGACCCCATCAAATCAGACACTTCTGGGCCTGCACTCTGTCAGAGGAACTGGCTGGCTGCCCAAAGTATTTATCTGGACTTCTTTGCAGAGAAACACTGCTGCCATGCTTGTTTCCCTGCTGCCCTGCTGGCTTCCGACTCTGCTGCTTTCCTGAAGTGCTCTTCAAGGGCTTGGATTCAGCTTGCCTCCTGTTCCTGAAGTATCAGGGCCAACAAAGACCTCACCTCTTCAAGAAACTCCTTGTGCATTGAAAATCAACACAATGCCTGCAGAAAGTGATGCAAAGCCAGCATCGTGGCTGGGAAATCGCTGCACAGCTGACCAGAAAGACGCAGCACCAACTTCACAACAGAGAATTTGATGCACCGCCTGCTTTGCGATGGAAAATTAGACCTATCGCCTACTGAATCAGCGTGGTGCCTGCTCCATCTACCAGCACATCAAGGATTTTCAAAGCATTGTCCCTGGGCATCAAAATATCTCTGCATCGCAGTGAGGAACCAAGACTGCGCACCTGAAAAACAATGCAAACCCTTGCAGCGTGGAAAGAAACAACGCATCATCTGTGCCACGCCGGAAAATCCAAATCAACACCTAATTTTTCCACACATCTCCTCTGCAGGTCCCCATGCGTCATTATTTTTTACTCATCCCAGGTACTGTGTGTAACAAAGAAACAACTATTGATTTGTAAGTATTGAGACTCTTTTAATCCTTTAAAAGTGATATTTCAACTTGTGCTTATTGGATCTTTGTTGTTTTGAACTTATTTTATTCAGATAAATATTATCTATTTTTCTAAACCTATGTGGTGTTTTCACTGTTACTGTATGATTTACTCAAATATCTACAAATACTTTACACATTGCCTTCTAAGGAAAGCCTGACTGCTCAGTGCCAAGCTACCAGAGGGTGGGCACAGGATAATTTGGATTGTGTTGTGACTTACTCTAACTAGGAATGTTGGGCCAGATGTATGAAAAAAAATTGCACTCGCAAACGGTGCGAATCGGTAAATTCGGCAGTTTGCGAGTGCAAAATAGTGGTCTAAAATGCATGAAAGGCATTCGCAGACCACAAAGTAGAAATCGCTAAAATTGCGATTTCTTGCGTTGCGACCTGGATTTTGCGAATCGCAATTTGCGATTCGCAAAATCCAGGTCGCAAGGCGATGCTGCAAAAAATTGCAAATTGCGATTTTTGGCAGAATAGCATTTTGCACATGCAAAATACCATGATATGCAACCAGGTGGTAACCTGGTGCAAAATCTAAAAATAATTTTTAAATTGAACATGTAAAGCACACATGCCCTTTTGGCATGTGTGTACTTTACATGTCCCCCAAAATTATTTTGGGGTGCAGCAGAGGCCCCCAGCACCCTGGCCCTTTGCATGTCCAAAATTGCGATTTCTGGTTCAGAAATCTCAATTTTGGAAATGCAAAAAATTCGCAGCTATGGGCCAACAGGCCCATAGCTGCGAATGGGGCCGGTATCGCAATTTGCGATTCAGTAATAGCATTTGCGATTTTTAAGAAATCGCTAGCACCGAATTGCAAATGTGATACATGGCCCTTTGCGAGTCGGGAATATCGATTTCTTAAAAATCGCTATTACCGAATCGCAATGGGCCGTGATGATACATCTGGCCCGTAGTCCCTACTAGGCAAGGGTGTTTACCTCGGCCAACTAGAGCTTCATAGACTTCGCCCCTCAAGAAATGGCCTTCATTCAGTCTTTCTTAATTCTCAAAGTTTACCTGTAAGCTGGTGTGGTGTTGAGTGCCTGGTTGCTCCTTTCTAGACATACATACCCTAACTGTTTATAGTGTCACTATGGGAGTCAGCTCACACAGTCACAAGATATTTTCTAAGTGGCGATTTCAAGTCATCCTATCTTTTTTATATGGTCTTCAGTGCTGCAGAAAAGCAGCTTATTCTTTGAATTTTAACTGAGCTGACTTTTTTCACGTAAGCTTGAATGTTGTTACTTAGCGCCCTTGACCCCATTTATATGTTCATTGTAGATTTGGTTAAGGAGAGGTTTCAAGCTTTTTTGAGTGCAGTTGCTGAACGAAATAGGATATCTCATTCACTCTTGTGCGTGTTAGCTGTGGTGAGGTCAAAGTGAGTACAAATGGGGAAGTACGGAATTACTCTTAACATATAACTAGCAAAATGTACTGCAAATTAGTTGCACGTGATATACGCTTGTGAGGGTGGGATTTTGTTTTAAATTATATTTTAATAAAACGTATATATTCAATCAATAGATTTAGCTTAATTAGTGATTTAATATATATTTAATTTGATGAGTGAATGTGCTGTATCATTTTATCTTATTGGTGCTAGGTTAATAATAAATGTGTTCAATTAACTTAAATTATTATACTATACATTAAAATATTTTTACATTTTTTAAAGGAAAACAAATGTTAATAATTATCCATATGCTTTCCCACGGTGCTGGACATATCCTCAAATGTGTGCCAACTTACTAGTTGTAACTTTCACAGTTGTACATTCTGCTGTCGGAGGCTCCACCTTCTGATTTGAGTGGGTGGAAACAGGGAAGCCTCCATCTGTGTGTAAATCTACACTTGAAAATGATGAATAGCAAACACGTGCAGCAATATATATATATACATATATATATATATATATATATATATATATATATATATATATATGTATATATATATATGTAGAAACAAATATACACATGAGTAAATGTACACATTTATATTTACCTTTGTGAGTAAATCCCAAAGTCGTTGCTGACTTAGGGAAAACGTAGGGAAGAACAACTATGAGTTTTGGTGTAATGTGCCATGATTTTATTAGCACTAAAAAAGAAATGCATATTATGATGAGGTACTATTATTGTATGACTGTGTAGTTGTACACAGACTTGCACAGTGATATACCAATTGCTTAATTTTGCCTTTGCGTGCTACGCTTTTCACAGAAAATGGAGCCTCTCAATTCTCAAGAAGACAATGGGGGTACAAGTAGCATTGACGGCATCAGCTCATCCAGTTACTTTTCTCCTCCCCTTACGTAGCCAAATGTGCAAGTGACCATCAGCCTTGTGTTACCATGATTGCATCCGGTATTCACCTATACACTTCCTTTGGGTGTGCATAGGTGTTTTCACTCCATAACTGTACAGGTTTTTTTAGCTTCTAAGATATTTGCTGTACATTTTCTTTCCGCAGATACATGCTGCTCATTCTTACCTCTTGCTTAGCCTCAAGACTGACTGCCGTGTGGGTTAATACTACTACCTTTTGTAAGCCGCCTCCGATCTATCAACTACACTATAATACTGTAATTCATCAATTACTTTCAGATGATTTCTTGCCTCAATTGCTACAATCACTTGTACCATTCCTATATATATTTTGGGTTACACTGTGGGCCTCATTATGAGTCTGGCGGTCTTCAGACTGCCAGGGTCGTGGTGGTGGTGGGACCACCGCGGTCGTGGCGGTAGGAACCACCACGTTATGATTGTGGCGGAGCCGTCACTGTCCGACCACCAGGACCACCATGCAAACTCAAAATGAGGCCCTGTGTGCTTGCCATTTGAGGGTCTGTTTTTTTTGTATGTTACTCATATCGCTCTTCTGTTTCTTCGCTCAACTTGTTTCTCTCCCTGTTCCTGTCAACTGGTTTAAAAGTGATATCCTCTTTCCCCTTTTCTCGCTTGCCAGTCTTCCTTTCTTCATTCCCCCACTTGCCATCCCCTTATCTCCTTCTGCTCGCACATTTTGAATCCTCCATTCAGTTTCTTTCATCCTACATTTCACTTCTATGTTGATCTTAAATGGCATAAACCTTTCAGTGTTTGCAAAATTCGAACCTTTGTTGCTACGGATTCTGTTAAGCCACTTTGTAATGCCTTTGTATTGCCTGAGTTAATGTAATTTCCTTCTTCTTAGTCAGCCTATTTAGTCCATCTCTCCCTTCCAAGATATCCAATCTCCTGCTGTCTGCTTCAGCTACACTTTTCCTACTACCTCATCTATGACTACTACTATTAGTGTCGCTTAATGTCTTCACACAAAGCATAAAACCCTGAGGTCTCTAGGTGCCCTTCTGCACGCTTGTCTCAACTTCACTGGTTTTCAATTTCTAAACAGATTCTGTTCATATTCCTTTGCATTACACTTCCACTCTAAACTTCATGTCGCTCTCTCGGATTTTCTCGCTGCTGCCATTGCTCCATGTTAATCTTCTAAATGCTGTTCTTTCTCCCTCTATGCCTGTCTCCCCTGGAATTCCCACCTTCTTTATATCCAGGTATCTCCCTCTCCCTTCTTCTCACTCCTGAACCTAAAACAGCTTACAAAATGCCAACTGCGCTTCAATGCCACAACTTAAACCTGCAGCACTTCTGCATCCACGTCTGTAACTAAAGCCCTCAATAAGAGTCAGATGGAGTAGAATTACTAGATAAAATTGTGCCCTATCTCATTATGAGTGGATAGGTTTTTCCACACCTGTTGTTTCTGGGAATTAGAGAACTACCATTTGGTAATTCTTCATGGTAAAATTGTATGACATGTGGGCTGCAAGACTCATTCCTCTTTTTTTCTGATGGGGCATACAATTCTCCCCCATTCCAGAGAAGACCATACCCTTCTCTATTCCAACAACACTCCTCCCACATCTCCCTCGCCCCAACTCACACGGAGGTCCACACATTTGTTTACCACGTGCAGAGCAGGTGATACATGTATGTGTTAAACATAATGGGGATTGGCAATTCTGTGTACTTTTATGACCAGAAAATTAAGTACTACACAGTAATTCCCCATTTCAAGGTAGATTTACTGCACCGTTATAGTAAATTTGCATGTAAAATGAATATGCCTTCAGTTTCGTACTACTCCTAATGATGGCCTTAAAAAGGTAATGAAAAAACAATTCTGGCACACACTACATATCATTCAACAAGTAGTCTACACATATTTCTGGCCTATGGAGCCAGAAAAGATATGTGTAACTTCAGATGGTTTATTCTGTACCAAATGTTCTCCCCTCATCACTTTAGTCAAGTTAGAAATCCAATACGCCATTGCAAATGTCAAGTAGGCCATATATGAGTCATTTTCATGCTGGTCTTTGTGGTGAAGAAGGTTACCACAACACACTGACTTATTTGCATACTTACAAAACCACGTAAGCCTGTTTGCTTCTTCATGATCCACTTGAATTTCTCCACATCCAGCAATGTATGCCCTTCTTGCTCAAGTGCCTAAAATGAAAAGGAAACAGATTATCAGAGGTTTGAGAAAAGCTATGAATTATTGTGTCAACATTTCAAAATGCTCATCCAGTTCAGACACAAGCTGTTATGCTCATAAAATAGTTGTACCACTGAATATTGACCTACAACGATATTGTGGACAGACTATTGAGGAACAAAATATTGAAAGATAAGGACATATAAGGAAGTATTGATTTACTATTCCTAGCTCCACATTTATGTACCTTGAAGACAGATGAGTCAACAATGTTACAGATATGTAAAGATTGCTTACAAGCAATAGAGAGGACTGAAAAGCAAGCACAAAACCACCGGAATATGTTGGTATAAAATGTAGTAACCCTAAACATTGTCAGAAGAGGCTTCTAAGACTAAAGGTTGATGGCAAATGACTGGTAGTGGGAGATCAAAGAACTTGGAATATGGGGAAGCTTGGGAATATCGTGCATCACTGGAGATGGGTATGAACGTGAATAGCATGATAAATAGACAAATGATACCGAGTATATAGAAGAATATAGGGTTCTCCAAATAGACCTTTTAAAAAGTACATAAACAAACATAGTTATCCCATAAATGGACGGTTTCTTTCACTTACCATTTGTTGGTAACTACAAGCTCTGTGGATATCTAATTCCAAATATTAGCATGCCATGAGCAAGCATGTGATAACTGGGTAACCAAATCACTCCTTTCTCAAACTGATTTACTGCATGTTTGGAATCAAAATTTAAAATGTGATTGTGATAGGTGACAGGTAATGATTATTATGTTTAGCCTGCTAGATTCCAGACCACAAGGCCCCACTTTAAATGCATCCAGGCTGATGTTTTTCTATTATATTTTGGAAATCCAAAGAACTACATTCAGACATTACAGTTATTGCATCTCAAAATGCTTTCTTGGAAATCAAGGCCATCTTTTAAATTTTGCTAATTAAATGAAGCTACTCTATAGAAGGGCACCAACTTGATTTTCTATTTCATGTCTGTCCTCCCCCAGAAAAGCAATCTACCTACTGGCTAGACTCCAGTTTATCAACTGTTACAAAGCAACCATATGCCTGACCAGTCTTCCAGATGGGATTTTACGAGGACTACCTAAAATCTTAGGGCCTGAATCCCAAACATTTTTCTATGAATAATTTGTCTTACTCTTGTCTTAGATGTGAGTTACACCTACACATCCAGTGTGATTCTCAAACAGTTTTCTGTGGGTCATGTCAAGGAATAAGACAGCTGGAAACCATGAGTAAGCTTGTCTTATTGCTGAAAATTCCTGAGTAGGTCATACTTAACCCCAGAATAAGACATATCTACCTATAGAAAATGCTTTATAATTCAGGCCTGAATTTTCAGGGTTATCTCATAATTAAGCCTTGAGTAAGATACACCTGCTTATTGAAAGTCTTTAAGAGTCAGGCCCTTAGGAACTAGGAAGCTGGTTTACCAAGCAGCATTATTCACTCTGAGCTGCATTACAAAGGTTTATGATCCCAGTGATTTTATCATTCGAAGACAATTTACGCTTCTGTTATCACAGATTTAGAAATGTTGGCTTGCATTTTTACATAGCATATTAGCCCCTACGCTACTTCTTCTAATACTTACATGTCATGATTTTGGGATGTAAGAAAATAAAATGCACGCTTGTGATGATTTTGCAATTAATACCTTTATTTAAAGGTCAGAACTAGATTTAACAAAAAGTCTTTCCCGTTTCCAAAGAAAGACTGCCTTTCTTCTTTCGAGTCTTCAAAACTCCATCCCCATCATAAAAGCTTGTATTAACTAACTCGCCAGATAATGTGTCCCAGATTCATAAAAGCACTTGGGATATCTGTTCCTTTACAGGAACCCAGCCCTCCAAATACCAACAGTTTATATGGAAATTTGCTGTCGACCTCGTTTAGAAATTCTATCTTTCTCAAGGTATGTAGGCACTCAGGTTTTCCACCTATATGCAGCCATAATGCCTGCTTCTTGGACCCACAAAGGAATGATGGATGAGGTGTAGTCAGAAGGGCATCTAATTTTTCAGTCCATCTCTCTTTCTTCTCAGCACAGAGAAACTCCTTCTGTCCTGCCTCCACTTTTCAGCTTGTCTGCAAAGGAAGGATGAGAAGTCATCAGGACCTCATACCATTCTCTAGCACATCTGAAGCTGTTTCCATTTATCTAGTGTACAAAGGGTAGGGGAAGCCTTTTCTTTCTCACCTATAAAAAAAAGGTTCACTTATTTAGCCCGCATCTAAACCCCACCACCAGGTGTGTCCCAGCTGGAAACACCTTCCTTTTTAAAAACGGAAGTACCCAGCCTGCCCCACCATGTTGGCGTTTTCACCACATATTCAAACCCACTGTTTGATTGAGCTGAAATCTTTCCTATGAGTGTTCTACCCACTGGCCTTTCCCACCACAGTCTTGCCTAAAGTCCTGATTTGGCTGATTTTGGAGTTTTACAAGTCTGCCTAGGGGAGATTGCTGAGTAGCTGAATGGGTGACCAGTGACAGACCCCAGAACAATCATTTCGGGATTACTTACAGATAACAGAGTTACCTGCTCACAGGGACATTCTCTATAGGAATTTGATGGTTTGGGATTTTCAATATAGACTCTCTGATTGACCTAACTGACTTAGAAATAAATTATGCCTCTCTAGCAGCTGTATGCCGTAGTGGGGAGGAGCCTTTAAATGAGCAAACTGTTTTTTACTTTAAAATATTTTCAGCCTGGTAAAACGTCTTTTGGTGAGTTTTTCATTTCATCAAGATTTAACTTTGTCCGTGGGGGTCCACAACTGCTTAGAAAATGAAATAATATTACCCGATTAATGTAGGCATGTACATAAAAAACATCAAAAATGTTTATTGTAAATTTCAAACCACTGTGAACATGAACACATTTGAAATTGTAGGCTTGATATTAAGTTGGTATACTTAGTTCAATTTGTGGGAACTGTGCAAGTAGTGCAAGCCGAATATGGTATGAACGATTAGTGGCCTCAATTAAAGTGCAGGTATGCACCAACAAAAAGAGTGCATGCATTTGGAGCAAAAAAGACTATGGGCCAGATGTTCAAAGCCATTTACCATTTCCTAACGGTCCGAATCTATTGTTTTAAGCTGTTAAGAAATGCTAATGGGGTTTTCCCCTTTAGGGCTAGAGAGGAAAGGTGCAGCTAAAGTCTAAAATGATAAAAATTCCTACAGTAAAATTGGGCCTAGTGCTAAGACACCAGGCCATTTGTGATTGGACAGAGCACAATTCCACATGGGAATTCCGTCTGTCTGCTTCGTAAGAGTGGGCATTAGTTGGGTGGCTCACAAAATCACTTGACCTATTAAACATCGCCTTACCACAAAACACATTCGAACTCTGAACATATGTCTAACGCAACCTCAGTGCACATCAGTTTATTAATCACTGTGCAAGGAGCCAAGGACAGGTCCTTATCTGTATGCCTCAAAAACAACTGAATGGATGAAGGGCATTACTTTCCTAAGGGTGACAAGGCCCAATGAGTTGACCTTTCGATGCTATAATCTAGAGAAAAGTAGGTCCCGAGACTGAATCGTGGTAAAACAGACATAGCATTTCATCCTTCGTAGAGCAATAAATTAAGTACCATTACTTTGTAAATACCTAATATGTTCATTGCTTAGAAAAGGCAACAACTATGTCATTAAGTGCCTTTTTAAAAAACACACATTAGTATCATTGTTATCATTAAGCAGCACGTGTGAACAGCCAATATGTGTCACTGTAGTGTGCCACTGTTAACCAAAATCTAATCACTTGTAATGTTTCTACGTTTAATCACACATAGAAATGTGCACACATCTCGCATACTTATAGTCATATGCTTACCGTGAAGCCTGCCTTTATTTTCTGAAGTTGTTTAAGTGTCACTTGCTGTTCAATCTGGTCGAACCAACATGAAAGAGTAAAATATTAGCCATTACCAAACTAAACAACTTTAAGAACGCGCATAAAATTAGATTTTGTGAATCTCAACACTTTCTCTTATCTTCATCAATTTTCTACTGAAGTGCTACCCAACAGATCCAATTCAAAAACCATCTCAGTGTTTGTGGAGTAAAACAGCATTTCGTCCACACATGGCTAATTTATTTGGTGACTCATCAAGAGCCTAATTGATTAATTTGTACCAAAAAAACTCGTAGAGAACCACATTTATCTTTTTAATCCGCCACAGGCGCTGCAGAATGATGAATAACAAGGGAATTCTACCTCATGACTCTTTCTTTAAGCACTATTGACTTTCTGCATTTTTATCTGACTTGTGTAGATTTTTTTTCATCTCTTCGTTGTTGTTTTAATACCTTTCTCTTCCTCCTTCTTTTTCCCTCTTCTGCTTTTCTCTCTCTTTTGTTCTGGGTCGAAGACTGATATTGAAAAATAAGCTCCGTCCACAAAAGTGAGTGCTGGTGCCTACTTCATGCACACATAAAGCATTGGGCCCACCTGATGTCGGTGAGTATGGCCTGTCTCGAATTGTGAAATCAACTTTTAAAGCTTCAGGTGAAAAGAGTCCCACCAGTAGTTTTTCAGGTGTAGCAATGCCTTTTAATGTAGTGTAATATGATGTTGATGTTCCTTTTGCAAATTGCTTGTTTTGCAATGCATTGTAATTGCATAGGGCCTAATTTGCAAATATTTGTGCACAATTAAGTTCTTCAGCTTTGGTTTAAAATAATGTAACATTTACAAATCAGGACTGGCAGAACTTTACACTTGAAACACTAAGAACATTTAGAAATACAGACATTCTGTCAACATGGTGCATTTTCACATTCACAAATTTAGGGCCTCCTTACGAGTTTGGCGGGTGGCCTCCGTCGTTCCTCCATCAGACCGCCTGTGAGGCCTGAACAATGCCGGCCCAATTAAGAGTTCACCACAGGGCCAGCCGGCGGAAACAGTGTTTCCGCCCGCCGGTCCTGCGGTGAACAGGGCCTTAAAATTAGCGCTAGCTCCTAATGGAGCTGGTGCCAATGTGGCGGTGAGGCGGGTGCAGCAGCAGCCGTCGCGCATTCCACTGCCCGCAATTCGACTGGGCTCTGCATGGGGGGCATGGGCAGTGCAGGGTCCCCCAGGGGCCCTCAGACATTCCCATTCCGCCAGCCTTTCCATAGCGGTGTAACCGACATAGAAAGTGTGGCGGTATTGGGACTCGTAATCCCCAGGGCAGCTCTGCTTGCAGTGCTGCCTGGTGGATTACAACTGCCGGGACTGGTGGCCATCTTGGTATTAGTTAATGATAATGCACATAAACACTGACAATGCCAACAGCTTGGTTTTGCAAGCCAATGTCTATTGGTTTTGCCAATGCTTGCAATGCAATTACAATCATGCAACCATAATAATGTATAGAAATGCCATACCTCATTTTTCTTATTACATTAAAGGCTTGAGACTGAACGGAGTACATACCATAGGAGTTTGTCTATATTACCTTGCCTTTCCTAAGACTTCTGGCAGGATCTGTGCGTTGCTGAATGTTTTCTGCCACATTTTCCATGAGCCCAATGGAATACCTCCTTTGCTGCCTCTTTATTAATTCTTTCTCCAGCCATTCCGGTGGACCAGGGCTCTCTTCTTCTTCTGCCTCGTCCAAGAAGGCAATCGGTGAGGCAGACCTCCATCTTAGACTTCCAACAGCTGTTTGGGCACGTCGGAAAGGGGCTTGCAGTTTGGACGATTGTCTTAGTTCGTTCAGAAGACTGTCACAAAAGAAATGTAATGACGATTAGAATCAGAAAAATGGAGCATAGTTACTTTCTCATATACAGAATATATAGCAGTCATGTACTCTACTCAGTTTGCACAATTTAGCCTATTGTGCCCCTCCAAAAGTCCTTTCCCTACATATTCACAAACACAAGCCTAACTTAAATATCTAGCCATAACCAATAACTCAGTTTGTCTAGGTACATTTTTAAAGTTAAATGAAAAAGATTGTGGTGCACTGTCACACATGACACGTTTGCGAAAATATGCACCATTCTATTTATTTTATTTATTTTATTAGCTTTATTTCGGTAAGTATAAATACCATAAAAGCACATCACATTTGACAATTTCATAATTAAAATAGAACAACAAACTACATAATAGACAGTTTTAGTCATAGAAAATTAAAAAAGAGAAAAGAAGTGTTTGGATATAAGCATTTCCCTACTGTAAAATCGCACCTTATTATAAATTTACGTAAAAATACATAGTAGGTATTAAAAATCAAATACAGACCTGGCCAAACATATCAAATAAAAAAACATTTCTATTTAAAAGTGTAAAAGTATCTAAACAAAACAGGTAAAAAGGGCGAGGGGGAGATGCGTCTAGGCCAATTAGGATAGTAAGTACATACAAAGATAGATTAAAAAAGAGAGAAGAAGTGTTTGGATATAAGCATTTCCCTACTGTAAAATCGCACCTTATTATAGATTTATGTAAAAATACATAGTAGGTATTAAAAATCAAATACAGACCTGGCCAAACATATCAGATAAAAAAACATTTCTATTTAAAAGTGTAAAAGTATCTAAACAAAACAGGTAAAAAGGGCGAAGGGGAGATGCGTCTAGGCCAATTAGAATAGTAAGTGCATACAAAGATAGATTAATTTATCAATGACTGGTCCCCACATCCGTTGTTAACTTTCCCTCTATTTTTTTGAGCATGTTCAATCTAATATGCCAGATTGAATCTAAATATTTTGCCAAGCAGCAAACCACTAAAACAGATGAGTCAGATTTAAAAATTCTCAGAGCCAGCGAACAGTTTTTAAAACCCATTTTCCTACATAAAGGAATAATCCAGCGGACTCTTTGTTTGTGGTATGCGGGGCATTGGAAGAGGATGTGGGTTATGGATTCTTCTCTGGCGCAGCCCATCGGACACATCTTGGAAGTGCAGCTAGAGTTAGACCATTTATATGTAAGGGTACGCAGAGGAAGAGAGCCTACCCTAAATCTAATACATAGTGCACGAACGAACGGAGAAGAAACTATATCCATATATTGTACAAATTCGTAGTGACATTTGAATTGTAGGAAATTGCCCGTCATGGAAGATGGCGAGACAGCAGACAATTGTGAAAGTTGGACATGGAGCCAAAATGCATCCTTTAATATCTGTAATGCATTTTTTGGGATAGATAGCGGGCCCTTCCAATAAGAACCCAAACCAAGTAGTGAGAAGGTCCGTTCTACGTATACACACCACTTAATTTTTGGGCTGGTGTTGGTGGCCATCAGATTAGCTAGCCCACATCTATAGGGGGCGAGAGAATCTAAAGACCATAAACGAATCCAGTATAACAGGGGCCTAAGTGCGACGATCTGCCTGATGGGGGGCAGGTTTAGGTCCATTCGTATAGGGAGCAATGGGGTGCTGGAAGGAACTCTTAGCAACGACCTTAAGAAGGAGTTTTCCACCTTTGTCAGATCATCTAAGCTACAGTGGCCCCACAATTCGGCTCCATAAATTGCCCCCCCTCTTGCTTGTAATTTGTAGATTTCGACAGCGGGCGTCATGGCAAAGCTAGGAGATCTAGCTGCGAATCTTATAATGCCACTCGCTCGCTGTTTCAATCGTAGGGTGGCCTTCTGGATATGACCGTGCCATTTATGCGAGTCTTCTAATTTCAAGCCTAGGTAATCAAAGTCGCTGACTCTTTCCAGCACAGCACCCTCTAGATAGATAGGTCGTCGCATCCTGCCTTTTTTGTACCCAAACACCATACACTTAGTTTTTGATCGATTAATTTCGAGGCCATGGTCATTGCAAAAATCCATGAACCTCGAAAGCAGAGTTGAGAGACCTGTGGCTGTTTGGGATATCAGCAGGGTGTCGTCGGCAAATAGGAGGCAGGGAATCTTCTGCCCTCCTAGTTTAGGGGCATCGTTGGAACACTCCATGAGATACGGAATACATGTGTTTATAAAGAGGAGGAATAAAGTAGGGGCAAGCACGCAGCCTTGTCTTACACCACGAGCAGTAAGACATTTTTCAGTTAATTCGCCTTGGGAGCCCCATCTGATTCTTCCATAATTACCAGTATAGAGATCTCTGATAATGTTTAAAATAGAGCAAGGGACTCCTATTTTGGACAGGACTTCCCATAGTTTGTGGCGGGGTACTAGATCAAAGGCCGATTTTAGGTCGACAAATGCTACATATAGATGACCTAAGCCTACATCGACAACTTTCCATTTGATAGAAATAAAACGGAATATCTGATCTATTGTGCTAGTTTTTTCTCTGAAACCCGCTTGGAGGTGATTTAGGATTTGGTTTTCTACTGTCCATTTATTCAGCCTTCTCAACAACTGATAGCAGAATATTTTTTGAAGGTTGTCGAGGAGGCTGATAGGTCTATAATTTCCCAGGATGTTCCTCTCTCCTTTCTTGTGTATGGGCACAATAATTGCCTCTTTCCATGAATCAGGATAAATTCTGGTAGTCAAAATGGCATTAGAAAGCCTATTGATATATGGAC
Source organism: Pleurodeles waltl (assembly GCF_031143425.1). Classification (NCBI taxonomy): domain Eukaryota; kingdom Metazoa; phylum Chordata; class Amphibia; order Caudata; family Salamandridae; genus Pleurodeles; species Pleurodeles waltl. Next base: position 1,259,339,433 of record NC_090447.1, read on the forward strand.
CCCAGGTGTTCTGGTCCACTTTAAACATGTCAGAGGGAATCCCATCCGACCCAGGGGCTTTTGCTGCTTTCTGAGCAGTGATGGCCAGCACGGTTTCGTTCAATGAAAAGGGAGGCAAGAAGGGCGTGGGCTCACCCAGAATTATTGGCTCCCCCAAGGTTGTGTCAGGAATGTGACTGGCCAGAGAAGGGCCATACAATTCCTTAAAATAAGAGAGCCAAATGTCAGGAGAAATGTGAGACTCCAGATAAGGTGCTCGGTTCCTCTTCCCTCTAATGTTCCCTTTAAATGGGACACCACCAAAGCTTTCCGCCGCAACTCTAATCTAACTAATAACAACTACATATATATGTGCAACGTTCCACCTTTGCCCCCAAACATGAGAGAAGACAAAGCTTCACTAGCCAACAAGGTCTCGCATTGGTTGAGACATGTCAGAGGCTGTGGTTCAATCATCCATGACGACATTTTATCTGTTGAACGATCCAATGGCTCCTCTGGTCTTCCTGGTCGCGGTGACTCCATAAGACTTAATCTCAAAAATTCCCATCTGGTAGCAGGCCTTTTAGAAATGGAAGCGCGGTCTACAAGTAGGAAGCCCTCAGCAATTTTTCTTTCAGCTAGCTGCCCTGCTGTCAGTCATATGCGGGCAAATTCTTCCACTAGTACAGCTAATTTGGTCCCGAACCACTCTATAAATATCCAAGACCCAAGACCTCTAAGCCACCAGGCCCAGAGAGACCCACTATCCGATCTGGTTCCTACGATCAGCCCTGGTCTTGCCCCAAGGGCCCAAACAGTACACGATCCCGATCTTCAGGGGGCTACCTCGGACATTGATTGACTATGTCTTACCAACCCTTGCACTTCCATTTTTAGTCCAGTCTCAGCGGCTACTCACTTTCCATCTAATCCATCCTGTCCGGGCGTTTCTCTTCCATCGGATCTACAACCTGAATCTATTAACAAAGTCACAAATTAATCTAAGGCGAATCCTGCTGACAGCTATTTTCCAGTCGATACTATTACGAACTCAAGCAACTCTACCGCCCAGGACACAGCAAAACTTTTGTCCTGGAATGTGGCTGGCATCAATAGCAAACTCGTTGATACTGAGTGGGGGGCATTTATCGAAACTTTTAATGTCTGTATGTTCCAGGAAACATGGGCAACACATTGTATGTACAAACAAGGGTTTAGCTCCTTTTTTAAACCTGCCAAGCCATCTCCAGCAGGTAGGGCGGCAGGGGGTTTAATCACTTGGGTAAAATCTAAAGAGGTGAGAGATGTAAAGGAGATACACGTGGATTCTTATGACATTTTGGCTGTTGCCATTCACCCAGTCTCAGGCTCTCCTGTCCTTTGTATAAACATCTACAGCAGGCCGGGACCTTCCAACCACCGCTCTTCCACTATCGAGCTATTGAATACCTTAATCCCAGACCTCCGTCTTAAATACCACATCATAATAGCAGGAGACTTTAATGTTCAACTTGAACTTAATGTAGACCACATAGAGGTCATGCAGCTTGAAGATAGTGTATGGAACATCCCTTCCTTTCTGATTCCTCATTCCATCCAGCGAAATCCACATAAACCATGTGCCAGGGCTACACAGCTAATAGACCTTATGATATCCCACAGCCTCCGTTTTGGTAATGGCCGCTTCCCAGCTGACACTCCTGCCAGACCAACTTTCTTTAGGGGCTCATACAGTAATAAACTGGATTATATTTTTTTCGATTTAAGAGCTTGGCACTATATACTAGATGTGGAAGTGGGCAACCCACATACTAGCGATCATGCACCTCTCCAGATTACGTATAAGAGACCTCTCTTAGCAGGAGTTGTACTCCCTCCTGTCTCCTCTACTGCTATGGAGCTGTCTAGTAATAGGTGTACGGTCAGATGGGACTCCTTTGTGCAATCAAAAAAGCTTCAAGAAAAACTGTGTGTCTTAACTTCTTCCCATCAGTTATTTGACGATAACCTTACTCTCGCTCCAACCGAAGTACTGCCTCTCCACTTGAACCTCTTTGCTACCTTGAAAGAGTTGTTTACTAAATGCCCCAGGCCCTTGACTAACTCCTGTACCCAACCTCACTCTAAATGGTTCAATAAGAGGTGTAGGGAGGCTAAAAATACTTTGGTCAATGTGTTAAGGACAAAGGATAGATCAGGTATTATTAATGCTAGACGTCACTATGTGTCTACATGCAACAAAAGCAAACTCGAGTATGAAGAGGGGCTCTGGAGTAATCTACTTGAGGCAGCTACAGTCCACGACTCCAAACGGTTCTGGCTTCTGGTCTCTTGCAGCGACCACCATTCTATTAATTTATATTACTTTTAGTTACCACACAAGAACAAGGGTCCAATTTAACAAGAATTTGCTGTGACTTACTCATGTAATACCCCTGGCTCATTTCTGAATTACAGGAGTGAGTCAGGATTGTTATTGGTTTAGAGCTCAGCCTGAAGTACTACAAGATTAAATCAAATCTACTACTCACAGTATGAGCCATGTGAATTGGGCCCAAGGTGTGTTCACATTTCAAAGACTTGACTCCTGTTATCTATGACTAAAGGAAAGGGAATTTACTTATCAACTAACTATTCATGTCTCTAGAATTGTTTTTACACAATGGCTGTTAGACCTGACAGCCTTAGGGTGGTCTTCCCCCAACTTTGTGCTTGCCTCCTTCCATTTTTCTGATCTTGTTTTTGCTGGTTTTAGGACTCTGCACACTTTACCACTGTGAACCAGTGCTAAAGTGCTTGTGCTCTTCCCCCAAAACCTGGTAACCTTGGCTCGTACCCAATTGGCGTACTTAATTTACTTATAATTCCCTAGTAAAGTGCACTATATGTGCCCAGGACCTGTAAATTAAATGCTGCTAGTGGGCCTGCAGCACTGATTGTGCCCCCCACATAAGTAGCCCTTTAATCATGTCTCAGGCCTGCCATTGTAAGGCCTGTGTGTGCAGTTTAACTGCCACTTCGACTTAGTGTTTAAAACTACTTGTCAAGTCTTACATTCCCCTTTTATTACATAAAGGTCACCCCTAAGGTAGACCCTAGGTAACCCATAGGGCAGGGTGCTATGTAAGTAAAAGACAGGACATGTACTTGTAAGTTTTACATGTCCTGGTAGTGAAAAACACCCAAACTTGTTTTTCACTATTGTGAAGCCTGCTCCTCTCATGGGCCAGCTATAACAAATGAACCAAGATCCTAGGGCAGGAGGTCCTGCTGTTCCCCCTCGTAATCCTTTCAGGTGTGATGGAAGGAGTGGGGAACACCCGAGTGGACCGTACCTTCTGGGGTACAGCCATAGTAGTGGTTAAAAGAGACATTGTAAGTAACTGGAAATCACCCGTTCCCCCCACCCTCTCAAAGTGGCGCCAGGGAGTGGAGTGCAGTCACACCTCGCATGGGGGAAAAGGCGCGGAATGGCATGTCGTGGGGAAAGGACAAACGAACAAAATATTATCTATATTTTTTTTAACTTACCTTTTTCGCCGTCTCTGTCGCACCGCTCCTCGGTCCTCACAGCAGGCACAGGCTTCCAGGCTGCCCTGTGGCCAATCTTAACGGAAGTATGAAAGCAGCATTAGGATTGGCCGGAGAGCCTTGGCTTGGCACTCCGAGGCAGAGTGGGAGCTTCTGCCTGCTGTTTCCAACAGGTCAACACAGTGGCGGTTTGGAAAGAGCCCAGTGCGCATGTGTGTTTAGCCAGCCCGAGACGACCGGCCAAACATACATGTGCACTGAGGAGAGTTCTGTGCACTCCCCCTCTGTCCCTGTCATGGCCCCGCCTATTTTACAATAAAACGATAATAAACATAGCTTATTATTGTTTTATTGTAAAAGGTTTGCTTCTGCTGGCGGGGCACAACGCACCTCCACCATAGTGGAGGATTCGCTTCTGGTGGGCTGGTGTGCGAGACAGGAACAACCGGTTTACCAAGCCCAGGGGTGCCCTCGAAAGCATGAGTGGGTTTGAGGGAAATGGTTGGGTCAGGTTTCTTGAATCTTCCGTCGCCCATTGCTTGAAAGAATGTACTACTTGGAATTTTTTGAGTGATGTCAATGAATGGAATCTGTACTATACTTACTTGAATTTAATGCTGTGTTGTTCCAGGCGATTGTCTGCACAGATGCTATTGTTTTCAATACAATAAATAAAGCTTGTTTATCAAAAAACAAAAGATGCAAGAATGGTATCACATCTCTATTGAAATCCTTCAGGACTGTGGTTCCTAATTCCATGATCCTCAGCTGACTGTTATGAATTTCTATTGCAGTCCACAAAATTAAACAAAGGAAAACATTAGATACCTTACAAACAGTGTAACTTATGTTTGACTTGTAGACTTTGTACAAGAATTTCTTTGCATTGGGAGTTGGACATATTAATCAATCCTGCAGCAACAGAGTGTGAACCAGGCGTACACCAAAATCACTATTATCAGTACAATTTTGAAAACTGTGTTTTTGTGATAAATGTTACTCTCTGATCATCTCTTGCAGTTCGACATGCATCGTCCCCTGCTCCTGTAGTGAATCCTTAGTGTGGAGGCAGTGAGCAGCCCACTTTCTAATGCAGCATGAAGACTAAAGCCCTGCTGAAGATTTGCTGTCTTGCTGCTGCTCCTGCTGACTTTGTCGAGCATGAAAGCCCTCTGCCACTCCATGGAGTCCTGCTATACTGACAAATGACTGAAGCTTACTCAACCCCTCACCACCAGATCGGAGGCCATCTGCTGAACAATTAACCTCAATGACATTTGAAGTTTGGCGGCATTTGTCAAATCCCCTTGAATTTCTGACTAGAGACACAGGGAAGCTGCCTGAGAGAGTCACTTAGCCTTATTGTTTCCCTCCTGTTCTCAGCTCATCTTAGTTTGATGCTTTTTACAAAGCAATATAACATTGGGTTAAAGGTAAAAGTAAGTAAGAGCTGGCTTTGAGGAAGAAAAGAGGGGCCAAGCAGGGATACTCAATGATCCATCCATGTTGGGCCAACCAGGGATACTCAATGATCCATCCATGTTGGGCCACCCAAAGCTCATTGGAGCTCATTACTTTCCCACATGGCACATTCTCAGTATCCCAAGTGTGCCCACAATCTGCTTATAGTGGAGTCAGAAAAAGCCTCCCCTTGCATTCCTTCACTAACAGTCTTTTGCAGTAACACAAGTATTCTGTGAACTTTACATGCATTTCAAACACACAGAAAACTACAATGTACGCCCTTTTTTAGGCACTTTAGCAATTTGCACAGAACTGTGAATTCTGAAAGCATGCATGAATGGGTGGGAAGCTACATCATAGCAGCTGCCTATGGTTTTCATTACCCCTTACTCTCCCAGTACAACAAACACATCACTCCTGTCCACACCACAGCACCCTTCTCCATTCTCTGCTCTTGACTACCACATACTGCTTTGGCCCCTTCATTGATCCTTGTGCTCACCCAATCATTAAGCTGTCCATCCGTTCACTAATTTGGCCAGTCACCCATGTATTCATTCACTCATTCACCCATTCATCCATCCATATGTTGAACATGGCCCTTTTTGCAGGGTCATCCCCAAACGTTTTGAATCCTTCCTCCTATTTTTTCTGACCTCTTGCTGTTGGCTCTAGGACTCTGAGCACTTTTTCACTGCTGATCAGTGCTAAAGTGCAGGTGCGCTCCCTAATGAAGTTGGTATGATTGGCTTACACCTAATTGGCACATTTAATTTACCTGTAAGCCCCTTGTACAGTGGTATTCCTTTACCCAGCGCCTGTAAACTAAATGCTACTAGTGGGCTTGCAGCACTGCTTGCGCCACCCACAGAAGTAACCTTTCAAACCTGTCTCAGGCCTGCTAGGGCATGGTCTGCATGCGCAGTTCACTGCCACAGGGACCTGCCATCTAAATTTACTTGCCAGGCCCAGAACTCCACTTTTACTACAAATAAGTCACCCATAAGGTAGGCCCTAGCTAGTCCTAAGGGCAGGGTGCTATGTATGTAGAAGGCAGGATATGTGCCTAGTTGTGTGACCTGTTCTGGTAGTGACGAATCAAAACCATCTCTTTCAGGCCGGATTCTGAAGCAATCACAGCACCAAGACTGCCCTGATCGCAGCAGACCAACCGCATGTGAGCCCTCCTGAATCAAAGAGAGGTGGCAGCCCTGATCCCCCTTGACCTCTCAGTGGCATTTGACTCTGTATCCCACCACATGTTGATAGCTGGCTACACAACATAGTCATTCAGGGGGCTGGTCTTGGATGGATCATCTCATTTCTCACCAGAACACAGAAAGTCTGCCTTCCTCCCTTCACCTCTGAATCCAAAGAAATAATCAGTGGTGTCCATCAGGGTTCATCCCTCAGCTCCACCCTCTTCAAAACCTACATGACTCCCTTGTTCAACATTGTCTGATCCCATGGTCTCAACATCCTATCATACACAGACAATACTCAACTCATCCTCTCCCTCGCCAAGGACCCTACCACCACCAGAACCAGCTTCCCCAGGTACACGACGAGTGTGGCAAGCTGAATAAGAGACGCCTGGTGACTCTTCTGACCTCCTGGTCAGCGTCTGCTCGCCCCCTTCTGCGCAGCACCACCTGTTGCTGCTGTCACCGCTGCTGCTACTAGACGAACTGAGAGCCTACCTGGCTCTCAGTTCAAGGCCCACCTACACCTGCAGGCCCCCGCCTGCACCTCATCCCTGGTGGCCTAGTGGCCATCTGTGTCTGTTTTGGGTGTCTCTTTGTCCTTTTCCTTTTCTCTCCTTTTTCACTTTTGCGCCTTTTTTAAACTTTTTTCAACTTTCCCTTTGGTGCGCTTAGCTCTCTGCCGCTGCTGCCCCTGTGGCCCTGCCCCCTACCTACGAAGCGCTTTCCCGCCCTCCAGCCTACCAGCTCACCGGACCCTCCCACCTCCCTCCCTTTCTTCATGATGACCACTGCACAGGGAGAGGGTGAATCCTCTGACCTCTTAGTCAGCGTCTGCTCGCTCGCCTCTGCGCAGCTCCACCTGTTGCTGCTGTCACCATTGCTGATGCTGCTTAGTTATTCTAAAACTAGGAAGGCAGGGCACCTGTGCATTTTAAAGGCGTGCCGCTATAAGCTTCTACCCACTTCAGAGACATAACTGGTTAGAAACGCTGGGGCCCAGACACCAAATCTTCAGTACACTTCTGTGGATGCTTTGCCAAGAAAAAGGACTGCTGTGCTTCTGAAAAGACTGCCACTCTGCTGGACTGCTGCTCTGAAGTACTTCTGCACTCCTGTGTTGACCTGATACCTGCTGCCATCATGCCTGGGTGAGAAGGACTGAGCCTGCATCTCTTGAACCCAGAACCCCATAGTGACTCCAAGGGCTAGTTGGCTGGCCTCCTGATCTAAAACCTCAGGGGCATAACAGTCTTTCAACAACCCTGCACATGCACCTGGACTCTGCCATCTGTGAGTCTACCTTGCCAAGTGGTGCAACCCCGGTCGTGAAGCCTTGGAAGTGGACTTAGGATGCTCTGACAGCCTCTGCTGATCCAGCAAAACTGACCCATCTCATCTGCTATGCAGGGCAACCCTGAGCAGAACTGACACATAGCTGCTGCTGTATGGATTGGACCGATCACAAAGATCCATATTGCCACCACAGTCTGCAGCCTCTTCAGAACTGCCATTACATGAAGAATTCTTGTATCACTCGTCAATGGCAGCCTCAACAACAATGTCAGACTCCACATCACAGTCTCACAGCTCCTCAGAACTGTCACATTACCTTGACTGTGCAACTTATCCACAATGTCACACTTCACATTGCAAACCCTCATCGACAGGATCCTCGATGATGACATAGGACTTCGGAACCGACATATCGCTTTGGCTACACAATGCATCTTCAGTGTGAATCCTCGCAGCGCTCCGCAAACCAGGGTTTAAGAGACTTTGTTCAGCGGGTCTAACTGGATCCCTCTAGCCAGCCCTTACTCCATCACAGTCAGCCTGAACTTGTGACTTTGTCCCTGCCAAGCGCAACAAGATATGCACAGTTGGTGCTGTGTGCTCCTGTCACTAGTCCGCTTCGTGTGATTGGATTCTTGTTGTCTTGGTTTTGTTTTATTTATTAAAGAAAGTTCTATTTTTCTAACTTGGTGTGGGATCCTTTTTTGTGTCATGTTTTCAATGTATTAATATTTGACGTGTTGCACAAATACTTTACACATTGCCTCCAAGTTAATCCTGACTGCTCTGTGCCAAACTACCAGATGGTTGAGTACAGATTAGTTTAGGGCTTAGTTATACACGACCCTGACAAGGATTGTGATTGCTACTTGACCAGGCTCATACCCCAGACAATGAACCATCCAACTTCTTACAGTGCTGAACTCTGAAATGTGATTGGAAACCCCTTATCAAAATGTCTGATTTCATAAAAACTAATGAAACACATGGGGAACACATTATTTGGGAGGAGAATCATCATGACTACCAATATCCCTAACTGCAACACTTCCTGAGATGAGCCACATAATACTCAATAGAAAAAACTATGAAACTGATATTCTGAGTTCCGAGAATGATCATGACAACCAATATCCTTATACTACGACACATCCTGAAGTGAGTCTAATAATACTCAATAGAAAAAAACTATGAAACTGATATGGAGAGTGCCGAACAAGAATTGGAAAATGATTAGGTGAAACTAAAGGATGTAAGAACCATTGACATCACATGGAAAATGATTATATAAAACTAAAAGATGTAAAAACCATTGATACAACAAACATGAGCACCAAAATGATCAATAACAAGAAAAGTGGTGGATGTTTTAGGACATTGTTCACAGTTAGGGGTTTGGGTAAATATGATTAAAAAACCTGGACATTCACTGAAGAAACCAAAGGTTAAAGAGACGTTATTGTTAATGGAAATGTCAGTCATAACGTCATGTTTTAAACCTAAAACACTGAAGTTAACCAGTTATAGGTTACTAAGCTAACTATAAATTCAGCCCCTGCCATGCACTCCTTATGATTGTGGCAACCCCCAAAATATATTTGTTTTATAATTTGGGCCTGGGGGTTCCTCTGGGGCCCCCACACAAGGGCTACGGGGTCAAGGTATCCCTGCCCTGTCCCCTTATATGATATTTGTAAAACATTTTCAGAACACAGGACCGAGTCCCCGTGCCCTTTAATTGGGGCCGCAACATTTCTTCTGCTGTTGCGACCCAAGAGTCAGAGAGCTTGCTCATGGAGGACCCATCTAGGTCCCATGGGAGCAAAATGACAGAAGGGCAAAGCTCGCTAGACCAATCGCTTCATTATTTAAATTCTTGATCCTGCCGGGGTCCAGAGAGATCAATTTTCAATATGCCTCAACTTTTTTAACCTTAATTTCTCAACAACTACTGAACAGATTTACACCAAATGACAAAAGCCCACTTTCTGTGTAACGTTCTAGCCTTCTGCCAAAATTGGTGTAAATCTTTTCAGCAGTTTTTCTGTGTGTGATTGTCTAGTTTTTTTCATGAAAATTGTATGGGGAAATAGCTTTTTAGGACCTTCCCTTCTTCTCGCCCCCAATTGACAGATCGCCCTGAAACTTTCCAGGATGGGGTTGAGGTGGATGACCTTATTTTTTGGAAAGGTTTGTGAAGATTTGTCAAATGGTGCCAAAGTTATAAGCAACCGAAAAAATCAACTTCCTATAGAAAGCTGGTCCTAACTCTAACTACGCAGTGTTGACTGCCAATGTGTATTATATGAATATTTCACACTCTCGAGCCTGTTAGAATTTCCACTGAAAGTCAATTTTTTGTTTTCTAAATAACTTTGAGGCTGCTTAACGAATATCCACTAAATATTCCAATAAAAGGTCCATTTACTTCCGGTTCATCAAGGCAGGTTTCGTGCTGATCTGTCAAAAGGGACCAAAAGAGAGCTGTGCTAAAAGTAGCATTTCCCATTTTTAATTCCCATAAGAGTCTAATAAGAAAAGAAAATAAAGCAAAATTGCAAAAAGAATAAAAGACCAATTCATATTACTGTGCAGGAGTGACTAGGTTAGAGAAGAACTATGATCAAAAGACAATCTTCCTTTGAATAACTTGGTAGTAGCAAAGATATTGATCACTCTTTAACTTGCACTAATTGGAAAAGAGAATTGGGGGAATGAAAAGGAACATACCAGCAAAGAAAACAATCAGTAAAAGTGGTGGGAAAAGTAAGATGCCCCCATTAACTAATAATGAAGCAACACATTTGAAGGGAATACTATAGATGTGGTGAAAGAGTGCATGTGGATAGTTGAAAGTATACCCTGTGGTAAGACCCAATGCAAAGTTTGCAAAAGGATGGAACACTGCCCAAATGTTGGCAGAGTGCATAGACATTCATGTAGATCAGCAAAATATTGGAGTCTCAGGAAACAGTTGTCCTTCAGATTGATGGGGGAAATGGCTACAAACCAAAAGATCTAGTGAATACAGGTAAGGAACACACAGAAATTCTATTCGATTCAGGAGCATGGACCCAATGTTGTAACCTACGACTGGTTCAGGGAGACATGTTGAAAGAGAGTTCAACTTGGTATGCTTGATTTGTTTTGGGACTTAAAATCAAAGTATGAAGGGAGGCAAGTTACTCAGTGGGCCAAATCCAAGGTTATTGGGGATCACACTCAATCACAATGCAGAATCACAAATACAGATAAATACAACATATTGCCAGGAAGTTAAATTTGTAGAGGAATTTCCATGGGCATTCTATGCTATCTTAATGGATATGCACATGAAATTAAATTAAAAAGCGGGCTATACCATCTAAAGTAAAGTAACAAAAAAGCCTGGTGAATATTAGAAGTAAAATGAAGACAGAGGTGGATAAATTGCAGAACAAAAGGTATTACAGAACCAGCTGAGGGCATGGAGTAGTTAGCTGCAGTAGCAGTAACCCATAAATCAGAAGGGAAAATTAGACTTTGCATAGATAGAAGAGAGCTTTAAAAAAATTGTTATTGTAGACAAATATACAATCTTCCTCTCCTGAATATAGCAGAATTAATGACTTTGTTGAGAGGGACCAAAGTTTTTACAACCCTAGTTTAAACCCCTGCATACCACTAGATCTGTTTATATGAAGCATCAAAGGATCCCACAGCTTTTCTTACCCTAGTTGGCATTTACAGGTTCATAAGCATGCCACTTGGCATGGTAACAACTGTGTCTGTATTCCAAAGAGTCAAGGGAAGCTTGTTGGGTGACGTTAATGGGGCCCAATTCTTCCAGGACAATATTTATTGATAGTAGTTAGGAATGAAGAAGAAACATGACCTGGGGGTGAGAGTAGTACTAGACATCTTACAAAGGAGTGGGTTGACACTTAAGACAAAGAATAGTTGTTTCACAAAGCACAGGATAAAATATATAGGACACCTCCTCTCTGGAGGGAGAGGCAGACCTAAGGAAAATTAGGAAGGGCATTTAGGAACCAAGATGCCATGTCTCATGGACGAACTGGCAAGAAGAAGCAATCTGTGCCTTGGAGACAATGGAGACCGGTTCAAAGGGGATGAGGCTTAGATGCAGGAGAAGGGACTTCCAGGTTACACAGAGGAAGACAACGAATCAGGTCAACCCACCCAGTTGGCTCTTTCTGCTTCTTTGCACTATTCTTACTTACAACCATAAAAGTCAATATCTCCAGTTCTACAGATTAAATATTTGTCGACTGGGTATCATTTTATGTACTAAAATTTGCTCTATTTTTCTAAATTGGTTTTGGATTTTTTATTGCGTTGTGTTTTCACTGTGTTACTGTTACAGTGCTTACATATTACACTAAGTTAAGTCTTGCTGCTTTTGTGCCACGCTACCACAGTTTTAAGCACAGGTTTATTTAGTCACTTTTGTGGTTCATCCATACAAGGATTGTATTTATTAGTTGAGTGGGGCTCTCACCCCTCTCAACTAATAATAATCCAATTTCTTGCACACATGCATAATTCAAGTCTAACTAATTTGATAAAATAAGGGAGATGTGCTAAATCTGTTCTTTAAAAAAAAAAAAAAAAGGGAATATAGAGTAGAATGTGTAGGCCTGGGCAGTTAGAATGAGAGTTGCAAGTTGTGGGTGCTGTTCCCTGCTGCTTCCTATATCTTTATATTCCCATCTTGAATAAAGGCACTTATCTAATAAAGGTGGACCTGCAGAAGTTTTTAAGTTATACAAAGAGAAGTGAATGTTCAAAGCAATGGAACTGGAGAGGGACCTGGACATAATCAAATAAATTGAATTCAGAGTTGTTAAACAATATTAACAATAAATGGGACAAACAATATTGTGTGGTGAGATGATCCTGGATAGTGACAACAGGATAATAAATGGGTGAAAGCAGTCTATGGAAACAAGCATTTGCATACCACATTTGAAAGAGACACACAGGAGGGAGTCGGCAGAAACAGAGAGAGAGAGTGCTATTAGGTGAATGAAAAATGAATACCCATTGGGCTGAGCCAAGACATGACTTATCAAGCCTTAGGTCAATGGATAAGAGAGGCTTGTTGAGGAAAGCCCTCGGATGGAACAGGACAATCCAATCCCCACTCTATATATATTTAAGTAATAGGTATATTACACAACAGCAGTTTCAAAACGCAGACCTAAAAACCCATATCATAAATAAGGCTCCCAGTTTTCCATTTTTACAGATAAATACAGACAGAAAACAATATGTTTCCAGTCTGTATTTATTTTAAAAAGTGGAAAAATAAATAAAATTATGCTTTTATGGATAACTCTCCAAGCTGTCTTCTGTGATATCCAGGAGAGCAACTGAGCAGATAGCATGGAAATGTAAATAAAACAGGTTGAGATTTCCCTACATACAGGCATATGTTAACATATATTTGTAATATAATACATTCATTTACCAGTGGGTGTAATGTTTTGCTACATTTGGTTGATTAATGTGCTAATACATGACAGGCAGGAAAGCATGAGTGCACATTTATCACTTAAATAAATTAGGAAATATATTGTTTCACGAATCCATTTATTCTCAAAACACAAAATGAACATGGACAAATACCTATAAGATGTTCAAAAAATAAATATGGATAAATACAGACGGAAATGTTAAAAAAATAAATACCATAAACCTGGGAGCCCTAATCATAAGGTAACATGTAGTCAGCAAAAAAAGAGATGTTTGTATTAGATTTTCATATTTTACTGGAATTGACTCTTCTACAATATTGTGTTCAGTGTTAGAGACTATGGGCCTCTTTATGACATTGGCGGTAAATGCCACCTACCTCCACGGCAGCGGCCGCCAACATACCATCGCCATGGCTACCAGCCACCAATTGCATTATGACCGTAGACGGAATGCCGCCAGAAGGCTGGAGGTATTCCGTCAACGGTCATGGCGGTGGACAGCGGTAAGGTGGCGCTGCTGCTGGCAGCAGCGCCACGCCAGAAAAACACCGCCTACCGTATCATGAGCCATGAAACAGCCTGGCGGTGTTTTCCTGACGGACGCTGCTGCCACGTCCCATCTCCTGCCGGAGGACCCCCTGCAAGCAGGTAAGTTGGGTTTTCCGACAGGAGAGGGGGGTGGGGGGTGTTGTGTGCGTGTGTGGGGGTGTTGCATGTGGGGGATGTGTGTGTCTGTTTTTGTATGCGTGCATGCGGGTGTGAGTCACGTGGAATGCGTGTATGAATGAATGAATGTGAGTGTACGTATATGTTGTGTGTTGTGAATGCGTGTGTGCTACAATGTATGTTAGTGTGTGTTGCAGGGTGTGGTTATGTATGTGTGCCTGCGTAGGTGGATGTGGGTATGCGAGTGTGTATGAGTATGTATGTGTGCGTGTGTGGATGTGTGGATGTCGGGAGAGGGAGGGGGAGGACTTTGGGGAGGGGGGTGGGGGAGACCCCTATCAGTGCCAGGGAAGGAATTACCTGACACTGATAGTGCCTACCGCCATGGTTTTCCAGGCGTAGATTTGCCATGAAAACCATGGTGGTAGGCGGGGTCATAATCCCGAGGGTGGGATTGTGACAGTCGCCTGGCTGGAGACTGAAGTCTCCAGCCCAGAGGCTGTTACCAACCTGGAGGATGGAGTGGTACATTGGCGGTTTGGCTTGAGCCATGGCTATGCCAAATATTGTCATAATTTGGGAAAAGGTACCTCCAGCCTGTTGGCAATACCTTTCCCCAAAATACCGCCGTCCACCAGGGTCGTAATGACCCCCTATATTTTCCAGTAACACAAAGTAGTAAGGTCGCTGGAAAGGTAAGACAGAGACTGTAGAAGGTGTGTGTGCCATCAGTAGGAACTGCAGGAAGTAGTAACCAGAGCGAAAGGGTCTCGGGTTCTTTTTTTACATTCAAAATCTATCCCATCAGACCAGCCTAAATAAAGCCATCTTTTCTACAATCGCCCATCCTTAGCCCCCTTTTAAAGTACTATCACTTTGTAGTAGCATTTACCCAGTGAGCACTTGACCGTCTATTTTTTTATTATGACAACAAATTCCTCCCCATGGCAGCAAAGTCCCTGGGGAGACGCGCAAGTTCTAAAGGCACGAGGAGAGAAGTTGTGAAAATACAAGCAAGGACACATTATCGCTTCTTCCTAGGTAAATACTTCTGTGGAAAAGGAGAGGAATTAAGGTTCCTTCACAATAGTGCGCCCTAGCCTGCGTTTGCACAAAATAACTGTGGCGCCGACGGAAGGTTCGCTGTCAGTGCCTGTCGTCCTCGAGACATCGCTGTGCACTTCAGCAGGTCGAGCGGTCTGTGTCCCCTGACAACAGTAAACAGCATCCACGCGCCACCTGCCTCAGCCGGCAACTTGCGTGGCGAGGGAGTTCAAAAGTGCGAGCGCACGCCGCCTGTTTGTGCGCAAAACACGTCAGCTCTGGCTTGAAGTAATTCACCTGTGGGCGCTTACCTGACACCGTTGTGGGTTTCCAGTTTGCCCGAGGCAGAGCTCGGTCTCAGCTTCCTACCCATCAGCATGATGAGATTTGTAAAGGATATTAAATTAGAATTCGTCCCTTCACTTCCCCTTGTCCCTCTTCCTGTTAAAGCAGTTTTGGATTATTCAGGATTTCTAATCCTCGCCCCACGGCGATAAAGTGGGAGGAAATGTGGACGACCCAGAAGCTCCTGTCGTGCTGGAGTCGGCTTCACTGTCTCCTCCCTTGGATACTCATTCCCTTCGCTGAGCCACAGCCTCCACCCCTCGCTCTTCCTCCCTCTCTGTTGGCTCCCAGATCTTATTACCTGCAGGCACCTTCACAGGCACACAAGAGCGCAGCACCCAGCCTGACACGTACGGGAGACGTTCACACTAATAGGCAAACAGATCAGCCCCCTGCTTGGCAGGTCAACATTTGCCCCTTTGTGCTGCTCTTTTCCACGTTCCGTTTGAGCGTGCCTGCTTTACACCTTGAAGTTTGACTTGGCCTGGGTTACTCCTGACAAACGCCGGGGAGTGAACCTGGCCTCTGCAACCTGTCAAGGGGTCCATTCAACTGTGTACGAAGACAAACAAAACATGTTGCGCTTCGTAGTGAAAAGATTCAGCTCCAGGGAGGTGTCAGAGTGCCATGAAATAACTGTGGTGCTGCTCGAACAACCCGTGGATCGCAGAAGTTTGCCAAATTTAATCCCATCCAGAAACCAAGTCATAGAAATTTTGGTGGACTGATCAAGCACTGAGGTTCAGGCCATAGCCAAAAGTATATTTTTAAAGGAGAATGGCGCTCCGTTTCGGTCAAACATTAAAAATGCGCGGTAGGTGCATGCTTTCCCAAATACTTGTATGGAAAACAGTACAGCATTCCATGTTTTAATGGACACAGTGATTTTTGCTGCCTTTTATTTATTAGTGGTATTATTGCTGGTAAAACTAAATATCAACCAGGGACGGACTGGCATACAGGCAATCAGAAAGGGCCAGATAGTCTGGCCTCACAGGTCATTGTGTGGTCCTGTCCTTTTTGGACTCTCGCTCCTTGGCGAGACTGCTGGTTTAGGGGTGACAGCACTTTTGTTTGTAGGCGACGGAGTCACTTTTACAACAAGTAGCAACTGTCAGCTCAACCCTCCAGGCTCACAAGCAGTACCTCATCAAAACAGACAGCAAAGATGATTTCTGGCAGCCTTATACATGGACTCTAGATAAGACCTCTCAGGGAAGTCTGGTGCAATGGAAGCTACCCTGTTGCGTGGGCTCTCATTATCTTAAAATGAGACTACTGGATTTCTAGGCAGCAGGATCGTTCACAGTTTGGGGGACTGAGTCGGACCCACTTGGAAGGACCTCTGTCACCCTAAACCCGGTTTTGCTCCGGCTAACTAGCAGTGCCTCATTTCTCCAAAAGGGAAGAGATGATTGGGCAGTCGAGCGCATGACATCTTTGGAACTTCTCAGGGAAGTCGTGGTCACTCAGATACAAACCAACTCTCTCATTTACAGTATGATCTCATATACAAATGACAAAGGCAGTGTAAGTTTTATATAATGTTTTAATAAAACGACTGCATTTTAAATATTAAGGCGTGAGCCGCAATAACCAGAATCATACAACACAGTAGGATTGAAATAGTCACGAGGAGAGTGAAACATAAGAACAACGCTATCATGGTGTTTAACAATTTCTACTCTCCCTCAGCTAGTTCTATTTCGAGCACAGCATGTTAAGCTTCTAACTTGCCTTTCTGAATCCCTGGGGAGACATCAGCCCTCATACCTGAGCAAAGGCCTGTGATCTGGTTCAGCATCTGCAACGAGGCAGTCAGCGTCTAGTTGTGGTTCCCTGGTCGAAATCTCCCTCTTGCGTGTATTGGGACAAGGAAGTGTTTTTATAACTAACATGTCAGCGTGATCACAAAATGTCCCTACGCAGGAATGCCAAAGACTAAACTCCTACCACGTCTATCGGCAATGTACCAGACTGTATCCTTGACTGAAGCACAGAGTGAACAGGAATGTTTAATGGAGGACTCCAGTGCTGAAGTAGGCTAAACAGTGTGATATAAAAAATAAAACAAGACAGTAGAACTGGCTATTTGAAAAATAACAGTACGAAGCCGAATAAAAGCATTTAGAGCAAAGTGCACAGAGGCTCTAAGCTGCGAGCAAAGGAATAAAATACATCCAGGGCAAAATGCACAAAGGCCTAAAGCCTGAAGCTAATGCGCAAAGGATACGTAAAACTGACCACACTACACCCTCCCCTTGTCGGTAGCAAGTGGTTCCAATAATATAAAAGTATGCCCCAGATTTAAACAATACATCAAACAATATATTTCAACAAGGTCAGAGGACAACAAAGTCATAAATTTGGGAAGCATGTGACGATAAAGCCAATTTCAACATAATGTAAATTTTTTATTTCATAAAAAAAAAATCCAATTGTCAGACAGAAGCAATAGAAAGCAGGAGTTCCTCCACCTCAATATATGTTAAAATCGGAATACCCACGCCAAAAAGTATCATGGAGCAGGTGTGTTCCAAAGCCCCAAAACCATCCAGGGCGGCACCCCGTGCAGGGCCTATGAATGAGACAATACCATCTTCCTCCAGGAAGGGAATCTCATAAACTGCCTCACGAAGCAAATGCAACCGCAGTGCACAAGTCTGGGAATGAGCCCTCATCGGGAACATCAACAGATCAGTATCAACCACCGAGGGGCGCTGCAGTGAGAGACAGAGATCCAGTGCATGTTCAAACGAGCACCAAAGGCACCGAAACACGAGTTGCACACAATCCAAAACCGGCCGGAATGTTAGAGACCAGTCACACTCCAATTGTCCCAGGAGTGTCGCTCCAAAATGCTGCATCATGCGTTCACGACACAGCTGCGCTGACGGGAGCGCCAATATGGGATCTCGTCGCGGCGGGACAGCCATTGCGGAAGAACAGCAGCAACAGCAAAACCCCAGCCAATAAAGCCAAAGTAATTGGGAAACCCCCAAAAATGCTTCCGAAAATAGAGTGAATAGCCGAAGGTATTAAACCGAATATAGAAGAGAAGGTGTGAGCAAAACCAACACCAATGGCTTTGAAAAAATGTGCAATTCCAGCAGTGCTGGACGCATTAAATATACATCCCACGAGTTCACCAAAGTGACTCGGAAAGTTAGTATTCAATAGGGACTGTATTTCCGCCGATGACCTTGCCACCTGAAGTGCGTAGGTCTCGCTAGCAGATGTAAGACCCACATGCTTTTGAAACAATAGAGCCTTTAGTCGACTCAACTTGTCGAAATTTACCTTGAAAGTAGCAATATGAGGCCAGATGTCCGCTACCTCCCTAATTTGAGTGGGGGGAAACAACACATTCCCGCAGCACGTAACGGCCTTGGTGACGACAACTACGTAAACTATTCCGGCACGCATGCCACAACAGGGTTCACTGTTAAGAAGGACGTAACTGCCGTTTGAAAGCACCTGGAAAGTGTTTTTAATTACTGGGACTGGAACTCCCTTCAGATAACAAGCTAAGTTAGCAATCGAGGCATTACACGCCCGTGCAAGGACAGCTGTTTACAAACCATGGAATGGCTGACAGAAGTTTCGCATTCGCTACTGCTAAGAAAATCCTCCCTCAAACCATTAATACATCTGTATAGAAAGGGAAGCTCCCACACCTCGTGTATGGAACTGTCTCCCAACCGTTCATATCTACCCACTGGAATGTGCTTTAAACATGAAGTAAATTGCAGAGTGGAGAGAGGCAGATTAATAACCCCATGAATCAACCACTCAGCAGACGGAATCTCAGCAACAGTAAAAGGCAGTTTCTCCAATTTTTCAATATGTAACATAACATATGTCGCTTCCTTTTTAGCCATCAGCTGTTGTTGACGAGTCAAATTAAAGGAAATAAATATCTCCCTGGCACGAATGTGCTGCCACGGAACGCGACCTGCCTTCAAGGTCTGTAGAGTCCAAACCAGCTTCATGATGGACCGCGTCTGACTCTGCCCATGATATAAAGAAGACATATCCAATTTAATAATGTCTATAGCAGAGGAAACGATGTTGTCAATTGTGTAAACACGGTCTGAAAGGGTATGCATCCCATCATCCACAACAGACGAAGCCTGTATCAAATTTTCTTGATCAATTTGCCTCAACCGGGCCGCTGCCTCTTGTTGTGAAAGCTTCCAAATCTCATTATATACTTCATATAAAAAACGTTTCTTCCGCTGCATTTTTGGCCCTGACAAAAAATCTTGTAAATCAGTATCATTAGACAGTAACGTGAGATGTGACTTAACTGCATCCAGCGTGGATGACTTCAACCATTGCTGACAAAGCTTCCCCACGCTGTATGTAGTAATTATATCAACATGTTCTGGTGATATGTAGCGAGGGTCTGCCCTACTAGTCCTGAACCCCCCTGAAGAGGTGACAAAACGCTGATGACACCCATCAGTGTCTATGGGCCATAATAACCACCCGCCCGGATGTATCAATGAAGTGTTAAGCGTACCATTCTGGACCCAGTGTGTAAGCTCACTAAACGTGGCATTAACATATCTCTGCCAATTGTTAAATTTGGAAGGGACAGGTATACTAGGCAAATTCAAATTTCCAATCGTTGCTAAGCCCAAACAGCTAGTCTGTTGCACGGTGTCATTGAGGAAAATCATTTGAACAGGAATAATACACGCCCTAAATAAAGTGTCCCTGCCTCGCATTTGCCAATTTTTCGTTCCCCAGACACTTTTCAAGTCAACAGTCTTTGACCAATATTCATACCCCTCAACCGAAAGTTTAGATCCAAATAAATTGGAATACAGTAATTTAGTATGAGTCAATAACATTTGCTTATTAGCATACGGAGTAATTTTAAAATAGTAAGACTTAGCATTCTGTTGATTATGCCCAGAAAAATAAGCAAATTTATCATCATACGTTTTAGAACTCCCCTGTGGAGGAGTCGGGCAATGTTCCCATTGCATATATTCAAATATCGACTTAGGGCTACTAGCTTTATGAATAAAGTGGTGTCCATAATAATTGTAGCAAAACATGTCACCATGATTATCTCTAAATAGGTAAGCATCTTCATCGTCATAGACAGTATAATATTGCAATTCTGTCAGCATAGAATCTACTGTCTTCACATCCCAATCATCAGAAACAATGCCTGGTATAACAATATCATTCATCGATAACTTAGGGGCGTGGCCAACATGGCGACCGGAGCAGCAGGATAAAACTGCAGCTCCGTGCCTGGCCCACATGAAAATCCTGTAAACTGCACCTGCCACCTTCTCTAAGGCGGGTGCCGTCCATTCCACTTACCGGGACCACTGCCCGACTCGCCGACTCTTCTTGCGGAGCCAGGGTTGCCTTGGAAGCCGGGAAGGAGCAGCGGCCTACAGTGTTGGCGCCCGCGGCGGGTGAGTCGTCCTCTCGGGGCCTTGGCCCGGCTTCCCCCCCGGGCATCGGGGACTCGGAGCTGTGCGGGGGGGGCCCGCGGGGCATTGGGGGCGCGGGAGGCTGTGAGGAGCGGCGCTCCCACGCCGCTACGTAAGGACAGAGCGCGCCCCCCACCCACACTGGAGCTGCCGTTACGGCATTAGACGTCGTCCGGGCGCCCGGCTCGGTGATCTGCGGCCGCGCCCGGACTCCTCGTTCCGCGGTGCGCCCTCCCCGATCAGCTACGGGTTGGGCGCCCCCATTAGAGGGCACCAGAGGTAACCACTACGGCCCCCCATGGCACTGGAATACGGCACTCGCACGGCGGCGGCCCCGATGCTCTGAAGCAGCGGCAGTATAACGAATTAAGCCGGGAGGGCTGCCTGAGAGTGAGGAACAGCCGACGGGCTAGAGTTTACTTGGGAGCCTGCCAGGGGGTTCTCCGGTTGAGCCCAGGGTATTTAAGCCTGTCGCGGTGTGGTGGAACCACATTTCTCTCGGCGACACGACTCGAGTCGCAATGTGAGAGTGAGGGATCTCTCCCCATTGAGGCCAGCGTAAATAAAGAGAACTACAGTGGAACAGGTACGAGGGAGACACCACCCCTGGATTATCCAGTTGAGTAGGCACACACCGTTGTCCCTGACCCTCAGTGCCTTGGGCATTCATGGTTTGCCTTCCAGTGATCCACGGCAGTTATAGCACTCCGGGAAACCAAACTTGTGCGCCAACAGTCCTAATCGGAGAGGGAACTCCTCGCACTCTAGATGCTCTTCCATTTTAAGTAAAGGGCTCCGCAGATGGGAGCGCAGGAAGGAAAGTGAAATAGCGGCCTCCTGACAGACCCGGTGCTATTTCTGGCTGCGCACTGCCGGACTACGTCGCACCTCACCAAACCGCTGCCATCACCAAGGGCACTATCAATGTTCGCATATTGGGAATTTTGCGAAGTACTGAATTCTGGATCGCCCCTCCTGTAGAGGGACAACACGCACGACAAGGGGCCCAACTGAGTCCTGCCATGGCCAAGAGCGGCGGCGGCCGCGTAGGGAGAATCGGATAGGTACCAGTCTGGGTCTACAAGTACAAAAGACGGAGCAAGGACTCAGAGAAATCAAAATAGACACTAACACTAAAGCGATCATACACTACACCCTCCTGAACTGCTGACAAAGAGCACTAGGAGACGCGCTTAGGGAAGTCTGAAAACAGGGGCGGAAACTTTCGGCAATAGCTAATCCTAGAGTAACGTACTGGCGCAGGCCAACAAGTAAACCATGGTCAAACCAAAACACCCCAAAACGGGGGCCACCGGAGAGGGAGACCCTCCCCAGCCGACCGGCCAAGCAGATACGCATTCGTTCACACAGCAACAGCTGCATGAAACATTACGCACACACTCCCTTCAATTTGATAAAATTATGCAAGCTATAATGGACACCAAATCCTCGCTCGAAGGGAAAATCAATGCCGCAGTACAGGAAGTCTCATTGCTGCGGGCCGACCACCGCAAACTAACCGGAAGGGTTCAAGACAATGAAACAACACTGAAAATCATCCAGCCAGAGGTAGCAGAAATGAGAATTAAAATGCAAAAAATGGAGCTAGACATAACTCTACTCCAACGTAGAGCAGAGGAAGCTGAAGGACGCTCAAGACGAAACAACATCAGATTCCTCGGAATTCCAGAGAGAAGCGAGCAACCTAAGGCAGAAGAGTTCTTAGAGTCCTGGTTGAGGAACATACTTAAAGAGCAATACCCTAACACAGTACCAGTGATCGAAAGGGCACACAGAATACCGGGCAGACCGCCAAAGCCGGGAGCTCCAACCTGACCTCTAATAGGTCGCTTCCTAAATTATAGGGACAGAGACTTAGGGCCTCATTCTGAGGCTGGCGAGAACCGCCAAATGGCCACTCCGCGGTCGAAAGACCGCAGAGGCCATTCTGGTTTTCCCGCTGGGCTGGCGGGCGACCGCCAGAAGGCCGCCCGCCAGCCCAGCGGGAAACCCCTTCCCACGAGGAAGCCGGCTCCGAATGGAGCCGGCGGAGTGGGAAGGTGCGACGGGTGCAGTTGCACCCATCGCGAATTTCAGTGTCTGCACAGCAGACACTGAAATTCTTTGTGGGGCCCTCTTACGGGGGCCCCTGCAGTGCCCATGCCATTGGCAAGCTGCGCCGCCATGGAGGATTCCGTCGGGCAGCGGAAAACCGGCGGGAGACCAGCGGTTTTCCTCTTCTGACCGCGGCCAAACCGGCGCGGTCAGAATGCCCTGCGGGGCACCGCCAGCCTGTTGGCGGTGCTCCCGCCGACCCCGGCGGTCCTTCAGCATTTCAGAACGTCTGACCAGATTATGCTCGAGAACAGCAGAGTAACTGCCTACCCCGATTACACAATGGAGGTACAAAGCAGAAGAATCGCGTATAGCAAGATTAAGCAGCTGCTGCGTGAAAAAGGTATTACTTATTCCCTCATGTTCCCAGCACGACTACGAATCATCATGGACGAGAAAACCCTAATGTTCCCCCCCCCAGAGGATGCATGGACTTGGATCCATGCCAAAGGATTGGCCGATCCGGCCAAGGAAGACGCTGTATCTGAAGAATGGACTATAGCTAACTCCAGGAAGAAAAAAAGAAAAAATCCCAAAACATCCTCCCGCCCCACAAAAGCGCAAATGGCGCTGGATCGAGGGGGGCGAACGTATCAGGTGCGGTTTAGGTAATCCCCCACATCTCAATATAACAAAATGAATAAGGAACCCATTTATAATATCATAACCTGGAATGTGAAGGGCATGGCCGGGACAAATAAACATCACAGAATACATGCGTTTCTAAAACGACATCACATACATATAGCAATACTACAGGAAACGCACATCACATCCACAGAGGCGGCTCGTTTAGAAAAGTGCTGGAAGGGCTCAATATACAGTGCTGGCGATTCTTCCTTTGCCAGAGGGGTACTGATCTGGATAGCGCCAGGTGTCCCTTACATAGTACAACACAGTACAAAAGACAAGGAGGGCAGATTTATACAATTAAGGGGACTGTTGGATGGAGAGGAACTCGTGATAAGTGGATTGTATGTCCCGAACATTAAACAAGGCGAATTTTTACAAACTAAGGCCTCACAATTAACCCACGACCTAACTTCACCATGCATATGGGGTGGGGACATGAACTGCGTTCCAAACATAGTTGTAGACAGATCACACCCCCCGCTTGTGGCCGCCCCAACAATGAAAAATGCCCAAATACTGGGCGCATGGATGGAAGAGCGGCGTTTGATTGACATATGGCGGCACTTGCACCCACACGAAAAGATGTATTCCTACTACTCCCCAGTACACCTATTACATACCCGAATAGACCTCATACTAACTTCACAGAATCTAACACATAAAATTACGAGAGCGGAATACTCCGCCAAGGTAATATCAGATCACTGCCCACTCATAGTACAAATGAGATGGGGCAGACCTCGCTCTTGTATTCCTACCTGGCGATTGCAAACACTCCTACTGCAAGATCCCCCTTTCAGGAAGGACATTGCCACACACATTTCAACATATTTCACAGCGAACGAAGGGACGGCCAGCTCAAGGGCCATCGAATGGGATGCACATAAGACAGTCATAAGAGGGGTATGCATATCAACCACAGTGGGAGTGCGGCAAACACTAACGCGTGAACTCCGAGCATTAGAACAAAAAATACAGTTAGCTGAAGGCGAACACGCTATAGGCTCTATAACAACAAACACCCTCACTAATATGCGATCCAAATGGACCGAGGCGGACAACCGCCTTAGACATTTTGATTATCGACATTACATGGCCCGCACACACGAGGAGGGTGACAGATCCGGTAAATTATTAGCGTGGCTTATAAAAAACGAACGCCGGAACACCCCCATAGGCGCTATCCGACTGGAGTCGGGTCGGATAGTTAATACACAGGCAGAGATAAATACTGCTTTCAAAGAATATTACAGCTCGCTGTATCGGGCTCGGCCGCCGCCCACCAATGCTCAATTAAACAGCTTCTTCAATGGTGTCACCCTGACCCACTTGACAGCTACTCAAATTATAGAACTAGACAGCCCAATACAGATAGCTGAAATCCAACGAGCATTGCTACAACTGGCAAACGGCAAAGCACCGGGCAGTGATGGTATACCCATAGAATACTATAGCACGTTTCAACCGCAGATCTTAGCACCATATCTGGCAATGCTAAAGGAAGCCCTGGAACTAGGTCTACTTCCTGATACATGTCGTGAAGCATTAATATCAGTATTACCGAAGGCGGGCCGCGACCCTTTGGATGTCCGGTCATACAGACCATTATCATTACTGAACACAGACTGCAAATTACTCGGCAAAATACTGGCCAATCGCTTGCTCCCATGCATGGCGGAGTTAGTACATCAAGACCAAGCAGGTTTCATACCTGGTCGCAATACATACAGCAACATCAGGAATTTAATACGTCTAATGAGCAATTCCCCGGTGGAAGATGAGTTGCAGGTTGTAGTCTCACTGGACATAGAAAAGGCGTTTGACACGCTGGGCTGGCCTTTTTTAATAGAGACACTCAAACGGATGGGCTTCGGGCAAACATATATTAGATGGGTGAGAACATTATATACTGACCCCAAGGCTAGGGTTAAGACAGGTGATACGATTTCCGAGAAATTTAGCATTGGTAGAGGCACTAGACAGGGATGTCCGCTGTCTCCATTGTTATTTGCATTAGCGATTGAACCTTTGGCCGCCCGCCTTCGCATGGTGGCCCCCGCCTGGGGTGTCACGGATGGCCAGACACATCAGATAGTATCCTTATATGCGGATGATGCGCTGATCTTTCTACGGGATCACACCGTCGCCCTACCGGGACTGTTGGATCTCCTGGAGGAATTTAGCTCAGTGTCTGGGTTAACAGTAAACTGGACAAAATCCTGCATATTTCCTATGCGTCCAGTTCCCGAGGCGATGAGAATACCGGCGGGTCTGGGTGGCTTGAAATGGTGCCACACAACATTTAAATATCTTGGTGTAAATATATACCACGATAGTCAAGATCTTAGAGACGGCAACCTAGGCCACATGATCAGATCAACGAGGGGCTCCCTACCCTTCTGGTGCTCACTCCCACTTTCCCCTATGGGCAGAGTGGCTATAGCAAAGATGATAGTACTGCCCCGTCTACTTTATTATTTTATGTCATTGCCTTTGGTACTCCCGAGCTCATTCTTTAGACTATTGAATAGTTTATTAACGGATTTAATATGGGGAAATGGCCGAAGACGCGCCGCATTGACAAGAGTGCTCCAACCGCTCCGGCTGGGGGGAATGGGCGCCCCCAAATTTGAAGCGTACTACGCGGCTGCCCAGATACATTGGATATCCACATGGGGCGGTAACCCACCTGGGGCTGAAGCTCAGAAGGTGCTGTTAGAGCTCGGCGGTACGGAAATAATACAATACCTCATGAATCGAACCGACCCAGCACACACTGGCAATGTGCTGCTGCACACGGCACACTGGGCCTGGGGCCGATATGCGATGCAAAACGCAAAAGGTCAGCAGTACTCACCGAGGATACCACTGTTAGCTCTCCCGAAATTAGCAAAAATAGCAGCCAAAGTGGGCCTGAACACGTGGGGCAGCAGGGGCATACACACACTGGGAGATATTTTCCAGGACGGACAAATCCTAACCTATGAGGCACTAGCCGACAGGCACGCGTTGGGTAGGGGAGGATTCATAGCCTACGGGGCAATTCGGCAGGTAATGCGTGAATTTTGGAGAAATGGCAACTCCGAACCAGATGTCTCTCCTCTGCTACATGAGCTGTTGGAGTGTACAAACGCCACATCAAGAATATCGAATATGTACAATATCCTGACAACCCAGACGGAACACAAACAGGAGCAAGCAAAAAATAAGTGGGACCAGGTACTACCGGAACCACTGTCACTAACTGCATGGGAGCAGGCGTTGAGAATGATACGAGAGGTCTCTCGTAATCCCCGCTTTCGGTACACACAGCTTAATTATTTGCATCAGACTTACCTGTCTCCGCACCGCTTAACACGCATGTTCCCCCGTTCACCGCAACCATGCCCCAGATGCGGCACAGAAGAGGCCACTTTCTATCACATGACATGGGAATGCCTCCCGATTCGGAATACATGGATAGAGATAATAACGTTGTTAGCTGAATGGACAAATACCTCACTAACTCCCACTCCTGAGGTGTGCCTGTTAGGTATAACACCCCACCCCAAGAAACGCAAACGCACATATAAATGCATTGCCCTAGCGTTGGTGCTGTACAGACGCCTCATTGCCATGAAATGGAAGGCCCCTAGCGCCCCAGGCGTTACCTAGTGGCGAGAAGAGGTAATACGTTGGACCAAAGCAGAAATACAGACATTACAGAATTTACTGGACAAGGGTATACTAGCTAAAGGCCTAGAGGTATGGAAATAATTTTTGTTAGCCGTAGAAAACAAAAACGGTGAACGCCATGAATGAGATAATTGACAACATTAATGACCATAATAAAATTGTATCACACCACTTGATAGAGGGGCACATGGGAGGGGAGAGAAAAGAGAGGAAAAAAATAAATAAATAAATATTAACTCAGGTGCTCTTGGTGTATGCCCTTGGGTGCTACGTGGGAGTCCCGTGGTGCGCCAGTGGACATGGGGGCCGGGTGAACTTGAAACTTGCTGATTCCTCCAATTGTGGCCGGCTCCCCATGCGCGGCAATACACGGCTAATGGTGGGCTGGTCCCCTGTCGGCCTGGGACAACAAAGCTGGGCGCTGAGGCGGCGTTATTGAAGGGATGTACGCGCAACTGTTATGCACGGCTCATGGATGGCAGCTATAGCCTCCCCGGTGACTGGTTCTCCCCCTCTCTCCTTGGGGTTACCCCCTCCCCTTGCTAGTCCCCCCACCCCTCGGGGTGGGTCCTCCGGTGCCGCCTTAGCTCCTATCTAACTCTTTTTCCCTATATCTTTAGTTTCCTAAATAACCTTTGCACCCGTAGAATGTACCTCATGTGTGGAAGAATGGCTTCTAGGCCCTAATCGGGCAACAGTGCACTCGCACTGGATGCGCAAAACGTGCATTCGTTAAAATCACAAATATAATGTATGATAGAACAATATGTAACCTAATGTATCTCAGTTAAATGTTGCCACTTGGCTGATAAAACAATAAAAATATATTTAAAAAAAAAAAAAAATCATTCATCGATAACTTGAGAACATACGGTATTTGAATCAATTCAGTGGGACCATATATATCAAACATCACTTTATCCCACACAATCCCATCCGGAATCGGTATTGCAGAAATGTTCACATTGGACAAGTCTCTTTGAACCATATGAGACAAAAAATTACGGTTTCAACACCATCTCCACGTGCTCAATGTCATATCGTTCAGGAAGAAAATGACCATGTATTACCAAAAAAAAGGTAACCACAAATCCCAACCACAAGAAAAGAGTCATTACAGTCATAAAAAGCCACAAATAGTTCCAAGGAAAAACAAAATATGTGTGTTTAAGCCAACACAGCAGCTTACGTGGACCCCAGGCTGAAGATAGAGAGGACCTGGAGTCTGACACAGTATGATCAGTGTCGTTGAAGCAGCCAGAGGCAGTTCTTGCAAAAGGTGCAACCGTGAACAAAGAAGCAGATGGCGGCTCTCGCCTTGGCACGCTATAAACCACATGTTCAGAAATATCATTAGAACGTACAGCTACTTGATCAAAAGATTCCAAACTAATTGTCGTCTGTGGAACAATCGCAAGATCAGCTTCCACCATCCCCAAGCTCGGAGAGGAAACAGCATCGGTGCAAATCACCTGCAGCGGAATTTCTTCCCCAGTAGTGAGAGGGATTCCGGAACTACTGGGTGTCCCTCTTGGTCTGCTGTGCAGAATCGGCCACATGTTGTAACTTGACATTATCAATGGAAACAAAGCGATTTCCTTTGCCCCAGGCAGCGGCGGTAAAATTACAGTTCTCGTGCCGCTAATCCCTAACACAGGGACAGGCACCCGATAAGAAGGACCAAATTCTTTCTTTACTGCGACCTTTTCATGCACAAGATCCCCAATCCTGGGTATCCAACCAGTAGGCGTTACTGGCTCATCCTTAATTCCTGTGGAGGCAGCACTTGCAGAAGAGTTATCTTCACGGAATTGTTGTAAATCCTGCAAAACAGTGACACGATAATTTATGTCAAAGGGCGTATCTGCCGCCTCCACACCAGGACCATCTAGATCAGGAACATACATTCGTGTTCCAAACAGGCACTCATATGAAGTACGACCCCCCAAGGACCTTCTAGGCAAGTTATTTAGTGCTCTCTGTACTCCATACAGGTGGGCTAGCCAACAATGACCCGTACCTATAACTCTGGCCGTTAAGGATTGCTTTAAATCACGATTTAAACGCTCCACGACAGAATTTCCCTCAGGATGAAATGGAGACGAGAAATGGAGTTGGACCCCCAACGAAGCCATGGTATCCCTGAATGCCTTAGAGGCAAAAGCAGGGCCCTGGTCCGAATGAAAAGCCGCAACTGCAAATGTATCGACAAAGATGCGCAAATCTTTAATAACAGTTTGAGCGTCAGCCGAGCGCTGTGGCCAGACCCACACAAATCTGGAGCACGAATCTACAGCAACCAATATATATTTGTATGCACTATCTGGTGTCAGCGGACCACAATGATCCAAGTACACACACTGTAAAGGTTTATTTGAAATCAGAAGGGGCGTCTGCTGCGGGCGTCTAGCCATCGAACCTTTAATTTGTTGACAAACGTCACAACAAAGGACATACTGCTTTGTCTCTTTATAGAGACCAGGCCACTAGTAACGAGCCTGTAAAAGTGAAATCGTGGCAGCCACACCAGCATGTGCAGATGCCGCCCCCTCATGTGCTGCAGATATTAATCGAGGTCTCTCAACTTTATTGGGCATTTCACGTACACCAACGCCTGGAATTTTAACAACAGCGTTTAGCATACTGCCCAGGCAGTAACTATATTTAGAAGGGAATCCTTTAGGAAAGGGCGTGCCATCAGCCGTAGCTTTTATGGCAGCCGAAATCTCTGTGTCTGGTTTGGAACTCGAACGAGTCACTGCGGCCACAGTGGCAACCGCCACTGCCGATTTTGCGGCTTCATCAGCCAAAGTATTTCCAGCAACGTGTATTCCAACGCGCTGGTGCCCAAGTGTATGTACAACATGGACTTTAGGAAGCGTTTCTTTCAGATTCGCAACCTTCCCGCACAGCAATTTGTGTTTAATTGTGTTGCCTTTGGAATCCCTGAACCCATTCAACCTCCAGTAGTGCAAATATTCATTGAAAGACTGAACACAGTAGTAGGAGTCACAGACCAGCAAGGTAAGTATCGCCGGATCCGCGTGTTCTAAGGCTAACAATAGAGCCTTGAGCTCAGACAACTGTGCCGTACAGTCTCCCAAGGTCTGTGTATAAGTATGTCGGGGGCAGAACACTTCCCCCTCCATAGTGCCACTCACCACCGCACATGCAGCAGAATACTGTTGTTTAGTCCCAACCACTGGTTGCGCAGAGCCATCTGTATACATGACCACCTTATATTGGTCAATAGGCAACGTGCCAGCGGGAACTGGGTATTCCATTTCATATTGAAGAAATTCTTGAGTCTGCAGTTTAGGGTCAAATATGTAATCTACATCAGTGGCTGTCAAAGACGTAGCCCATTGTATCCATCGCGGGTGTAAAGCTTTCGAATTAGGAACACTCGCTTTTGTAACAGCCTCTAAGGCTGAAATCGGGGAAACAACAATAATGCGTTGACCCTGGGCAAGAGGTCTTTCTTTAATCACAACCATCTGTACAGCAGTGAGTATTTTCTCAGTTTGTGCAAATCGTTATTCTGCAGCAGAATACAAGTGTGATTTATATGCTATCGGGACAGTCTCACCCTCATTAAAGGTGACATATGTAAACCCAACAGCACCAGGTATTACCCTGATGACCAGATGCGTTTTATTGTCCCAAGTGTGTAAATGTTTAACTGCTAAGAGATCAGTTTGTAGATCTCGAAGAATATGTGTATGCTCAATCGTCCAAAATCTACTCGAAAAATTTGGGCGAATCAACTCGTATAAGGGTTTTATACATGTAGCATAATCAGGAATGTAAGTTCTGCCAAAATTCAGAAACCCCAATAATGACTGTAGCTTCCGAACCGTATTAGGAGGCTGCAATTGAGCACATTTCTCCAAAAAATGTGGCGCTAATCTCTTGCCCTCATTCGACAGCTCATACCCCAGGAAAATGACGCTGAGGAAGGCAATCTTCGATTTCTTAAAATTAAACTTATAGCCAATGTCAGCAAACCCCACAACAATGCGTGCTACATGCCTTAGATGCTGCAGTATCTCCTCGTCTGTCAAATATATTTCATCAACATATGATAAAGCTTCAGGGTCCAACTCGTGCAAAATTTCAGTTACACAAGCCGAAAATAGTCCTGGGCTATTCTTATACCCCTGAGGCAGACGAGAAAACTTTTTTTGAGAGCCAAACGCACTGAAACTGGTATAGTCCCGACTTTCGGGTGCTACATTTTGGCAGAAAAATCCATTCGAGATATCTAATGTTGTTTTGTATTTCTTACGCACAATATTATTCATAAGCGCTGCGCTGTGTGAATTCTGTATTGCATATGTGCGTGTATGTCCATTTAAGTGTCTGTAATCCACCACTATCCTATTGGAATGGTCCAGTTTAGCAACTGGAAATAAGGGATTATTCATCAGCGAGACACAGGGTTCAATTACTCCCTGGTACTCCAATTGTGTAAGAATTTTCCTAACCAATGCCCTTGCCTCAAATTTTATAGGATACTGCGGCTGCGGCTGAGATTCGCCTTTGATTGGAATTACATGATAAGGTGATTCTCTATCCCAACCCACATGATTTCTATATAGGGCGGGTGCCTGTGCCAGAGCCCATGATTTACTATAGGACTCCGCTAGTTCTCTCGGAACAAGTGGTGAGAATGAAGGTGTAATAACCTCCTCCCCATCTGGACAGTCGCAAACAAAGTCAGGTGGCCAATCCCGTTCGGCCAGCAGAACTTGATACGATTTTACCACATGGTCCCAAAAGATGGCGTGTACAATGCGGTCAATGCCCCCTTCTAACTGCAAAGTTACTTTATATACTCTATCGGGATCAGAGACTCGCATATCTGCCGTTTCGACTTGTATGAAGTCATCAGTTGCTTTCACCTCCAGATGCTCTAGAAGACTCCAGCGAACTATTGTGACCTCTGCCGCACTGTCTAACAGCGCTAACGCCCATGTCTTGTTCTTCAAGACAACTCTCTTCTTGAGCGGCATGTCTAACTGAGACTGCCGCCACCTTCTTCTTTTTAAATTGTTGCTTTTGTTGGAGCGGTTTCTCTTCCTGTTTAACAGAAACCTCAGTTGAGCGTTGTGATTCCTGTCTCGGTTTCACGTACTCAGTTCTCCGCTCTGACCGCCCACCTCTCTCACTTCTCTTGTCCGAGGAGTCCTGAAAGGAACGAGATTGGCGTGTATCAGTATATTGATATCTATCAGGCGTTTTCAAATTATCCCTATTCCTGAGATTATACCTATTCTGCGGGGTCTCCGGTTGCGGAGATTGGCCCCCATCTTTCTTAGGTGTCTGTTGTTTTTTCTCCCAGCGCTTCTTACTACCCTCAGGCTGCTGTTGTTTAGCATTATCTTTCCTATTTTTACCCTGTAATTGGGGTTTTTGTGGTCTAGCCCCTAGGCTATCACGACCGATACTCGAATATGTTTCTGCTATTATTCTCGGGAGTTCCCGCTCCTGATTAAGTTGCGGGACGTCTCGAAGACGCATACGCACGGCTAGCGCCACTGCCTCTCCCTTGAGATTACTCAAAATAATAGAAGAAACTGCGGCAAAATTGCCCATCAGCTGCATGCCTAAATCTAAGGCTGGGGCAGCCCCATATTCATCTTGAATTTGTTTAAGCACTTCCGGTAGATTAGCCAATGTTGGTGTACCGTGTGCTGTAGTGTAGAGCGCGGCAAACACCGTGCCCCAGGTATTACAATGGTCCACAGTGGGAACCATTCCATACGGCAAACACATCGTCAATATTCTATGTTTATCCTGAGGTCCCGTATGGGGAAATACTGCTTCCAGCGTATTCATTTTTTGCGCCAGCCAAAATGGAGTTTCCTCACGTATAGCTGGTACCTTACCCATAACTGAGTGTACAATGGCCGGATTGATACCCGGAACCACTGCCTGTGGGTGCGCCGGAGCAGCACGCGCTGCATTAGTATTTAAGGTCTGCATTACAAACTGAACCAGTCTTCTGTATGTAGTTGCTAAGTCTATATATAAACGACGAATGTCAGCCACTGCCAAGTTAGCAACCGCAGGATATGGTGTATATGTAGCCAATAAAGGCCAGGTCGGACCATCATTACTCAGTGGACCTAACCTAACTTGTGCTACTGTATGTGGGAGGGCGCCATCAAGCCAATTATGGTGTTCTTGATAAGAAAAAGGTATCTCTAAGTATACATAAGCCCTGTACTGTCCAGGGACATTCGCAACAGTGTATTCGTGAAAAGTGTTAGTACCCCCATCAACTGCTGGAAAAACGACCCAAGAATAAAAAAGTTGTGTTCTATAGGGTGCATGGGCGTCCACCACAAAAGTGACCGGACCCCCCTGGACTGTCAGTCCATGTGCTATCAGATGTCCCGTGAGCGGTAGGCACATATTAAGCGCTATGTTCACTACTTGAGGATTTGCCATTATAAAAATAGCACTAGGGCAGAGAAGGCACACCAATAATGGGGTTTTCCTTTCAAAGTTCA
This sequence comes from Pleurodeles waltl, assembly GCF_031143425.1. Classification (NCBI taxonomy): domain Eukaryota; kingdom Metazoa; phylum Chordata; class Amphibia; order Caudata; family Salamandridae; genus Pleurodeles; species Pleurodeles waltl. The sequence goes on from NC_090447.1 coordinate 1,259,372,843, forward strand.
AGCTTGAACAACCGACCACAAAGTAATAGGATGGACCTATCCCGTGGCGGCGGAAATCCTCAGCCCCACGGACGTCTCCGCTTATGGAACCGAGGAGTCAATATATATATGAGACTGAAAGAGTCAGCTGGACCCAAAAATTAGAGCCAGACCAATCGTTGGCGGCGCCATGTCGCGTGGGCTCTCATTATCCTAAAATGAGACTACTGGATTTCTGGGCAGCAGGATCGTTCACGGTGTGGGGGACTGAGTCGGACCCTCTCGGAAGGACCTCTGTCACCCTAAACCCGGTTTTGCTCCGGCTAACTAGCAGTGCCTCATTTCTCCAAAAGGGAAGAGATGATTGGGCAGCCAAGCGCATAACATCTTTGGAACTTCTCAGGGAAGTCGTGGTCACTCAGATCCAAACCAACTCTCTCATTTACAGTATGATCTCATATACAAATGACAAAGGCAGTGTAAGTTTTATATAATGTTTTAATAAAACGACTGCATTTTAGATATTAAGGCGTGAGCCGCAATAACCAGAACCATACAACACAGTAGGATTGAAATAGTCACGAGGAGAGTGAAACATAAGAACAACTCTATCATGGTGTTTACCAATTTCTACTCTCCTTCAGCTAGTTCTATTTCGAGCACAGCATGTTAAGCTTCTAACTTGCCTTTCTGAATCCCTGGGGAGACATCAGCCCTCATACCTGAGCAAAGGCCTGTGATCTGGTTCAGCATCTTCAACGAGGCAGTCAGCGTCTAGTTGTGGTTCCCTGATCGGAATCTCCCTCTTGCGTGTATTGGGACAAGGAAGTGTTTTTATAACTAACATGTCAGCGTGATCACAAAATGTCCCTACACAGGAATGCCAAAGACTAAGCTCCTACCACGTCTATCGGCAATGTACCAGACTGTATCCTTGACTGAAGCACAGAGTGTACAGGAATGTGTTATGGAGAACTCCAGTGCTGAAGTAGGCTAAACAGTGTGATATAAAAAATAAAACAAGACCGTAGAACTGGCTATTTGAAAAATAACAGTACGAAGCCGAATAAAAGCATTTACAGCAAAGTGCACAGAGGCTCTAAGCTGCGAGCAAAGGAATAAAATACATCCAGGGCAAAATGCACAAAGGCCTAAAGCCTGAAGCTAATGCGCAAAGGATACGTAAAACTGACCACACTACAACCCTTTTCTCTCGTTAGCAACAAGTCTCATACACTCCTAGACAATGAAGAAGATGCAGGAGAGTTTTCAATATATTTACTGAAAAAACTGCAATCTATGATAAAATGCATGTGCTGCAATGATTAGGATAATGAATAGTAAAAGAAGTAGAATTGTGAAGATGAAAGTTGTGAATATATAACCCCACCATCTAACAATAAACATTAGATATAAAATTCCTAACCAAGAAAACCTAATTTCTACCCTAGTGAGAGCTAGGTATGAAAAACCTAATTTGCCAGTACAATGTCCATGTGAGTGGCCCCCCAACCTACGTTACCTTGAAATGAGTGACGTCCTTTGCTGCCTCTTTGCTTCAGACCTGGGTGCCCCCAGACACCGTCTCATGGTGCTTCATTGTAGAAAGGGCCAACAGATTGCTGCCAGTGCACCTCCCTCCCCCACTGTACTACGCAGACTGCAATGCCATTCTGCAGGTGGCTTACTCTTGAGAATTCATATTTTTCAACTCTACCAAGGTCATGATTTTCACCGACTACACTCTCCGAGTTCAGCAGCAGTGGCACTCCTTTCAGAACGTAAAGCAGAATCTCCATGTCCAGAGAGTACAGTATTTGCTGCTCTTCAGGGCGCGCCTGAAAGTGCTTTTTGGTGTCCAGTTGCAGTTTTTGATACTCCTGAAGTGTCATCGGAATGGGTGGAGGAGAGGCCCCCGACTGAAGTGAGGGAAAGTTGCACCAGGAGTGCTGACCCCCCGGACTTAACCACCCACCTGATGGGGGGGGGAGAAAGCTGAGGCCCCGGCACTAGAGGCCACGCTCCAAATATGATTCTCGATGCTACGGAGAGGCAAATATCCTCAGCTCCATACTGGGAGGGGGTAGACTGAGGCCTTGCCCCCTTCCTCACAGCCCCAGAATCAGACTCTGACTCGTGGCAGCACGATCCGGTGCACCAGCTGTTTCCAAAGCAAACCTGTTTGCCTGTACTGTACTGCATAACAATGTACCTGGTATTAAGTGTGGCACTGATGATTGGGGGTGGATTGATGGCGGCGTTGTCTTTCAGGTCGTAGTCAGGCCATTGGCTCCATTTACCTAACTTATCTATGTTACATATGGCACAGTGTCTAAAGCGTTTTCCTTCTATAGTGATGTTTGTTGGTTGCAGGTTGAGCATATGGGGTTCTGAGCCAGTTACCTCCTCACGCTCCTTTGTATATGGGGATGGGAATTTGTTGGGCTCAGTTTTGCGCGACTGTCGGTGAGGGACGTGCTCCCTGATCCTGATGCACCCGGTTGGCAACACCTTAACGCTTGTGCATCAACAGGTACTTCAAATGTAGGGGGAAGGTTCTGGTTTAACATGCAGGGTTACTTGTCTGCCCATGATTGAAGGGGTTATGTTGTTTCTGTTGTGGTTCTTTTTTTGTTGTTTCCTTTCTTTTTTCTCACTCTCCCACTGGTACAGCTGCAGACAAATCCACACTTGTTTGGGCCACATGACCGCTCAAGACCCTTTCGCCTTGCGCCATGCCTCTTCACTTCTCCCCATGGTGACTGACCTGCCTGAGTATGGAGGCTCCAGGTGCCTGCACCTGCTTACATGGAATGTTAACGATCTTCTTGAGAAAATCAAGCAGGGGCAGTCTTGAGAGCAGCCCAGAGGGCAGGCCTTGATTTTTTGTTCCTACAGGAGGCCCACCTTCTAGGAAACAAAAGTAATTTTTTTCACCCGCCTGGGCTTTGCATAGGTATTTCACTCGGGATTTCATATGGAATCTGGTGGAGTTGCTATTCTTGACAAAAAAACATGTCCGCTATCATCATCTACAGACCTGGTCAGATGCCCAGGGCCACTATGCAGCAATTTCCAGACTCCTTGATTGTAGACCCTTCTCCCTCATAAATGTGTATGCATCCCCCAACCCTTAACGAGGCACTATTACACACTATACAGGCTTTGGTGATGGAATTCCCAACAGGCCCCTTGCATTCTTGGAGCTGACCTGAATTGTGTGGTGTCGCCCCAGTTTGACTGATCCTCTGAAGATGCGGAGGCTTCTGGATCCTGGACTCCCTTGCCCATTTTGTGGCTAGCATGGGGCTCCATGATGCTGGACATTTTTGTCACCTTACAGAGCAGGAGTACATGTTGTACTCCGTTACCCACAAGACCTTCTTTCATCTGGACTATTTACTTCTCCCCAGGGCTCTACAATACACAGTGAGTGAGGCAAAGTTTGGACCAATAGGGTTATCGGATCACTCCCCAGTGGAGTTGAGCTTGGTGACAGGTGAGAGGAGAGGTCCTCCATGATGGAAATTGAGCCAATGGGCCTTACGGGAGGTCCAGCTTACGGTGAACTTTCACGAGGCCACCAAGGACTACCTCGATCTTAACGTGGGCTCCGTCACTTCCCCAGGGGTGTTGAGAGGCGTGGAAGGCCTCATTGTGCAATTTATCATTAGCTATAAAGCAGCCCACCTCGGATGTACAGCTGTTGCCCTAGAGAACTTAGAAATGAAGCTCGCTGAGTTGGAAGCCCAATATTTGACTTCCCTAGAAGTGGCAAATCTCTGCAACTATCTCCACACCAGCACTGTCTTACGCCAAACAGAAATGGAGGAAGCCCATGCAACATGGATGGAAACACAAAGCTGCTTTTACCAATGGGGTGATATATCAAACAAAACCCTTCACTGGCTTTGCTCAACCAAGCTTTCACAAGACCCCATCCCCGGTGTCCTTGACTCATGGGGAGACTTGGTCATCAGCGAGTGACAGATTGCAGAGGCCTTTGTTGAATACTACAGAGAGTGATATTCCCACTGTGATGGTGAGAAGGCC